>NC_091858.1:25317730-25620761 GCF_037783145.1 Equus przewalskii | reverse complement strand
AGCCCTGTTTCCATCTTTTCGTATTCAAGTGTTCCCTGTCCTTCAAGGTCCAGGTGGATGCCACCTCCTCCTCAGAGCCTTCCCGGATGCCCACTGCTGACCAAGTCTGACCCCAATAGGACACATCATTGCTCCCACGGCACTCACCTCCGCCTGCCTGGTATTCTGTATGAGTACCCAACCACCCCTAAACCACTACTAGCTCCACAAGGCAGAGACTGTCTCATTCATCTCTAGCAGGCACTCAAAAAGACTTTGGAATAAAGACGTTAATAAAGGCTGCTGCGTACTAATGCCTGATAAGGTGTTATTGCAAAACTAACACATCTTATCCTTATAAAATGTGTTACTTTACCTTCAATAGGTGTAATGCCACCTGTAGAGCATGTTAAAATTTGTAAAGCATTTTCATATGCTTTATTTTTTTAACCAACGTTAATTTCCAATGCCATGCCATGCATGTGATATTTTGGGGAGAATGCATCTGGGTTTTTTTGCCCCCAAATTACAACCAACAGTTGGCTGCCTGCACCCCTAATTAGAAATATTGCCTAGCTGACAGCTCTCTGACTCCACGAAAATGTCATGGCCACAGAATCATGATGTGAGCACATGAGTTAGCCGTCTATCACAGGTGAGGAGAAAACTCTGAGCCCCTAAAGGGAGTGTTATGTCTAATATATTATCAGGGTGGATGGGTTTTTTGTTCCTTATTCTTTTAATTTTTTGGTAATTTTTTATTTTTATTGTATTTATTTATTTTTATTTCTTATTTCTTATTTTCTATTTTAGTTTTTTTTGAGGAAGATTAGCCCTGAGCTAACATCTGCTGCCAATCCTCATCTTTTTTTTTCTCTTTTTTTTTGAGGAAGAATGTCCCTGAGCTTACATCCATGCCCATCTTCCTCTACTTTATATGTGGGACGCCTGCCACAGCATGGCTTGCCAAGCAGTGCGTAGGTCTGCACCTGGGATCCGAACCAGCAAACCCCAGGCCACTGAAGCAGAATGTGTGAACTTAACCGCTGCACCACCAGGCTGGCCCCTCCTCATTCTTTTTAAAATGAACACTTCTTGCTCCCATAAATCTATTTTACTAGATTCAAATTGCCATTCTGTTTCATTCCACTTTCCATCTAGATAACCTTATTTTGTTCTCACTATTTCTCCTGTTTGTATTTCTTGTAAGACTTACCGAACATCTTAATTCTCAAGTTCATGTGTTGGATGTGCAGTAAGCCAAACACTGAGACTGAGTTCTTGGAGCTCGAGAAAGTTTTATTGGAAATGACCAAGACAAGAAGGAGGGAGCATGGGTTCTCTCAAATCCACCTTAACAAGAGAAGAAAGCACTGGGTTTTATAGAGCTAAGGGGCGTGGTAGGAAGCATTTAGGAGAAACAAAGGCGTAATCTGTGTTTCTTTGACTCCTGATTAAGCCCCTGGCAGTCTGAGTTCTGGGCATCAACGGCAGCTGGGGGCTGGTTATCTGGTGATCTTGGAAGGCATTCTCTTTATTCTGTAAAACCAGCTCATAAATCCTTGTGACCCTTGAGTTACACCCCAGGTTAAACAGGAAAATAGCAAGTTGACAAGATTAACTTCTTTTCCTAACAAGGTTGAAAGGCAATCTTATTGAATATTTGCAGTAACCCTGAGGTACCCAGCTTCATAAGTTTTCGCCTCTTCTTTTCTATTTCCCAAATCTTTGAGCCATTTATATATTTATTGTCTAACCATTTGCAACAAATTGAATGTCTCTGTTCCTCTAAAATTCATAAGTTGAAACCTAATGCCCAATGTCATAGTATCAGGAGGAGAGGCCCTTAGGAGATGCAGAGCCCTCATGAATGGAATTAGTGCCCTTATAAAAGAGACCCCAGGAAGGCCCCTTCTGCCCTTCCACCATGTGAGGACACAGTGAAAAGACAGCTGTCTGGGAACCGGGAAGTGGGCCCTCACCAGATATCAAATGTGCCAGCATCTTCATCTTGGACCTCCCAGCCTCTAGAACGGTGAACAATAAATTTCTGTTGTTTGTAAGCCACCCAGTCTGTGGTACTGTTACAGCAGCCCAACAGACTAAGACGTCATCTAAAATGTGGTATCAACAATAGTCATCCTATTCTCTTTCATTTAATTTTTTTCGGGGGATCATTCATCTTGTGTCCTTTCATCAGTGTCTCAATTTTATGAATTTTCTACATAATTACTTCCTCTATTATCTAAATTATTTTTTCCATTTAGCATCCAAATGATCCAAAAACAAAACAAACAAAGACCAAGTTCCAGGGAATTACACTACAAACACCTGTGGGCCCACTGCTCAGCTTTACTCGACATTTTGCCAAATTTGCTTTGGATTTTTATTTTCCTGGTAAACAAAAAATAGGCTAAGGAAGTTCTTTTCTATTCCTGTTTCAGTAAAAATATAATGTTATCATGAACTAATGTTGAATTTTATCAAATGCTATTTCTGTGCTTTCCAAGATGCTCTCATTTTTTCTCTTTTAATCTGTTAATGTGACAAATAACATAAACACAATTTTCTAACTTTAAACTATCTTTGCATCTGCAATAAATCCAACTTGTTCATGATATATTCTTTTGTTTACATATTGCTGAAGCTCAGAGTGCCAAATTTTATTCAGAATTTTTGTAACTATGTTCGCAAATGAGATTCCTTTGTAAATTTCTTTTCTTTTTTTTTCTTTTTAAAGATTAGCACTGGAGCTAACAACTGTTGCCAATCTTCTTCTTTTTTTTTTTTCTGCTTTTTTTCCCTAAATCCCCCCAGTACACAGTTGTATATTTTAGTTGTGGGTCCTTCTACTTGTGGCGTGTGGGATGCCACCTCAGCATGGCCTGACGAGTGGTGCCATGTCTGTGCCCAGGATCCAAACCAGTGAAACCCTGGGCCGCCAAAGCAGAGCACATGAACTTAACCACTCAGCCACGGGTTTGGCCCCTGTAAATTTCTTTTCTTCTACTGTTCTGGTCAAGACTGTGTTAGTTCACAAAATGAGTTGGGAAGCATTTCCTCTTTTTCTATTTAAAAAGAATTTTTATGTCATTCAGATAACCATTTGTTTCACATCTAGCACTTCTTTTTTTTTTTTTTTTAAGATTGGCACCTGAGCTAACATCTGTCGCCAGTCTTCTTTTTCCCTTTTTCTTCTCCCCAAATCCCCCCAGTACATAGTTGTATGATTCTAGTTGTGAGTGCCTCTGGTTGTGCTATGTGGGACACCGCCGCAGCAAGGCTGCATGAGTGGTACCATGTCCACGCCTAGGAGCCAAATCAGTGAAACCTTGGGCAGCTGAACCAGAGTGTGTGAACCTAACCACTCAGCCACAGGGCTGGCCCACACACCTAGCACTTCTGGGGTTGAGTTTATTGATGAGCTGACTTTTAACTACTGATAAAATTCTTCCATGATTAATGATATGTTCAGGTTTTCTGTTCCTTTTCGAGTCCCTTTTGATAAGTTACGTTTATTTGGGGAAACTGTCCATTTCGTCTGTTTTCCTATTTATTGGCACTAACTTGTGAATGGTATTCTGTTCTGGTTTTCAAAATCTCTGCTTCCTCTTTGGCAATATCTCTCATTTTCATCCTAGTGTGTTTTGTGTGTAGGCTTTATCTCAATTTTTCCTGCTCACTCTTGCTTCAGGCCTTTCCATTTTACTAGTTTTTGCAGTGAAACCGCTTTGGATGTTATCATCTTTTCTATGGTTCCTCTGTTTTCTATTTCATCAATTTCTGCTTTTTCTTAATTCCTTGCATCTACTATTTTGAGGTTTACTCTAAGTATTTATCTCATTATTTTTGTCTTTTTTTTACTAAGATATAAGAATTTGTAAATTTTCCCACTCACTACCACTTTTGATGTACCTCACGCATTTTTATGTTTTATTTTCATGATCATTCATCTAGCTACTTCTTTTCTATTCTTTTCTTTTCTTTTCTTATTTGAGGAAAATTAGCCTGAGCTAACATCTGCTGGCAATCCTCCTCTTTTTGCTGAGGAGGACTGGCCCTGAGCTAACATCCGTGCCCATCTTCCTCTACTTTATAAGTGGGACGCCTACCACAGCACGGTGTGCCAAGCGATGTGTATGTCCACACCTGGGATCTGAACCGGTGAACCCCGGGCCACCAAAGCAGTGTCTGTGAACTTAACCTCTGTGCCACTGGGCTGGCCCTACTTACTTATTTTCTAAGTGAAGACGCAATTTGGGGTTGTGATAAAGAGGATGATTCTGCTTCTTGGACAAGTTATTGAATCCCTCTGTGCCTCAATTTCATTCTCTGTAAAGTGGAGATGTTGATGGTTCTTATATCATGGGGTTGTTACGAGAACTAAATTGGCTAATCCGCATAAAATGCATAGAAGAGTGCCTGGCACATAGTAATTGTTCAATGACTGTTAGCAATTATCATTCCATTATGATTTTTTTATTCCTTATGATACCAGCTCAACACAAGGTTGACATAAGGGAAGCCATATTGTAGAAAAGCAATCATATTGTAACTTTGAATGACCTCTAATTAACTAACCCAGACATGCTCTGCAGATTTTCTGGCCCCTCCCAGCTGCGTTAAGATGACAACTTTGTTCTTTTGAGTTCCTTAGGAATGTGATGACCCTTGGGCAGAGAGTCAATGCCGATAGCCATGATCAATGACAATTGAAAGATCAGAGTATAGGGTGTTGCTCCAGTCTCTGATGCATATCCAGTAAAACAAAAGACTATCAGGCACTAAGACCAGATGCCTCCTCCACCAGGAGACCAGCCCCCTATATAACTGGCCCCATAGTCTTTGTTCAGTAAGATGGTTCTTTTGGACATTAGTCAGCCATCTTCCCCTTGCTAGTAAGCTGTAATAAAACCCTTTCTCTCTTACTTCCTTGCCTGTCAACTATTGGCATGTCTTGTGGCAGGCAGACGGCCCCCTTCTTGGGCAGAAACATGTATGTTTCAGAAGTCTTTTTTTTAATTTCCTCAAATATGAAACTTTGTTGTCTATTTGTTATTAATTTCAAATTAATTGTATTGAGGTAAGAGAATGTGGCCAATATGATAAAAATGTTTTGGTAATTGTTGGTATTTCCTTTGCAACCCTAAAATATGTTGCATGTATGCCTAAAAATTATATCTATTCTCTGTGGGGCATAGGGATTTTTATATAATCATTAGATCATCCTTGTTGTGTTATTAAAACCTTATGTGTCTTTTCTAAATTTTTATTTGCTTGATCTGTCAATTACAGAGAGTGATGTGTTAAAAATCTCTCATTATAGTGGTGCTTTTGTATATTTCTCACACTCATATGTCAATATGCACACTTTCTATTTGAGGCTGTGTTATTAGGTGCATACAATTTCAGAACGATATTTTTAGAATTGCTCCTTATTCATGATTTAACTATTTTTATTATCGCCAATAATGGTTTTTGCCTTCAACTCTTTGATGCCGAATACTATTAAAGCTCACAACTTTTATTCTTTTTTGTTCTATTTTGGTTTGGGAAAGTATATGTTTGGTTTCATTCTTTCAACCTCTCTGTGCCATTATGTTTTAGGTACATCCCTTGTAAACAGAATATAGCATGAATTTTTAAAATACAATTTTTAACTGATACCGTATCCATTATGTTTTTAGGACTGCCGATATATTGGATTTATTGCTTCGATCTTATTTTCATGCTACTTTCCACTCTTTGCTTCTTATTTCTCCTTTCCCACCTGCTAGTGAATTAATCATTTTCATCATCCCTCTCTTTTATTTTCAATTCGTTTGTGAGTTGTGTGTTCTACTTTTATTCTTTTAGGAGTTACGTTTAAATTTTCATGATGTATATTTGACTTAAAGCCAAAGTTAATCTATATCCTTACTCTTTCCTCAAACATCACTAAGATTTCAAAATACATCTTTAAATGGCTGTCACCTTATATGTTAGCTTTTCCTGTAGTTTAGTGACAACACTGTTTACATAGCCTCAAAATCGTCATTATTATTGCAGTTATTAGTTTACGTAGTTAGTGCTTTTCAGATTTAGCCAAAAGTTTATACAATTGTTTCCTTTCTATTTGTTCTTGTAATTTGGTCTTTCCTTCTGAGTGCAGTTTTCTTCTTCCCGAAGATGAAAATTGAGTGGTTCTTTCAGCAAGAGTCTGTTAAAGTAAATACATCATTGTGGTCCAGGAAGCCTCACACCAGGAAATGAAAACAAACTGGTGTCCTTGGGCTTGGACCGGGGGCTTTTTCCTAATCTCCTCTTTTGTTTGAGGTTATTACCTTTCAAATGTTCCAGATTTATGTGGGGATCTCAGTTCCTACCTCTGTCCACAGCAGGCTCAAGGCCCCATCTCTTGTGCTTACACAAAAGTCAAGCCCAAGCCCTGTAGTCGAAGGGGCACTTGTCTGTTGCCACTTCAGACCATGTGCTCACAGCTCTGGTTTTGAGTTCTGGGTATTGCTTTCTTGAGCACTTAGCTCCACATTTTGGAGAATATTTGTTCTATTTTTACCAATATTTGTGGGTCTTTGGACTTGGGTTTTCAATAGATTAAGTCCACCATACTGCCAAGACACAAGTCTTAAATCTACAGCTAACTTTATAAAATTTTCCTTTCTCAGATCCGGCCCCATGGCCTAGTGGTGAAGACTGGCTTGCTGCACTTTGAGTTCAGTTCCCAGGCACGGACATACACCACTTGTCGGTGGCCATGCTGTGGCGACAACCCACATACAAAATAGAGGAAGAGTGGCACAGATGTTATCTCAGGGCAAAACTTGCTCAGCAAAAAAACCAAAAATTTCTGAGGCCAGCCTCGTGGTGTAGGGGTTAAGTTCGCATACTCCACTTTGGCAGCTCAGGGTTCACAGGTTTGGATCCTGGACCTACACACCACTCATCAGCCATGCTGTGGCAGTGTCCCATGTACAAAGTAGGGGAAGACTGGCACAGATGTTAGCTCAGGGACAATCTTCCTCACACACACACACACACACACAAAATTTCCTTTCTTGACCAGGATCATATTTAAATCAAGCTTCTCTCTATGATACCATCAAAAGCACCTCTTTTCTCGCCAAAAAGACTTAAATAAATACTGAAATAAATTATATTAAAGTCTTTAAAAATAACTATTAATAACAACTTTTACACTGAGCGAGATGTCTCATTCCTTCAAAAATGGTAAGGAGGTCATTGTTTTCATTGATGAGGTTCTATTATGCTTTTCCTTTTATTACATGGACACAACTTCAGAGAGAGTTTTGTTGCCACTCTTGTGAAATATCGATTCACTATGAACATTTAAACTACAGCACAGTTCACAGAAATGTCTCTGTACTAGATAGGCAGACTGCCAACAGTTTACAGGCATAGGTCCTGGCAAATGCCTTTCCCAAGAACCAAGCATCCCTTGTGTGGAATATATTACAAACTCCTGACCACACTGAAGATATAAATTGCTTTCCAGAAGATCTCTTCTTTAGCAATAAGATATGTATAGGAGCATTCTCCAACGGCCTTATTGATGTGCCCTTGCTACGACCAAGATAAAGAAAACGCTTCTCTAGTTCATGGAACTCAGCGTCTCAGGTGTGTCCGCTCCACTCTGTGGAAAGCCACCCTAGCAAACTGTTGTGGGAGCCATCTTGATGTTTCCCACAGTGAGTGAAACAGCCATATGCAGAGCTGTTCCACTGTGCTTTTTAGTCTTGCTTTGAGCAATATTACAGATATAAACATAGAATCTAATGAACAGTTATAAAACAATAACAGGTATAACCAGGACCCAAGTCAAGAAATAGTCACTGATGGGTGTCACAGAGCAGCTCTGTGCCGTGTGCCTTTCCTTGTCCCCCCACCCCATCCAGGTCACTGCTCTCATACTTTCCCCATGTATGCATTCTAAACAATACAGAAGAGTTTTGCCTATTTATGAACTTTATGTGGACTTCTAAGTAAATCAGGATGTCTATATTCTTTTGCGACTTGTTTTCCCCTTTGAATTGCTTCATCTGTTTGCTATGTGTAGCTGTAATTCATTCATTAGCTCTGCTCTATAGTAATCACCGTATGAGTACAGCATGACTTATTTACTTTTTCTATTGTTCCCCCATGTCTTATGACAATAATCTCCAAATTCTCGACATTTTCATTGTGCTTCCCAACCCCCTGAACCCCTCGGGTGCAATCCAGCTCTTTAAATACTTTACACATATGGTATATTACTTGTCTTTCACACTCAAGAGAATCTGAAGTTGTTTATACTTTACTTGAAGTTCTTGCAATGCAGAGTTGTTTGGTCACTAATGAATAATATTTTAAACATCATTTTTTTTTCACGCACAGTGATCACACACTCATCTCAGATAAGGCACATAGTGAGTGGTCAGCAAATTCCTGTGGGTGATAACAGATGAGGCCTGGCTGGCCACCAGAAACATTTGAAAGCAGAGTTGGTTTTTTGGGAGGTTTTTTGTTTTTTTGTTTTTAGATTGGTACCTGAGCTAACATCTATTGCCAATCTTTTTTTTTTTCCTTCTTCTCTCCGAAACCCCCCAGTATATAGTTGAATATTGTAGTTGTAGGTCCTTCTGGTTGTGCTATGTGGGATGCCACCTCAGCATGGCCTGATGAGCAGTGCCATGTCCACTCCCAGGATCTGAACCAGTGAAACCCCAGGCCGCCAAAGCAGAGGGCGCAAATTTAACCACTCAGCCATGGGGCCAGCCCCAAAAGCAGAGTTTAGAGTTAGATATTTTTAAAGCACATCTTTCTTTTCAACACTGAAATGAATTATTAAAGTTAAAAAAATTTTTTGCCTGAGGCTTTTATTTTTTTGATGAGGAAGATTCACCCTGAGCTAACATCTGTGCCAATCTTCCCCTGTTTTGTATGTGGGTCACTGCCACAGCATGGCTGACAAGTGGTGTAGGTCCACACCTGGGATCCAAAGCTACAAACCCAGGCTGCCAAAGCCGAGCGCAGTGAACCCAACCATTAAGCCACGGGGCTGGCCCCTGCCTGATGCTTCTTAACAAGTGAAAAATTGTGAATGTAGAGGTGTCACGAAGAGGCATGAAATAAAAATCAGGCCCCAGATCCAGTTCAAAGACTTGTCTGCTGGTGGTCCCTGCAGCTTCCTCTACCTCCTCCCATGTGCCTGGCTAGGCTTGTGCCATGCTGGCTGCTGGAGAGCTGCCAATTCGAAACCCATCCGGGAGAATGGAAAGGAGAAACCCTAGAGCTGCTTCAGCGGGAGGCTGTGAGGTTGCCAGCAAACCATTACTTGCTTTCTCCACAGTATTGTCTGATTGAATAACCTTTAGTGGTAACATGCCTTAAACTTTTTCTTTTCCTTTTTAACTGTGAAATATATCAAATACAAAGAATACCTAAAATATACGTACAGTTAGAGTAATAAAGCAAACACCCGCATAACAACTCAGACCAAGAAACAGAACACAGGCAGCACCCCAAAAGTCCCTCCCTCGTCCCTTTCTGTCCCCAGTAAAGACAATAACCGTTTACCTCGACTTTTCTAAGAATCGCTTCCCTGCTTTTCTTTACCGTCTTACCATCCATGAAAGCATGGTTTTCCTGTTTTTAGATTTCATATAAGCAGAATTTTATTGTATGTATTAGTTTATGATTTCTTAAAATTGTGGTAAAAACAAACACATAACATAAAATTTACCTTCTTAACCATTTTTAAGCATACCATGCAGTGGCATTTAGTACATCACATTATCATGCTGTCATCACCACCATCCATCCACAGAGCTCTTTTCATCTTACAAAACTTCAACTGTACCTCTTACATGAGAATTCCTCATTCCCCACTCTCCCAGCCCCTGGAACCACCATTCTACTTTCGACTCTGTGAATTTTTTTTTTTGAGGAAGACTAGCCTTGAGCTAACCTCTCCCTCCAATCCTCCTCTTTTTGCTGAGGAAGACTGGCACTGAGCTAACATCTGTGCCCATCTTCCTCTACTTTGTGTGTGGGATGCCTGCCACAGCATGGCTTGATGCCATGTCTGCACCTGGGATCTGAACCAGCCAACCCTGGGCTGCTGAAGCAGAATGTGCACATTTAACCACTGTGCCACCGGGCTGGCCCCTGTCTCTGAATTTGACTACTCTAGGTACCTCTAATAAGTGGAATCCTACAGTATTTATCCTTCAGTGACTGGCTTATTTCACTTGGTATAAAGTCCTCGAGGTTCACCCATGTTGTAGCGTGTGTCAGAATTTCATTACTTTTTAAGGCCGAATAATATTCCACTGTGTGTACATACCACATTCTGTTTTCCTGCTCATCCATTGATGGACACTTGGATTGCTCCCACCTCTTAACTATTGTGAATAATGCTGACATACACATGAATGTACAAATATCTCTTCAAGTCCCTGCTTTCAATTCTTTGGGGTATATACCTAGAAGTGGAATTACTGGATCGTTTGGTAGTTTTAGTTTCAATCTTTGGAGGAACTGCCATACTGTTTCCACAGCAGCTGCACTATTTTACATTTCCACCAACAGTGCGCACGGGTTCTCATCTCTCCACACCTTTGCAACACGTTATTATCTGTTTTCTTATTAAAAGTAGCCATCCTGATGGCTGTGAGGCAGTAGCTCACTATGGTTTTGATTTGCATTTCCCTAGTGATTAATGATGTTGAGCATCTTTTCATGTGTCTATTGGCCATTTGCATATCTTCTTTGGAGAAATATCTGTTCGAGTCCTTTTCCCATTTTTAATTGGCTTACTTGCTTTTCTGTAGTTGTGTAGTAGGAGTTTTTATGTATTCTGTATATTAACCCCTTATCAGAGATACAATTTGTAAATATTTCTCCCATTTTGTAGTTGCCTTTTCACTCTGTTACTTGTGTCCTTTGACACACATCATTTTAAATTTGATGTAATCTAGTTTAGCTAATTTTTATTTTTTTATTTGTGTTTTTGGTGTCATATCCAAGAAATCAACTCTAAATTGAATGTCAAGAAGCTTTTCCCCTATGTTTTCTTCCAAGATTTTTGTAGTCTTAAGGTGTTACGTTTGGGTCTTTGATCCATTTCTAGTCAATTTTTGTATATGGCGTAAGGTAAGGGTCCACCTTCATTCTTTTGCGTGTGAATATCCAGTTTTCTCAAGACCGTTTGCTTAAGATACTAACATTTTCTCGATGAATGATCTTGGCACCCTCATCAAAAATTATTTGACCGTATATGTAAGAGTTTATTTCTGGGTTTTTAATTCTATTCCATTGGTCTGTATGTCTCTTTCTATTCCAGTATCACACTGTTTTGATTACTATAGCTTTGTAGTGAGTTTTGAAATTAGGAGGTGTGAAAGCTCCAACGTTGTTCTTCTTTTTCAAGATTATTTTGGCTATTCAGGGTCTCTTGAGATTCCGTATGAATTTTAGGATATGATTTACTTCTTTTGCTCAAACTTTTGCTTATGAGTTTCTCCCAGGTTGCGTTAGTGGTAGTTCATTTGTTTCCGCGGCCACATTTATCCAGTCTACTGTTGTTGGACATTTGGGTCCTATCCATTGGGGCTACTAAGAACAATGCTGCTATACACATTCTTATACATATCTCCTGGCACAGACGCATAACGGCTTCTCTAGGAAATATGCCTAGTTGTGGAACTAGCAAGTTACATGGTGTGTTTGTCTTCAACTTTATGGGCTGGTGTCCAACTATTTTCCAAAGGATTTATACCTATTTATGCTCCCACTAACAGTACATAAGAAAACCCATTGCTTCACATGTTCATGTATTTTCCAAATTTTGTTAAAAAAATTAGAAGCAACCTAAATATCTATCAACAGGCAGTTGGCTAAATAAATTATGACACTGCCATACAGTGAAATATTTTTCAACCATTAGAAATGACAAGGACAAGGCCGGCCCCGTGGCCAAGTGGTTAAGTTCACCCACTCCGCTTCAGCGGCCCAGGGTTTCACCAGTTCGGATCCTGGGAGCGGACATGGCACCACTCATCAAGCCATGCTGAGGTGGCATTCACATAGCTCAAATAGAAGGACCTACAACTAGAATATACAACTACGTACTGGCAAGCTTTGGGGAGAAGAGAAAAAAAAGAGGAAGATTGGCAAAAGATGTTAGCTCAGGGCCAATCTTTAAAAAAAAAAAAGAAAAGAAATGACAAAAACAGCTAACCTTTACTGAGCTGGGTACCAGGCACCGTTCTAAGTGCCTTGCATATATCACCTCATTTAATCCTTACGATAACTCCAAGAGGTAAATATTATTAGTCGGCCCATGTTACAAGTGACGAAATTGAGGGACAAAGATATCAAATTGCTTGCCCAATTTCACACAGCTGATAAATAGAGGAGCCAGAATTCACTCCCAGGCAAGCTGACTCTGTAGCAATTATTAAATCATTTAAAGTCAAATTTAAAAACCAAATAAAAGTAATCAAGAAACCAGAAATAAACAAATCATTTTAGTCTTCAAGCTATCTAACCTTTATATGCAATTTTGTGAATTTCTTCCAACCAAAGCTCATAGAAAGAAATACAAATCTCTCCCCATGGCCACTCTTCTGAGACACAACCAGTGTTAGGTCACTGGAAGAGTAACTAAAAGTCAAAATAATGCTGGAAATATCTTTGCTTCTCATGAATAACACAGAGCCATTCAAAACCCTTTTTGTTTGTAGAGTACTCAAAGCGTTACACATTTATGCTTTGTCAATCAACTTCAGCATTCAAGTGGTTTTTAGAAATTGAAAGAGTCAACTCCTATTTTAGAACCTCTCTCTGCAAATGTCTGTTCCCTCTCACCCCATCGCCTCCTCCTCTCAGCTGAGAGCCTCGTGTCTGCTTCATAAAGGCAAGCAATAACCGCCATGTTGGGACCACCTCACCTTCCTGTCACCCAGACTAAAAGCTGTGCAGGTCTGCTGCCCTCCCCTCCTCCTTTCCACACAGAGAGCAGTCCTCCCGCATGCCCTCAACCCCGTCTCTTCCCGCTCTCTCAGGAAGCTCAGTACGCCAACAATCTCCTTTCTCCTTCAGCTTCTCTTTCTTGATTCAGCCTTTCCCGGAAGCATATGGTCAAGCTCTGGTGGCTCCCACCATAGCAAACAAACAAATCAACATCCAAACCATAAACCACACACCCGGTCAAGACGGTACATTGAGTTCATGCTTTGACGCACCCCTCTTCTCAAATCTTACAGTAGTGAGAGAGAAAACATAAAAATGGAAACCAAAAATGCAAACTGGACTCAAAAACAAGAAAACGCCTTGGTGGACCAAAAAGAGAACAGAACTGCAAAGCAATACGCTAGTTGGGCTCCAGACCCAGACGAGGGCAATGAGGTAGAAGGTTGGTTCCAGAGTGGTAAAGCAGCTAAGCCAGGCTCAGGGCTGAAGCTGGGGCCAGGCTGAGACACCTGTGGTTTCTGAAAGGAGCAAGCCTAGGGAAAACTGGAGACCTAAGGAGGTAGATGGTCATGGAAACCCTAATGACCAGGTGTTATTGGTTAAACCATGTCCTCTATGAAGATACATTGAAGTCTTAACCCCAATACCTGTGAATGCGACCCTATTTGGAAAGAGTCTTTGCGGATGTAATCAAGTTAAGATGAGGTCATTAGTGTAGGCCCTAATCCAGTATGACTGGTGCCCTTCTAAGAAGAAGAGCAGAGACAGAGGCACACTGAGGAAGTCCGTGTGAAGATGGAGATGGAGACTGGAGTGATGCTGCTGCAAACCAAGGGAAGCCTGGAGATACCAGAAGCTGGAAAGGCAAGGAAGCATCTTCCCCTAGAACCTTCAGAGAGAGAGCATGGCCTTGCTGACACCTTGATTTCAGACTTCTGGCCCCCAGAATTGTGAGAGAATAAATTTTTGTTGTTTTGAGGCACCCAGTTTGAAGTAATTTGTTACAGCAGCTCTAGGAGACTAACACATCAAATATGGACTAAGCAGAAGGGTTAAATATTTGTAGCGGGCTGAGTTGTGTTCCCCACAAAATTCATATGTTGAAGTCTTAACCCCTAGTACCTCAGAATGTGACTATATTTGGAGATAGTGTCTTTAAAGAGGTAATTAAGGTAAAATGAGGTCATTAAGATGGGCTTTAATCCAATATGACTGATGTCCTTTTGAAAAGAGGAAGTTTGGACACAGACAGACACAAGGGAAGACTACGTGAAGACATAGGGAAACGATGACTGTCTGAAAGTCAAAGAGGGAGACCTCAGAAGAAATCAACCCTGCCAACACCTTGATCCTGGACTTTTAGCCTCCAGAATTGTTGAAAAAAAAAAAAAAGCTATTTTCCGTTAAGTCACCCAGTCTGTGCGTTTTGTTATGGCAGCCCAGGAAACTAATACAATGTGCAACTCAACATCCCTGCAAGACAAGATCTGCAAAATAAGACCAGAAACACCTTTGGGTTGGGGATGGAAGGCCTGGGGAGCCAAGTGGGGGCTTCTGCAAAAATATACATGATAAGATAAACAGAGAAAGAGCAGTTAAGAATTGTAGAAGATAGCTGAGAAGCTCCAACATACCTTCCAGAAGAAGAACATGGAAAGAACAGTAGGAAAACACATCTGAAGAGCCAAAAACAGAACTGAAGATGTGAGGGGACCCGACATTAAAAGTGAGCTTTGAGTAACAAGCAAGATAAGTGTCAATTCACACTAAGACACACTGAAATGAAATTAGAGAACATGAAGATAATGAGCAAGTGTCAATAGCTACCAGTGGGGGCTGGCCCTGTGGCAAAGTGGTTAAGTTCGTGTGCTCTGCTTTGGCAGCCCAGGGTTTGCCAGTTTGGATCCTGGGCACAGATCTACACATTGCTCATCAAGCCATGCTGAGGCAGCGTCCCACATAGAAGAACTAGAATGGCCTACAACTAACATATACAACTATGTCCTGGGGCTTTGGGGAGAAAAGGAAAAAAAAAGAAGAGGAAGATTGGCAACAGATGTTAGCTCAGGGCCAATCTTCCTCATCAAAAAAGCATACTTCAAAAAAAAATAATAAATTCACATTTAAAAAAAAGATATCAATGATGAAAGATAAATTATTTTTAAAAAGATCAATAATTAAATTGGCAGCAAGAATAGGTAGACATCGGAATAAAATAAAGGATTATCTTTAAGGGGTTGAAGGAAAAGAATGATCAAGCTACAATTTTATGCCCAGCTAAACTTTCTCTCAACTATGAGAGTGAATTAAGGACATTTTCAGGCATGTATTAAAAGAAGTGTTAACAGCATGGATGGACCTTGAGGATACGATGTTAAGTGAAATAAGCCTGACAGAGAAAGACAAACACTGCATGATTTCACTCATATGTGGAAGATAACAAATACATGGATAAAGAGAACAGATCAGTGGTTACCAGAGGGGAAGGGAGTTGGGGAGTAGGCAAAAGGGGTAAAGGGGCACATCTATATGGTGATGGATAAAAATTAGACTACTGGGGGTAAGCAATGAAGTCTGTTCAGAAATTGATAAATAATAATGTACATCCAAAATTACACAGTTATAAACCATTATGATCTCAATGAAATTACTGGGGAAAAAAAAAAAGAAGTATTGAAAGGTGAACTTCAGCAAAGAAATCTGATCCCAAAGGAAAAGCACAAGTTACCAGAAACAGCAGTGAACACAAAATTTGATAAAATATGTCAATAAATGCAATTAATTAACTATAAATAATTAACATTTTTTAGTTAAAAAAGAAAACAATAAAACCCAATAGGAAATTTTCTGACAATCGGACAAGTCAATTCTTAAATTTCCGTGGAAAAACAATCACATCAGACCTTTGTTGTCTGGTAATGGTGGGCTAGGTCATTTGCACCAACCCTCCAGTTGAAGGCAACTAAAAGTGCTAAATAAATTTTTTTTTAATTAGGACATGATAATAAGGAATCACCATGCAATTATTGGAGGAAAAAGTAGAAACCCAGCAGGGTATGTGGAGTATGAAGGACGCTTTTGCCCAGAGAGTACCTGCTGATCCCACCAAATGTGCATTTTCATTTTGAAAGTAGAAAGGAACAAGGAGAAAAGAAATGGAAGCCCTGAGGTCTGCGCAAGGTGGGAGGATAAATGTACAGCTGTATTTTCAGGGAAGGAGTAAAAATCAAGTAAACGACGCCCCCCACCTCAGATAAACAGCCCTGAAAGGTCCTGGGAACCTGAAGCCAAGAATGTGATCTAAGGTGCTTCTGGACCAGTGGTGTTCCCAGCTAAAGAAGCTAACGAAAATCCTTTTTGCAGGAAACTTTCATCTTGGACCCTGGGGAAACCCCACAAATAACGTTTTAATGACAGTGACCAACTTAAGTCAAAGATAACCAGGAACACTAGGAAGTAAGTCACCACGAGTGAGAACAACAGGTCTGTTAGTCTGCACCAAGAAGCAGCCACGAAGACGGGATTAAATGTGCAAGGGATTTATAGGGGAATCACCTGTGAGGGAGAATAAGCATAAGCCAGGGGAGGCTGGGAGAGTCGTCAGACTGTGATGCAGGTCTGAGTCCTGGGAAGATGAGAGGGAAGGAAGGACGGTTGGATGGATGAGTCTTAGACTGCAGGTGCAGTTCTAAGAAAGCTTGCCGAGGCTGATGAGGAATCCCCAAGCCAAAGCTGCCCATCAAGAAGAGTTTTGTGTTTCCCAGGAATCGACCTGTCTTAGTATCCCTGCCCTGCTCAGTCATTAGCTGGGAGCAGCAAACAGGCAGTGTGATGGATTTCAGAGCACAGCCGCTGAGGCCGTCCATCAGTTACATTCCCCACAACTGGAGATCTCTGAGAAGTATTCTCTCAGCCACCAACCCTTGGACTGGACCAATCTACTTCTCCATATAGGTTCAAGAAGTAGCTCCTCCTTGGTTCCCATGGGCATTTATTTCTAAGAGGAAACGTAGAAGAAGGAAGTGAAGGGAAAGCACGACACCCTTATCACTGCAGTTGATATCAGGGAACTGCTACTCCTCATCTCCCCTAGTCTGAACTAGCCTCATCTTCAGCTATCATCTCAGCAGGTCTTGGTGGCTTAACTGGTGGTGTGACCCAAACCTTCATTCCTGTGGGGTCTGAGCCCTTGATAATGACACTCTTCTAAGGCTGAGCTTCTGGCATGGACCCATTTACAATTACAACAGGACAAGAGAATGCCAGGATGCCCCCAAGTGGATCGTGTGGGTCCACACATATTTCTCTCTGCCCTCTCTATGTAAAGACAGCCATATCTTCATTTTCTGATCAGAGTCAATTACCCCTGTCAATAACCTTGCCTTGCGGTCCATGGGAATAAGAAATCCAAGTGCCCTTTCAACAGCTGTAACTTATAGATCAATGAGCTGGGTCTCCTGGCAAGAGTGCCCTGAAGAAACCAGAGTTGCAGGAATGGAAAGCATACTATTTCCCAGTGGGTCCCTGGGAGCGATGATAAGGGTGACCACTCCTGCTTCTATCCCTTGGTTCCTGGACCCACGTACTATTCCCACTGGGGACACAGCACCATATAGCGGTCTCTATTTTGATGCATACCCCACATCCTGAAGGATGGCACCCCATCCTTTCAGAAGGTTGCAGTCTAGCTGGCACTTCAGGTGCTGCTTTAGAAAGCTGAGCCAGTGTTCTATGAGGCCAGCTTCTTCTGGGTGGTGCTGTATAGGATACAACCAATGGATCCTATAGTCTTGGGCCCACTTGCACCATCACCGTAAAAGCAGATTCTCTGATGGGATGCACTGTCATGTGGGATCCCATGCTGGTAGATTAGGCATTCTGTAAGCTCCCAGATAGTGATGCTGACTGAGTCTCTGCAGACGAGAGGCAAACCCATACTCAGAGTAAGTGTATCCCATGAAGATAAACTGCTGGCCCTTCCAGAATGGAAGAGGTCTGATGGAGTCAGACCAAAGAGTTGGCTGGTCTCCTCGAGGAACAATGCCATAGTAGGGGCTCAGTGTGGGTCCCTGTTGCTAACAGGTTGGACATCCAGAGGCAGCAGTAGCTAGACCAGCCTTAGTAAGTGGGAGTTCATGCTGTGGACAGACATAGCCTCAGTTTCTGCCACCATGGCCCCTCCATTCATGTCCCAGTGCTGGGACGCATGATGGAGAAAGCCAGCTAGTATCAACCAGTTGACCATTTTTTTCTACTTAATTGTTCATTGTCTCTTCCATGATAGATGCTTTCTAGTAGGCATTAATATGTGATACAAAAATTCACAATTTGTGCCCACTCTCATATGTCCATCCAAATGCCTTTGCCCCAGATCTCCTTGTCACTTGTCCTTTACTTTTCAGGCCACTGGCCACTACCCAGCAATCAGTATATTCTCAGGCTACTTTTCCTTCTACACAGTGTAGCTGACTGTGTGCCTGGCTTGTATCTCTGTCCATCGGGAAGGTTTTCCCTGCCCACTGGCTTTCAGGACCGTCCCTCAATGTGGCTGCAACACAGCCACCCTCGATTTTCAGCTTGCATCCACATACCATCTCTGCTAACCCATAAACACACTTGGGCCTTTCCCCCTCTTTCATCTGGACTCTGGTACTCCTCAAATGACCATAGGTGCCAGCCCGAGGAGGAGCACTGGTACAGCTGAGGTGGTGACAGGGGGTCTGGGATACTTCCATTCTAATGCAACTTACTCATGCCCTCTGGTCCTTCTTGGCTTGATCCTTTATGTGTGTTTCCATTCAATGACAGAAGACTGATGGGCACATTGAACTTTATCACTTGGTGGGTCCTACAGAACTCAGCTCATATGGGCAATTCCAGATGTATGGCCACTTAGTGTCCCACAATCGAGCATTGCATCTCCACCAAGGCCCAGTAACATACTAGGAAGGACATTATCAAGCACCATATAATTCTCTGCTGTGGGTGACATGGCCCTACTCTGGAATCCCGGTGGCCTGCGTTGTGATTCTCCCACTGCGGCTTGCCATAAGCCGTGTACTGCATCTTGTCCCACCACTGAGAGCTCCAACACCTCAATGGGGTCAGCTGGATCATGTGGGCCACGAGTAAGGATGCTTGCACCAGAGCCTGAACCTGCTACAGGGTCCTTTCCTGCCCACTCGACACTGGCAGGCTTCATGCCATCCAATATATGGAAGCAGCAGTAATCCTAGTTGTGGAATGTGTTGCCTCCAGAACCCAAAGCCCACCAGAGAGAGTGCTGCCTTCTCTGTGGTAGGGCAGGCAGGATGTGACAATTTGTCTTTTCCTTTAGATGAGATATCCCAGTATGTCCCTGACCTCTGAACTCTAAAACCTTCTCTCAAATGGCAGGCTTCTGTATCTCCTTCGGGTTTTATTTACACCTCTGGAGTACGTGTTTCTCACCAAGGCCTCTTTCTCCTCCTATCCCATTGAAATGATATGGTCCATGTAACGTATCATTGTAGTCTTACGTGGGATGCTTTTCTTTTCTATGGATCAGAGAGAGGGGCTAGTTTCAGAGACTTCCGCTTGGCCATCTCCACTCTGATAGCTTTCACTCCACAAGCCAGAGACCCAATGACATTTCTCCAACTGCCAAGCATATACTCAGGGACTGGGTAAATGACACTGGGTGGGTCTGCCACCCTAACGAGACTACTGTGGGATGGCCTTTAGCCAGAATTCCATTTATTACCTGGGCCCTATAAACCCTCACTCTAACGGGGGGAGTGGGGTATGATGACCCTTTGGTCTCTGGGTTATCAATGTCAACTCAGACCATGTGTCCAATAGTCCTAGAAATGTCTGATCATTCCCCTTCCTCTGGTGTACAGACATCCAAGCTGTGGAAGGAAATGAAGACTGCCCAAATGAGAACAAACAGAAGCTCTTTACCCAGAGCTTACCAGAGCAAGGGAGTCAGCCACCGTCACTTGGTTTGGCAGAGACCCAAAGGCAGGCAGAGGAGGAGAAAAGCTTTATAGTGAAAAGAAGGGAGTCTCCAGGTGTGTCTGACTGAGGCTGCAGGTGGGTTGACTGAACGGGACTGCCATGGGATTAGCTGGGGTGCATATGTGGCTTTCTCTATTTGGTCCTGAGTTGGAAACAGAACCCCAAATCAGAAAAGTTGGCTGTCATCAACCATGTCCTGATCATTCTGGGTCAATTGCTGTGGGTCTGAGTTCCATTGTTAGATATGGTCTGGCCATTGTCCCTTTGTATATTCAGTCCCCCAAAATAAATGGCTGTAGGTCCCTCTGGGGAAAGATTGGGGAAATAATCGTAGAACTGACATTTATGCTTGACATAGTGTTGCAGAGTCCTTCCTCCTAGAGGCCTGACCCCTCTTCAGTCAATGGGTTCCGGGTCTGAAGTTTGGCTCAGGTCTGGGATCTGAGCAAGGGATTGTGACTTTTTATGGGGGTGACGACCCTTAGCCTTTTGCTCCTCCATTCTTGCCTCTTTTCTGGGGTACAACCATTAAGCAAAATCTGTTGTCTGCCCACCTGTTTTGCCCCAGGGATGACATATTCTACCATCTCTTTATCTCCTGGTGGGGCAGGCTACCCCTTGGCTCTCCTCTAATCTTGCGGTGGTCACAGGAACTGCAGTCCCCGGGCTTCCGGTGTGTAAGGGCTGCCACCTAGCCTCCATTACTTTGGGTCCTCATCATTCCACTGCTGTTAAGGAACCCAGCACCTCCCGTCGGCCCTGACCTGCAGAGGAGAGCCGCCACTGAACCCCTCACCAGCCCCTCTCTTGAGTGCACCTCCAATGGCCTCAGTGAAGGGGGTGTCCTCCAGGCCCTCTTGTAGAACATAATCCACTAGTGGGTCTTTTGGCCTCACAAAATCTATCCATCCCAGCACACTCCCCTGCCTCAGACTCTACCATTTGCCAGGGCAACTCAGGCATTTCCACTTAGTTTCACATTGGTCTTTCCTTTCTCCAGGCTTCTAAGAGCCACCTCAACAAGGTGTTTGCCCCATCCCCCAGAGTCCTTGCCAGGATGTTAAATCCTATCTCCTAAGAAATTGCTTATGCAGCCTTACATTCCGCTAGTCTTGATTGAGCACTCTTAAAATTCAATTCCAGGTCTCCTCCCCCGGCTCCTGCCAGTGCATGCTGGCTAATTCTTGTCGTGCTTTTGGTATTTGGTCTCTTTCATTCCTTATCATGCTGGGTTGTACTGGAATTTAACCCTAGTTATCTTCCTGGCAGCCAAGAGAGGAGGCAGCACACCCCCGAGGCGGGACAACTGTTGCCTTATGGGAGAAAGGTCTCTGCAGTGTCTTCCAATATAGCAGGAGTGGTAACTCTTACTGCGGAAGGGTGGACCACCTTGGTAAGCCTGGAGGATGGAGTTACAGAGCTAGCATCCATAGGGCATTCATTCAGGTGTCCCCATCTCATGTTTCAGAGTCTCAGGTTCTCTCCAACAGGGCCATGACCGTTGTGTGACAGGCCTGCCTTGACTAAGCATGCAAACATTTCTGACAGCTCTGTCTTCAGCTTGCTGCTCTTCCGTTGCAAGAAATAAGGGCCCCTTTGTAAGGTACTACTGAGGCTCTCAGGCTTAGCCATCAACCACTTGTTAATGGCCCTCAGTTTCTCATTATGCTTCTGCAGGGCAACAGTACAATTTAGCAGTAACCAGCCAAATTGCTGTTTTTGTAGGCATGGCTCCCTTCATAGTGCTTGAATGCCTGCACCACTACCACAACCCCTTCACTGGGGCATTTTTTCAGATCGCCAGTGGTGAACTCTTTAGTTGTTAAGCCTCCACTTTGTGCCAGGGACTATTCACGCCCCACCTACTAACCGGGATAGCATCCTCTTGGCCCACTTGACAGTGCATGGAGCGACCTCCAATCCACATTTCTCACCTATTGTCTTGGATTATTCCTGGTACAACTTGTGTTAATCTAGGTTCTCCAGCAAGCAGACACCAACACAAGATTAGACGTACAAGAATTTATTAAAGGAAATGTCGGTGAAGGAAAATGAGGCAGTATAGGGAATGGTGGGGGAGGATCATATCACAATGCAGTTCTGGCCTCTGTGAAGGAGAGAGGGAAGGAAGGAAAGTTAGAAGGAAGAGTCTTAACTTCAATGCAGCTCTAAGAAAGTCAAGCCTGATGGGGAGACCTTAAGCCAAAGTCACCTGTCAGAGGAGTCCCATGTCTCACAGAAACAAGGATCCCTGAGGGTCCTTGCTGTGCTCAATCACTGGCTAGGAGCAGCCTGTGGGAGATACGTCCTCTGTGTGAATGTGGTAATGGACATCAGAGCGCAGCTGCTGGCTCCATCAGCCATTTGTGCTCCCTGCAGCCAGAGATCTGAGAGGTGCATTTTCGTGGCTGCCACACAGACACCTCAGATATTGGAATTCTCAGGCACACATTATGGAACGACTACTTTTATGTATTAAGAAGTCAAAAGCTAGCTTGAAAATATCTCCAGGAAACCAGAAACAATAGACATTACATTAACAAAGAAACAGAACTTCTAAAATGGAAAAACAGAAATCAATTACTCATATATGGTTTAACAGCAGACTAGATGGAGTTGAAGAGAAAATTACTGAGCTAGATGTTGGGCAGAAGAAATTATCTAGAATGCAGCACAGAAGACAAAAAATATAGAAAAGAAGATAAAAGACATAGAAAATAGACTAAGAAGGCCTAATATACATTTAATGAGAATCTTAAAAGAGAAGATAAAAAGAATAAGTAAAAGACAACATTTGAAATGATAGTAACTAATAACTGATAAAAGAGACAAATCTACAGATTCAAGAGGTTCATCAAATCCTAACAAGGAACCAAAAATCTACATCTAGACACAGCAAATGAAACTACAACAGAACAAATGAAAATCTTAAAACAATAACAATTACTTCAAAAATCCAAAGAGAAAAATCTTAAAAGCAGCCAGAGGAAAAGCACTAATTACCTTGGAGGGAGTTACAGTCAGACCGAGATATGACTTCTTAACAGCGACAAAGGAAGCCAGAAGACAGAGGATGAGATTTTCCATGTGCTGAGAAAAAATAACCATCAGCCTAGAATTATGGCAGGAAGGAGGGCAAATAAAGACATTTTCAGAACAAACAAAACAGAGAGTTTACCACCAGCAGAAACTCAGTACAGGAAGTTCTAAAGGACGTACTTTCAAAAAGGAAAATGATCCCATCTGGAGGGCCAGAGATGAGGAAGGAATAAAGAACAAAGGAAATTGTAAATGTTTGGGTAAATCTAATAAACACTGACTGGATAAACCAATAATAATGATGTCTTTGGGGATTTAAAAAAATGATGGAAACATAATTGGTCTAATCTCTGCGGAGGGAAATTTGGCAATATCTATCAAAAATACAAACGTACTTACCCTTTGATTTAACAATTCCACCAGGAATTCTAGGAATTTATTTGAAAGCTACCTATTCCCTATTGTGATTAACCTTCCCAATTGTTTTGATTGCAAATAACGATATTTCAGATATGTATGCACTTAGTGGATCTAACAGAATTCAGAAATGGTGTAATCTTCCCCAAATTCTTTGGTTCTTACTGGTTCTGTGTTCACCCCCACTGGATTTATAACTACCCCTATTTCTAAATGTTTTACAATCAAATCACAATTTAAACTCATTGGCAAGACCATGTTATTTAGAGATTCCATGATAAATTAACCTACAAAGTAACAAATCTTTTTATATTGTAAACAAAACAGCTCCTCATTTATCTGTTTTTGTTTTTGTTTTTTGCTGTGGAAAATTCGCCCTGAGCCAACATCTATGCCAGTCTTCCTCTAATTTGTATGTGGGTCACTGCCACAGCATGGCCACTGATGAGTTGTACAGGTCCACATGTGGGAACCAAACCTGGGCTATTGAAGCAGAGCATGCCAAACTTAACCACTAGGACATGGAGCTGGCCCCAATATCTGTTTTTTAATTATAAAAAATTTGCATGTTGAGGTGGACTGCATTTCAAAAGCTTTTAGCTACTTCTCGGAACTCAAAATGAACTTTATCTAAAAACAGTTTTATTAATGATGATTATGTTTACAAATAATCTCAAGGAAGCTGACTTAACCCATAATGAACTGAAATGGTCTCTACTTATGATGAAAAACTAGTAAAAAGCAACATTTACTATTGCTAGAAATTTGGAAATGGATGGGGAAAATTATAAATCTTTTTCTTTAACGTTGTTGCCTCAGGAAAAGCGTAAAAATGACGTAGACACAATTAGATGAGAAGACAATAAGAGTCTTGTGGAACTCTGGGCCTTTTTGAGGCCTTTAGAAGTTTGTGGAAAAATCATAAAATTTATGATTTCCTTTTTCCTGATGGAACAATGTCTAACAGCATAACATTTTCGCTTTGTCATGAATGGTGTCATTGTTGGTGCATAAATGGAACCTACAAAAGGAGAAGAGAAATAACCACTTCTGAGGAAACTGAGCAAAAATTTAGAGAAAAAGAGGACAGAGAGGATTAACGAGAATGAGTCTGTTCCCAAGATAGCAGTTGCTTGAGATTAAATAAACTGAATTATAAATAGTGAAAAGCAAAGGAAAAGTAGCCAGAGACAAGTCTGTCTTCTGAGTAAGTGTCACAATGTCTGGCCGTCATGTAAGGTCAATGAAATGGTTATGGCACGGAGCAGAACTGAACTGAGCTGGACGTAGGATGCCCGGCAGAAAAGAGTTTGGGGTAAATGTTAGTTACCAATATTGACCACCAGGTGGCAGCATCATCTCGTGACCCCCTCAGGTTTCCCAGGTAAAACCCGGCGGGCAGGAGTAGGAGGCAGTCTACACAGACAGGATTTTTATGTATGGCTGTACATTAGTCGAGTGTTCAGAATATGGGAAGAACCTATGTGGGCTTTCTCAAACCAGGTGAAGTTATCTTACCGATGAAATTTTGGCCCCACACTCTCCACATATTTTAACCTGAAGTCATTGTTCTTCAAAAATCGTCCCCCAAAACTACATTACTATCTAGTCTGACCATTACTATCAAGTTTAAAACACATGGAATGGGTGACATAGCAATAGCTTTGATGACCGACATTCAGAAAGCTGTGAACTGACCTATTTCTCAAAAATACAATTATTCCTAGCTTCATTGTTTCAGGCTGATTCATGCATGAATATTCCTCTGGGTATTACTTAAATAAAAATCAAGTGAAACAGATTAAAAACTATATTTAATGGTCCCCAAAGAAGCCCTTTTTTAAAAAACCTGCCCTCTGCCCAGGCTAGAGAATCATTCCAAAATAGTTTTGAAAGTTTAAAGCAAGTAAGTAGAAAGTAAAAAAGAATGTTCTTTGAACGTGTTGACAAAGATTTGGGCAAATTTAAGACAGAAAACACAAGTGAAAGATATGCCCTTTTTTTATAATCTCTCATTTTTCTCAGCGCTGATTGCTAAAGCACTTGCTCCAAATGATTGAGATCACTTCTTGTGAATTCTCTTTTCTCTGTGCACACACTGAAGGCTCAGACCCTCCTCTCGTGCACGCTGTGGCTAACGGTGCATCCTTGGCGCAGTTCTATTTGTCTCCCAGGTGCAGAAAACTTCAAAATCACACTCCTCACATAGCCCTTCCCTTCTCTACCAAGGTTCAACTCTCTCTGACGAACGTCTGTCATTGGAAACCTGTGGATCTTGAGCCCCCAAGAATCAGATTGAAGTGAGGTCCATTGCCGTTTCATTACTAGGCAGGATTTCACACAAGAATGCTCAGATTTATGCAAAGGTCGCTGGCCTCATTGGAAATGTATTTGATTGCAATGGACTTGGGTCTTGCACTCCTGATATTTTCCAAGGAGCGGCAATGGACACTGACTATTTGAAACAGTGGGCGCAGGGCTGTTCTCATTCCTAAAGTTTTATCAATAGGCCTAATATGAATAAGGAATGTATGCACCTAAATTATTATCCTCTGCTCTACAGATTAATGTGGATAAAACGTGATGAGGGTCCAGGAAGTTAAAAATAGCATTTACTTAAAAAAAAATCAGCATTCTCCTTTGTTTCATTTCCCATATGAGATCTACTTTGAAGGTAAGTCTAATAATCTACGGAAGACCAGGGCAATATATTTGCAGAATATAAATGATTGCTATTTGCAGGATCGACAACCTACACTGATTCTGAAACAGTCTGATATGGCAGCAATGTAAAGTGATTTTCTGAAAGCCACAATTTTTTCAAATATCCCTTAAAGTTGGAAAAGAAGAATGTTTAAAAGATCATAGAAAATCATGAATCATGAATGTCAATGGAAGCAATTTGGGCTTTATTTGTTAAATTAAGCAACAAAGAGCCACTGAGAAATTTCAAGAGGAAAATAATGTCATTTGTGTTTAAAATAACTCCTTGAAGGACGGCGATCTGAAAGTGAAGGTAGGGGAAATAATCAGGAAGGAATTGCAAAATATTAGGCGAGTGATGATGAGTCCTGGATCTGCGTAGTGACTAGAAATGGAGAGAAGGCGAAAAGTAAGAGAAACTTTGTGGAAAATGAGTTACGGGGCTAGAGGACATGGGGGTGATGAGGGAAGGAAATAATGGATGGTTGAGCAATTTCATAGCTTGAGTCACTAAGAAGACAAAGTCATTAAGGGAGGGAGGGAAACGTATGGATGAAAAGACAATGGGTGAAGTGAGGGGGACTATTGGTAAGTAAAGCTGTGAAGATGTCTAACAGGCATTTGGAAAGTCTGTTAGATCTCAGGGGGAGTGAAAGGAGAGGTCCAGATTTGGAATTCTTCAGCATACAGGCCGCAGCTGGAGCCGTGAAAGTGGCTAATCCCCTTGAGAGAAAACATAGAAAGAAAGAGAAGCATGCCGAGAAAGAATCTAGGGAACATTTACCTTCTGGGACAGAGAAAGAGCCAGAGGAACCAACCGAGAAGGCCTGAGGAGTATCCAGGGAGAGGGGAGAATCAACAGGATTCAAGGACAGGGGCTCCAAGGACCGAGCCAGTTTCAAGGACAGAGCTTAGACTGGGCCATGTAGTAGTTTGCTAGGGCTGCCATGACAAAGCACTAGAACACTACAGGCTGGGTGGCTCAAATGACAGAAATTTATCTTCTGACGTCTAGAAGTCCAAGTGGAAGATGTTGGCAGGGTTGGCTTCTTCCGAAGGTCTCTTTCCTTGGCTTGTCGAAGGCCACCTTCTCCCTGTGTCTTCACATGGTCTTCCTCTGTGTGTGCCTGTGTCCTAACCTCCTCTTCTTATGAGGACACCAGCCACATTGGATTAGAGTCCACCAGATAACCTCATTTTACCGTGATTACTTCTTTAAAGGCTCTGACCCCAAATACAGTCACATTCTGAGGTCCTGGGGGTTAGGACTTCAACATATGAATTTTGAGGGGTTCACAATTCAGCTCATACAGGCTGTGAGATCTGAAAATTCCTCAGTGATGGACTAAGGGATATGCATTAGAATGGCCACAGCCAACCCTCACTGAGGACACACTATACACTGGGCCAAGTCATGAGCACCTCACATGTATTAGCTCCTTTAATACTCACAACAACTCTGTGAAGTAGGTGCTATTATAACCATCACTTCTTTTTCCAGATGGAGAAACAGAGGCACGGAGAGAGAACCTGCCCGAGGTCAGAGAGCTGGCAGATCCCGTGAGCCTGGCTTCTGCAAAGTGGACTTCAGTCAGTGATTCCTTAGTTTGCTCTCAGCAGCAGAGACCGGAAGAAGTAGTGATGTTCTAAGTACCAAGTGGGACAGAAGCATTTTCCCATCAGCTGACACTGATGGCAGGCTTTCTCGGGGTGTGAGGTGAATTAGGGCAGCAAGGTGCAGCAATTAGAGAAGAAAGGGAAAGAAACAATAACTAAATAGGTAGTTTAAATGCCTCAGGTTGAAAATGTAAGGAAAACCACCCTATTGGGCCTTCAAATTTATTACTTCTATTATGACTGTACATTTATTTAAATTGTGCTTTTACCTTTGGGGTTGTAGTCCCAGAAGGTATTGTAAAAGGCAGTGAGAAAATATCCGACATTGCATTTAGATGCTTCAAATAAAGATTTTTAAAATTCATGGTACGTACAAGCATCTTTTAATCCTGGATTTTCTATTGATTTGGGCTCTATTGGTTTTTCATCAGAGATAACTTTGTGACCCCTTTGGACTCTGGGTTAGACTTGAACATGAGAAGACTAAGAAGAAAGAAACATACTAAGACATATACGCGCGAACAAACATGTACACACGGAAATAAAGAAGGGAGAGGAAAAGAAATAAAACCAGGTTACTAAAATTAAATTTCCAGCAGCACACGACACTAAGGGTTCCTGAGAGAAGCTTGGGAGCCTGTCCCTTTAAACTAGGAGAGGGATTCCCAAGGCAATGGCACAAACGACGGAAATGGCTCTAGACAGGTCTCAGACACGCTTCACATCTTAGATCCCACTCCAGAGGAGCTGCCTGGAACGAGAAGCCACGAGAGCCCGAACGAAATCGCCTGAGGGTGAAGGGGGCCTCTTCTGCAAAGACTGAGCAGAGAGCAGCGGCTACTGTTGAATGCCTGGCCCATCACATGCACAACGTGCCCTCAGCGCTGGACCTGGGCGACGCGGCTGCCTTTCTCCTTCTTGCTTCTTTTGAATCACGCATCCCACGGTCACATCCATTGGGAGCTTCTGATTGGCTGAGTCCAGGTCAGTATCACATTGGGAGCATCTGATTGGCTGAGCTACGTTGACGTACCGCCTGTACTCCCTCCCTGGTTTCTCTAACTGGGGGCATTCCTGCCTTCCATCAAGGCTCCCACGCGGGGTTGTACCCCAGCCTAGGTAAGAGGGCTCAAGTGTTGGGAAAAAAGAAAGTCCATTACAATTTTAAAACATTTATTGTCAGAAATACTGGAAAGGTTGACCTCACCAGATTTCTAAATTAGAAACTTGTATAGACAAAATATTTTAAAACATACTTTCTTCCCAAGGTGATGCAAATTACCTGTTGGGGTAAGGAGATAAAGAGAGGGAAGGTAAAGAGAGACAGACCGTTAGAGGCTGGAAGAGGGCGAAGAAGCAGACGGGCAAGTGCACGAATTCCGGTGGTGCTGTCTTACGTTGGACGCAAGTAGACACGTTATCTCAATGCTCGCTGCAATTCCACGAGGCAAGTGCTTATGTTCCCACGTAAGAAATAAGAAAATCAGAGCTCGGGCGCGCCCGGTGGTGCAACCGTTAAGTTTGCGCATCCCACTTTGGCTGCCCGAGGTTCGCCGCTGCAGATCCCGGGTGCAGACATGGCACCGTTTGGCAAGCCATGCTGTGGCAGGCGTCCCACATACAGAAAGTGGAGGAAGATGGGCACAGATGTTAGCTCAGGGCCAGTCTTTCTCAGCAAAAATAGGAGGATTGGCAGCAGATGTCAGCTCAGGGCTAATCTTCCTCAAAAAAAAAAAAAAAGAAAGAAAAGAAAAGAAAAGAAAAAAGAACATCAGCGCTCAAAGTAAAGTGACTGTTGGGGTCACCCAAATAGTATGTGGTGCAGCCAGGAATCCATCCAAGATCTTTCTGATCCCCAAAGTCCAGGCTTTTCCTCTGGGCTACTGTAGCTGCATCTGGAGCTCCTAAAAAGAGTTCCTGGGCATACATACACCTAAAGAAATACAGCCAGAAAAGGAATGAGAAAAAGGAATGCACACATGCATATCTCCATAGTGCATTTGTCTATGATCTCCATGTTCATTGAAAGAGAAAGAAGTAAGAAGGGAAGAAACTCAGCAGATTCTGAAACAATGGTCAAGCTCTCTAGGTGCATCTTTTCACGTCCCAGGGTTGTGGGATTCAGGGCATCACTCCTTCTTAGGACTAGTCTGTCCTGCGTAATTCTTCCACAGCTCTTTATACCTGCACTTGTGTGTTCCGGGTCCTGGTCCTGGGCGCTTGCTGAGACATAACAGCCAGGGGAGTTACTGATTCTCAGTGGAGCCAGGATATCAAAGGCATTCACACCCCCAGAAAACCTTAAATAGAGCCAACATCTGGACTTGGTCAATAGGTAGGAGGTCGCTTCACCCCTTTGTAGGGAACACCTTGCAGTTTGCACCTTGGACTTTTGAAAAGAGGCCAAGAGTGCTGTCTGCTTAAAGGAAAAGCCTCTGGATGTTGTCAACACACTTTTTGTTGTCACTTGTCAACACACCTTTTTTTTTTTTTTCCATTGAGAAACCAGAGCAAAACATAGGAGTGAACTTTGTAGCTGTTTCACTCAGAAAGCAAGGACCAGCCCGATTGTTTAGAAGTCAACAGTGATCAGACGACTATGACTTTAAACTGTGTGTTTGCAAACACACCTGTATATTGCCTTGTGTATTTTTGTGTACGAAATCATTGTAGTATGGACAACCGCTCTACAGTTCAGTGTAAATCAATACTGGCCCTGTGATACATTTCTCTGCCTTCACGGAGTTAGATGGAAATCCACCAAGAGATTTAGTTAATATGTGGCTCTAGTGAGTATATCTAAGTCAAGAACATCTCAATATGCGATTTCTCTGGGCATTGAGCCCAAATCAGTATTATGGTGTTCAATCTCCCGTATTTATTTTCGAGCAAATGCTTTATAAATTATTATTCTCTTATCTATGATATAAACTTTGATGGGCCAATATATAAGAACAAAAAAGCATACGGCTATGCAACTTACAACCACAGTGGCAGAAAAATGGACTTTTCATGCCAGTTACAATCCAAGAGCCAAAAGAGTCAGGAGAATTTTCTGGCCCTTATGGCAGTTCAGAGTCCATCTGTTTCATCTGCTATTTGGCTGTCAGAACAGTTGGACTTTATTTCCTCTACATCACACTGAACTTTTCAGGATAAACAAAAAAGCTTTATCTAAGGATTGTGCACAGATGTGTTGCATTACATATTCAAATAGGTTTTTATATGCACCTCACTTTTATATCTTAAATAATTCAATGTGGTTGGTCTTTAGAATCGTTTTTTTTTAAGATTTTTTAATTTTTTCCTTTTTTCTCCCCGAAACCCCCTGGTACATAGTTGTATATTTCAGTTGTGGGTCCTTCTACTTGTGGGATGTGGGATGCCCCCTCAGCATGGCCTGATGAGTGGTGCCATGTCCACGCCCAGGATCCGAACCGGTGAAACCCTGGGCCGCCCAAATGGAGCACATGAACTTAACCACTCGGCCACGGGGCCGGCCCTAGAATTGTATTTTTTAAGCATTTAATCTGTAACTATTGCCAGTTCACCAAAAGTACTGCAATGTCTTGCACAAAACAGCCATTCAGGAATATTGGATTTGTGTGTGTGTGTGTGTGTGTGTGTGAGGAAGATTGACCCTGAGCTAACATCTGTTGCCAATCTTGCTCTTTTTGCTTGAGGAAGATTGACCCTGAGCTAACATCTGTGCCAGTCTTCCCCAATTTTGTATGTGGGACACCACCACAGCATGGTTTGATGAGCGGTGTGTATGTCTAAGCCTGGGATGGAACCAGCGAACCCTAGGTTGCCAAAACTGAGCCTGGGAACTTAACCGCTATGCCACTGGACCAGCCCAAGAATATGGGATTTTTAAAGGCATTATCAGTTCACATAAACTAGAAAAGCAAGAAAAATGATTTAGAATTAGTACTATTTAAAGATTTGTGTGTGTGTTTTAAAAAATTCTAATTATTCTTGTTTGTACCAAAAAATGTTATTTCACGAGGTTTGATTGTATAATACAATAAAGGTTGTTACACAGGAAATACACAGTATTTCAAAATAGCCCAAGTGATGTTTATTTCTTGGGCATTCATAGATTACTAGCCAACGTTGCATGAATGGAATTAAATGGAATTCCTATGAAGTTGGAAGAGTAGATCTGGAAGAAATCTCAAGATAGCAATGGCGCAGCCCCCTCCCCTAGAGGCAGACCAGCCTACCTCCTGTGAAGGACAGTGACTGTCTGCAGATTTAAGGGTGCCTCCAGAAAGGCAGATTTCATATCACCTGATTTCCTGTTCCAGTAAGATATTTCACCTCTCAGAAAAGAGGTTGTCTTAGTTCTACCAAAGCTATTTTTCTTTTAGTCAACTCTTTACTTTGGAATGATTTTAGATTTATGGAAAAGTGGTAGTATAGACCATTCACACACACACTTCACCCAACCTCCCCTAATGTGAAAATCTTACAAAACCATGGTACATTTGTCAAACTAAGAAATTAACATTGGTACATCCCTGTTCACTAAACTCCTAACTATTTGGATTTCGTCAATGTCCTTTCTGTTCCAGGATCCAAGCAGATAGCGCCTAGTCATCAGATCTCCTCGGTCTGTTCTGGTCTAGTCTGGTCTCTGGACTCAGTCTGTCCTTGTCTTTCATGACCTGTTTGTAGAATGTCCCTCAATCTGGGCTTGTCTGATGTTTTTTTCATGATCAGACTGGAGTTAGGGGTTTGGGGAAAGCATACCAGAGGATAAAATGCCCTTCTCATCGCATCACACCAGGGGTACATGCTATCGATGTGGCATCACTAGTAATGTTAACCTGGATCACTTAGTGTTCCCAGGTTTTTCCACTATAAAGTTATTATTTACTACTTGGTCTTTTAAAATGAGTCACTAACTGCAGCCCATACTCAAAGGGGAGGGGATTAGGTTTCATGTCCTGGAGGGAGAACTCGCCACATGGATTCTTTGGAATTCTTCTGTAAGGGAGATTGTCCCTTCTCTGCATTTATTTATTTATTCAATCATTTCCTTATTATTGGACTCATATATATTTTATTTTGAGTTATGATCCAAAACTATGTTATTTGTTTTGTGGCTCAAATGGTTTCAGCTTTGGCCATTGTAGACTATTTTAGGTTGGTGTGTTAAAATGTACCTGTGGGATTTTAATTTATGGAGGTGACTGAATGACAACATGGAGAGGCTAATGCCATTGAAAGAAGAATTTGTTACTTACAGTTCCCAAGAGAAGGCAGCATGCCACACCATGCAGGGCACATGGGGAAGCACCAGCTTTGGTCAGGAAGCAGAGGCAAGAGTGAATGGAAGGCATAGGCCATAGCCTTTACTGGGGTTTCCATAGGAAAGGCAAGGCAGAGTAGGACCAACAGCTTAGGATTGGCTAGTTTGAATATTCTGGAGGGCTTTGGGCTGTAGGGACTATCCCTAGTTGTCTGGCACCTGGCCTGGGGTTGATATAGAGCTGAGGGAATGTTGGCTTGCTGTGTGAGAGCTGAATAAAGGAGGCGGTTGGGGATATGGATTTGGGGTTTAGGTCAAATGGGCCCCATATCAGATGAGCAGCTGTCTGGCCTGTGGGACAATCTATGGTTATTGGATCCCAGGAGAGCATGAAGCTCTCTCTCTCCTCCAGCTCCTATGGTTTGGGAGCAAGGTTGAACATTAATAAAGATAGGTTAAGGCCTGGGTCAAGATAGAGACTCATTTAGGGTTTATTTGCAGGACTAGAATTTTTAAAGGAGTGGTTTGAGGAGACTATTGTCCCTCAGTTAAACTGGCTATTTGGGACCAATCAGAGGCATAAAAGTTCTACTGAATTCCTTTCCAAGAGCCCATAATGTCTGTGACTCCAAAAGGAATAAGGAGTGTTTTGGCAAGGGCTTGTGTCATGGCCTTAGTAGACATGTATGATTTTGATTTATATATTGCATATCTGTGAGGCGAGAGATTCGCAGAGTCCTTTACCTTAAAGAGAACAATTTTTAGGTAATGGTCTGATAGTTTATAATAAATGTGAAGATGGAACCATTTGTTAGCCAGAGCAACCAATGCTAAGATCACTCACTGAAGTTTGGCCAAGAGTTTTGATTTGGGGTTCTGTCCTTTATTAGGGACATCCTGGCTAAGGGACAGAAAGCAGCAGTGTTTCACTGAGCTCCATCACGCATAATGGTCGGCAGTGCCATTGAAAGTGTCCATGAACTCCCATCGCTGTCACTCAGTTAATCCCCAAGAGGCTCTTTGAGTGGGGGATGTGAGGGAGGGTTGACCTCTTCCAGCACTATGACATTTGGCAAGAAAGTGAGAACAGGGGAAGCCACTCCCTTCTGTAGGTAGAATATGCCATAGGGTCCAGGTTTGGTCCCATTCTGTCTTAATGAGACCTTGGTAGCCATGCCAAGCTTGTGGGATGCTGTTTCCATGACCCAGTGCATGATGGGCAGCTGAGTCACAGGCTCAAAGTCTGTGAGAGCCTCTATTTTGGGGAGAGCCCAGGACATAGCCAGCCTTCTGTTGTTTTAATAGTGTACAGCAGGAGGCTGAGAGGGGCAGTTTCTTGCATCAGAAGCTCTTGAGCACCCAGTGGCCATCAGAGATGGTTTAGAGATTCCAGTAGGCATGAGAAGAGGTTGCCAAAGACTGTTTAATAAGAGTCCCAGAAGGCACTATTGGGAGTGAATGTTCACCTCAATGTGGAAGTAAAATTTGTAAATGAGGAATATATTGCCACCAGAATCCAAAGGGACCAAAAATTATTGGGTTGTATGTCCTTAGTGAGTGTGTCAAATGACTCTCCTTGAAGGAGGAAGTCATTAATGTAACGTCATACCTGTGCTTCTGGAGAAAGGTGGATGCAGTGAAGATTTTGTTTGCCCAGATTGTGCTTGATGGGAGGGCTGTTGAGGTACCCCATAGGTAGTTTGGAAAAGGTATTTCGTCCCTTTGGAGGTAGAGGTGAACTGTAGTTGAGAGGTTGCTGAAATAGGCACTGAACAGAACATGTGAGCCAAATCTATGAGTAAAATATTTACCTTTTGTTGACTGAACAGTGTCAGTAATTTTAATAACATTGGATATTGGGTATGGGAGCCCTAATGGATGGGACCACAGCATTAAGGTTGTAGTAATCCACCATGAGTTACACTTAACTTTTTCCAGATTTAAGAATGGGCAAAACTGGGCTGTCAAGTGGGAATAATCACTCCGTTATTAATTAGGTTTTATATAATAAGTTTTAGTCCTTGAAGACTGTTTTAGCTTACACAGGGCCTTATTAACTATTTCAGCTGGGAGTCCATGGGCTCTCATTTTATCAAGCTAATTTTTTTTTAAGTGCCAAATACTTACTTTACTTTTAATTTATTATTTATTATGTTAGAGGGTCTATACCCAATATAGAATATTTTAGGGGAATGGGAGCTACGACTTTGGGAAATTTTGGCAAGGCTGTAGCTAAAATGAGGCATATCTATTTTTTTCTCTATTTTTTATTTAACTATTTTCCTAAGATTATAGGAGTACAATATTTACATTTTATGGGATCTCCAGGTACAACTATGGTTTGAGCCCCAGTATCAATTAAGTCCATGAAATTTTGTCAAGCGGTGCGTTTTAGCAAATGCTAAAGTTAATGGAGAACTTATGCAGCAGAGGCACAAAACCCAAGCACCATCTTTTTTATCTTTTTGCTATACAAATCTTTTTAGTATATACATGTTTTAATATATTTATTACATATAATTTATTATATGAAATTTTACTATATAAATTTTGGATATCCAATAAGGTCAAATTATGGACCTTTGTTTTAATTTAGTTATGTATTATATATACATAAGTAATTTATTTATTATATATTTGTATTAAATATTATATATGTATGCAAAGACAATTTATTTAATTACCTTTTATTTTCTCCCCCCATATCAAAATAAAATAACCATGGGTAAAAAACAAAATAACCATGGTGGGGTTTTTTTGTTTGTTGTCTTTCTCTTTTCTTTTCTTTTGTTTCTGTTTTAGGCTTTCAGTTGCCTGAAGCCGCAGTTTTTAGTGTCTGTTTGTGCCTGATAAGACAAAAAGGGGCGGGGAGGGGGGATGCCTCTGAGCAGCAGGGTCTCCCTGGGAAGGTCCCTGTCCACAGCAGAATCAATCTTTTCCTCCCTCTTTTTTTCCTTTTAAACAAAATCTTTTAGGCAGGTAAAATTTTTCCCCTTTTTGGCTCCTGTCCGTCCCTAACCGTTTCCCCGCTTTTGTCCCTTTGAGTGTTTACCTGATAAGCTCCTGGTTGTCCTTCATGGCCTTGTTATGAGCTGTGGGTCCCCCTTTCTAGGGTGTCCCAGTCAACCTCAGAGGAACCAGGGTCTACATTCAGGAGAGCAACAGTGACCTCTGCTTTTTATTTTTTTAATTCTTTGCTTTCTGACGATTTGATTTTAAAGAAGAGACTCTTAGCCTGTCAATAGGTAGCAGTATTCAAAAAGGGCACAAGCACATCGACCAGGAGACATGCCGTCTCAAATCAGTTGAGCAACCTCCATTGGTCTTGGGGGAGCAGAACAGTGTTCCTTCCCGTTTTCCTATTTTATTAAACATTGAGCCACCTGTCTCCAAAGATGGGATCCCTTCTATCCCACTGGGTCAGGAATGAATCAGAATCGCCCCAGCAGTAAGGCAAGTAAGAACAAAGAGATTGACCTTTGAAACCACATTTATGTTTACTTGGTACTGCGGTTCTCTGAGAGGAGGATGCCTCTCGCCAGGGCCAGCAGATCCCTATAAACAACCAGGGGCCAATGCACGGATTCTTCACCAGGGCACCCTCTAGAAGGGCAGGCCAACGCGGTTAAGGGGAGGAGAGACTCCAACAGAGAGCGCGATTGCCCACTGCTGACTTCAATGCTGTTGGGCACGTTGAACAGACTCATCCTCCATAGTCTCATTGGAGGAAGCCTCTCCTAGCACCTTTTGTGGGGGAGCCTTTGCTTTATAAGCCAATTATCTTAATCACCCTTGGGGTCACTGCCTGGAACCTAGGTGTATGAACCAGGGAAACCAGGTTTGACCCAGTGGACCAAGCTGTCCAATGTAAGGGGCCAACTAGGGAATTATGGCCACTGCCAATCTAAACTTCAGGGCCTAAGACTAAGTGACATTGGCTGTAGAGGCACATGCCTTCAAGCTCCTCTTACAGTTTAGGTTGGAATACGGTGGCAGCGTAGGGCAGACACAGCATAAAGCAGGGGCAGCTAAAGCACAAGTGGCCCAGCAGCCAGCATGGCTTCCCAGGCAGCCCTCGCTGTGTGGTGAGTCCAGGTAGCAAGTCAAGTGCAGTCTAGAGGCATGCCCTGCTCATCCTGCCAATTGTGTTAAAACGTACCTGTGGGATTTTAACTTATGGAGGTGACTAAGTGACAACAAGCAGAGGCTAATGCCATTGAAAAAAGAATTTATTACTCACGTTTTCTGAAAGAAGGGAACACATTATGCCACATGAGGCCACAGGGGGAAGCACCAGGTTGGGCCAGGAGGCAGGGGAAGGAGGGAGGGGAGGCACAGGCCACAGCCTTCACTGGGGTTTCCATGGGAAAGGCAAGGCAGAGCAGGGCCAACAGTTGAGGATTGGTTAGTTTGAATAATTCCACCATGGGCTTTGAGCGGTGGAGCTGCCCCTGGTTGTCTGGTATCTAGCTGTGGGTTGATATAGAGCTGGGGAAATATTGGCTTGCTGTGTGAGAGTTCAATAAAGGAGGTGGTTGGGGATATAGATTTGGGATTGGTTGGAGGGTTTGTAATATGATTTTCACACACCCACAAAAGCTGGATCACAAGAAAGATGTAAACAACCCAGGCTGTTGGTTTGGCCCCGTGATTACTGGAGGCCAAACAGGCAAATACAGAATCTACGAAAACATAGAAGAGTTGGCTCTTGTGCCCCTTTGTTGTCTGAGCACTTCTTTGCTTTCTGGTACTACAAGATCCTCCAGGCTCATCTTGTATTTTCCCTGCTCTAACCCTAGAATCAGCCATTTCTCCAAGGAGCTCTGGCTCCTTTTATTGGAGAATGGTAATAGAAACCAAGATCTGGATGCTGGGCATAGTCCTTGCTACTGAGGTGTCATTTCTAGGCCTTTTGAGAAGACAAACTAAGAAATACGTGTGTGTATACAAACTTATGGATATACCCATATTTCTAATTATCTGTCTATCATCTATCTACCTATCTGCCTATATTAAACTAAACATGAGTTCATACTGACGTCTCCAACACTAATCTAACATCATAGAGTTCATTCTAGACTTCCCCCTTGCTTATTTGTAACTTTTTTTTTTTTGACAGTGGGAAACCTGGTTAAGGTCTACCTAAACCTTTGCTAATAATAATGACTCAATTTTGAATGAAAACAGAAAGTAAAGAGGCAATGTGCTTCTCAAAACAATTGTCCACACTAACCACTACTCTGCTGTGATACGGCCAAGGACACAGGCGCTGGAGTCAGTCTTCTTGGGTTTGAGTCTCAGCTTGGTCACTTAGTAGCTGTGTGACCTTGGGTGAACAAGGTAAATGATCTGTGCCTCAGTTTCCTCACTTCTCAGAAAGGAGTCCTAATAGTGCATACTCCATAGGATTGATGGCAGGAGTAAATGAGTCTATATAAATAAAGCATTTAGAGCAATGCCTGGCCCATGGTAAGTGCTCAATAATTGTTCACTTTTAATTAATTAGTTATTTATTTTGAGGAAGATTAGCCCTGAGCTAACATCTGTGACCATCTTCCTCTACTTTATATGTGGGACGCCTGCCACAGCATGCCTTGCCAAGCAGTGCCATGTCCGCACCCGGGATCTGAACTGGCGAACCCCAGGCCGCTGAAGCCAAACGTGCAAACTTACCCGCTGCACCACCAGGCCGGCCCCTGTTAACTTTTTAAAAAGTCCTTACCGGAAGATTTATTTGACCAAAATATCCAAGAGCCAATAGTGACCTGATGACTTTAAATTTTAAGAGAGTTTGTAAATCTGATTTATACATCAATGGAATACATAAAGAAAAATCATTTCAGTATGGAAAATCTTCAGCAGTTTAATAGTCACTCCATGAGAATCAATACATTCCTCTGTGGCAAACCCTTTAACCATAACTTCTCCAAACTACACATCATTCCTTTAGCGTGGTGTCATAAGATCTACTTTCAATCCTTTTTTATCATTATTATTGTTTTCTACTGGATTTATTTCCTTTTCACTGAGAAGCTTATTTTTTTCTTAAAGTCTGGTCTTTCTTCGGGTCTAAAGTTTCTATTTTATTACGTAGTATTCCAGCACTTTAATATTTCCAGTGAGAAAGCAGCACAGAAGTATCAATATGCAACCTTGACATTTTAGTAATATTTTAAATCATTGCAGTGGCAGTGTCTTTAAAAATGTAAAAAATCTGAAATATTTAGCCTTGACAAAGATATAAAAGATGTGTTCTGAATCTATCATTCGTTCATATCTCATCTGAGCATTATAGCTGCTCTGTATACAGCCTGAACTTTTTCCTTTAAAGTTCATGGCTGTTAGTTCATAATTAAATATGGTCTTGTATAGTTAGGGAAAATTAAAATATTATAGAACCAGAGAGAACATTTGGAGTCGAGAGATATTTACAAAACTCACTTAATCAAAGGAGTAACACAGAACTTATCCAAGAGCAGCTCGGGATTGTTATTAAACACACAGATTCCCACTGCCTTCCCCTGGAGAGTCTGATGCAATAGACATGAGCCTGCAAATCGGAATTTTAAATAAGAGTTCCAGGTGATGTTCATCATCAGGCAAGTTTGGAAACACTGGTGTAATCCAAGATCCTGCTTTTATAGAAGGAAACTGAGGCCCATGGAAGAGGATTCACCCCTCCATCCACCCACCCAACATTCATTAAGCACCTGCTTTTATACGTATAAAAGCAACGGGAAGCTATGGAAAGTTTGGGGATGGTGCCTTGCTACCATTGCTGGTGGGATTGTAAATTGGTTCAACCTTTCACACACTTTGCAATACATGTCAAAATATTAAATGTGCTTATCCTTTGCTGCAGTAACGTCAGACGAAAGCAGTTTCTTAAATTGTCCTTCAGACCACTTGCATCAGAAGTACCTGGGGTTCCTGTTGAGGATGTGGATTTCAAAGCCTCATTTTGGCCAATGGAATCAGAATCTCTGGGAGGGGAGCTGGCAACCTTCATTTTTAGCAAGGTCATCAAGAAACACTTGTGTTCACTACAGTTTAAGAAATGGTGCCCTAGCCAGCACGGAGAGTCAGAGCCCTATCAGAGTGAGGAGGGCACCCCAACAGAGGGGCCGCATGGTGTAGGGTCTCAGAGCCCAAGACCGACAAGAATAGTGTGTGTGTGGGTGGGGAGTAAACAAGCAGGATGAAAATGGCGTCCCCATGGAGACGCCGCCCAGCACGGGGTGTCAGTACCGGAGCAGACGAGTGATCATTATTTCAGAGGGCAGGGGGCCCTGGTATGGGGCACTGGCGCTTGAGTGGGGTGAGAAGGACTCACAGCGGTGTGGCCCAGCACCAGGTGTGGGACCCCACAGAGGGAAACAAAGGCCTCTGTGAGGAGGTGGGCCAGGTGTGAGGCGCGGAGGCCAGCGGGGGCGAAGAAGAGTGCTCAGCGGCAGCTTTGGGAGGAGGGTTACATTCAGGGGATTGATTAAATGCAGAAATACATTAAGGACAAAGAAAGTCAGCTTTCTCCCTGTTGGAGGAGGGAGATAACAAAGATGGAAAGGAAAGAGAACCGGGATGACCGCTGTGGTGTTGGATTGAACTGAAGGAATTCATGTGAACTCATGGTTTTTGATAGATAGATAGATATACATGTAAATGTGTCTACTAAGAGGGCCTGGATGACACTCCAACGGCAGTGAGTTCTGAGGCCCAGATGTTAATTTCTAAATACCATTCCCCACTAAAAGGAACTGAGGTCCCTGGAGACATGGCTGATGGAAGCTCTGGAACAGGGAAAGCGGGAGAGGAGCCTGGAGTACATTCTTGTGCCAGAAAACAAGGAAATGCTCAAAGAATAATGGGGATACATCAGAAGACACAGGAGCCAGACTGAAGGAGCTCCCATCCGCCAAATCTGAGACAATTTGAGCGTTAAAAAAAAAAAAAGAAAAAGATGGTGTAGTTGGCAGGAACTGGGGGGAGGGAAGAATGGGGACTGGGTGTTTAATGGGTACAGAGTTCAGCTGGGGAAGATGAAGAAGTTCTATCTGGAGATGGATGGTGGTGACAGTTGAACAACAATGGGAACATACTTAATGCCACTGAACTATACACTTAAAAATGGTGAAAATGGTAAATTTTGTTATATATTTTACCACAATAAAAAGTGATGGTAATGGATTATAACACACTAAATAAAAAATAATCCATCAGTCCCTAAGGATTAAAAACAGTAACAATAATGGCAGGAAGGGGTAGGGGGAGTTCTTCATATACAAATGCTGTCTGATAAATGTAGGGAAAAACGCCATTTGGGAACCATTAAGGTAATAATTGATGTATGTAGGCACAGATCTTCAATAAATGCCAAATCTAGTTGGTGAAAGATTTGTTGGGGAAAAGAATATTCATCCAGTCTTAAAATATCACCCCACAGAGCGTTACCAGTTACAAAGGAGAAAAGATACCTTTAAAATAGTATCAGATGTGCCTGTCAGGTACCACTTTCACTGAGGGTCAAATTGAGCATCACTCACGATGGGACAAAACTGACATCTTGTGCCTCCTGATGTGATGAAGTGAGAAGTGTACAATCCAACTATGGAGTTTTCTTGACAAGAGTTTTAATCTGAAACTAATGATGAGGAACTCATCTAAAACCAGATTGTGGGATATTTTGCAAGACTGCTGGCCTAGACTCTATGTCATTGTCACAAAAGGTTTAACAACAACAACAAAAAAGCAGGGGATGTTCTAGATTAAAATGAGACTAAAGAAACAGGACAATTAAGTGTGATATGATGTCCTTGACAGCATCCTGTTTTAATCAAACAAACAACAAATAGCTATAGAGAATGTCTTGGGGCAATTGTGGCAACTTGAATGTGGACTATATATTAGATAATATTTTATGTCAATTTTAATTTTTTAGGTTTGATAATAATACATGGTTAAGTGGGAGAATGTTCTTATTTTTAGGAGACACATATTGAAGTATTTAGGAATCAAATGTCATGATATCTGTAATTTACTTTCAAATAGTTGCGTAAAAAAGCCTCTATTTATAGACAGAGAAAGAAAAGCAGTGTGACAAAATGTTAATATTTCCTGGTGAATCTGGAAGACAGATCCATAGGTACTCATTTTATTATCCTTTCAATTTTTCTGTAGTTTTCATACTTTTCAAAACGAAAAGTAGAGTCTAACTCTCTTGGGTGTGTCTCGAGAAGTGAACAGTTCAGATTTCTTATTTTTAAAATATTAAAATGACAGTATTACACCAACAAAATTACAGATATTTAAAGACATAAAACCAGCACGCTATATGGGAATACGCAAATCAGGAGAATCAGTATGGCAATCTAGCGGGGGCCTTGTTCTCACTCACCTTTTAGTCTTCAGAATGCCATTCACAATCAGTTCTCAATAAATGTTGACTGAATGAGTGAGGAATTTGTTTTATTTTGTGATTTGATGGTTTAGGTAACTACTAGAAGAGGTGATTTGGGTGTTTTCTGCAGAAAGAGCTGAGGTGAGCTGAAGGGTAAGAGTTACAACAACTGGTATGCACAGTGCGATTCTGGGAACCTGGCGCCTCTGGCCTACCCACCATTGCCGCCACCACCTAGGACCCCAGGGCAACAGTACTCAGGCCATTTTAACACTGAAAGTGGTTAGAAACAAGCTAAAGCATCTGTTGGGTAGAATTATTGTTGTGCATAATTTATTATGGTTTTCAAAATCTCTGATGTAGGATAACAATTTGAAGGATATAGCTTTGTTTTCCAGAATTATTCTAATTGGATCTTATTTTACAGTCTCCAAATCTGTGAGTAAATAAACAAGGGAACTCTTAGAAAGAATAACCTTCAGTGCGGCATTTTCAGTCACACACTAAAAGTGCTAATTATAAGTAAAATTTCCATCTCTTCAGTAAAGCAGGTGTTAAGACAGGCGTTGGGTATTTCTCACACTTCAATATAAAACTGTAGTATTTCTAGGGGCCAGCCTGGTGGCCCAGCAGTTAAGTTCACACATTCTGCTTCGGCGGCCCGGGGTTCACTGGTTGGGATCCCAGGTGCAGACCTACGCACCGCTTATCAAGCCACGCTGTGGCAGGCATCCCACATATAAAGTAGAAGAAGGTGGGTATGGATGTTAGCTCAGGGCCAGTCTTCCTCAGCAAAAAGAGGAGGATTGGCAGCAGATGTTAGTCCAGGGCTAATCTTCCTCAAAAAAAGAAAAAAAACAGTATGGTACTTCTGTGCGTGTGTGAAAGAGTGAGAGGAAGGAATATGACACATATAGAAAAGTGTATAACGTATGCACACATAATTTAACAAATAAGTATAAAACAGACAGGTGGAAACACAGAACATTATCAGAACTCCCCTTCCCATGGTTTCTCCCCCAAGTTCATCATCTCTCTCTTTACAAGAAAGCACCGTCTTGACCTTTGTGATAATTATTTCCTTGCTTTCCTTTATGCTTTTACCTCTTGTGTTTGCATCCCTAACCAATATGGTTTGGTTTTCACCTGTTTTTGTCAACTTTATAGGAATGAAATCATACTTTACAAATTACTTTGTTTCTTGCTTCTTCTATCCAACATATGTTTATAAAGATTCACCCAAGTGGTTTTGTGTAACTCTAGTTCATTCTTTTATCATTGCTATATTGTATGCCATTGTTGAAATATACTACAATTTATTTATCCACTACACCCTTTATTGGACATTTGCATGCTTCAATTTTGGGCTACTGGATATAATAATGCTATAAACACTTTTGACTGTGATCTTATGCCTACATGTGTGAGTGTCTCTAAGGATGTACCTAGGAGTGGAATCACCATGTCGTAGGATGTGGATGTCCTCCTCTTTCCTAGATAAGGCCAAATGGTGGCTGTAACCAATTTATATTCCCACCCCTTATTGATGACAATTCCTGGTGCTCCACATTCTTGTCAACACTTAACATTATTAAACTTTACAATTTTTGCCAATATAGAGTCTGTATGAATCTCATTGTGGTTTTAGTTTTCATTTCCCTGGTTACCAATGACATTGAGCACCTTCTCACCTTTCCATATGTTAATTGGCAAAATATATTTCTTTGAATATGTTTTATTACATAGACCTTTTTTTTTCCTTTTCAATTTGAATATCCCCAAATCAGACAAATTGGGGAGATTATATTGTAGCTGAATTTCTTAAAGCCAAATTCACAGCATTGAGTGAACATCAGGGAATCAAGAACTGAGGGGAAGAGAGAGGATGAGGTGGGGAAAGAGAGAAACACTGATAAATAATAAGTAGAAATAAAAATTTCAGTGGAAAATTCAGAGGGTTAGGAAAGGAGATGTATACTTGTTTTAAAAGATAGCAATGAGAGAACACAATCCCGTCTTTTAAAGCAGCTGTTTTTCAGAGACTCTAAAGTTGAAATGGGGAAAAAAAGCAAATTAAAGATGGTACAATGAAAAAAACCCCTCATGTTATTTCATTATATAAGAAAAAATGTAGGTAAATATTTACTGTAAGAGTCCACCCCACACAGTATGCAAGAGATGTCCTCTGAGAGCCTCGCTATTTTTTTTTTTTAAAAATTGGCACCTGAGCTAACCACTGTTGCCAATCTTCTTTTTTTTCCCCTGCTTTTTTCTCCCCAAATCCCCCCAGTACATAGTTGCATATTTTCAGTTGTGGGTCCTTCTAGTTATGGCATGTGGGACGCCATCTCAACAAGGCCTGATGAGTGGTGCCATGTCCGCGCCCAGGATCTGAACCGGCGAAATCCTGGGCTGCGGATGCGGAGAGCGTGAACTTAACCACTTGGTCATGGGGCTGGCCCCAGAGAGCCTCACTTGTTTTTTTTTTGAGGAAGATTAGCCCTGAGCTAACATCTGCTGCCAATCCTCCTCTTTTTGCTGAGGAAGACTGGCCCTGAGCTAACATCTGTGCCCATCTTCCTCTACTTCATATGTGGGACACCTACCACAGCATGGCTTGCCAAGCAGTGCCATGTCTGAACCCTGGGTTCCAAACCAGCGAACCCCAGGCCACCAAAGCAGAACGTGCACATTTAACCACTGTGCCACCGGCCCGCACCAGAGCCTCTCATTTTTAACATGGCATTGGGCTTCTGTTCCTTTATACTAATAAGACAGATTTTTAAATGTTCAATATATTTTTAGTAACCATAGAGTTTGCTCATGTGAGTCTGCTATCTGTAATGAATAAGGTAAAACCTAATCTGTTTGATGTTGCTTACTATTGAATTGAAATGATTGTTGTTGCCTAAGGTGTTGATATAATAAATAACTGGAGGGGAAGTGGTTACGGTAATTGAGGTTTCTGGTTTGGCCCAGCACTGGGAATTCTTAAAGATCACATGCCTGTCTTGTTAAGGACTGTCTAGGCAATAAAATTTAGAAATTGTGGACTAGGGTTACCTATTCACAATAATTAGAGATGTTATTTGTTTTAACCAGTTCGATTGCAGAAGAGCAAAAGCAAAACCCAAAAAGTCACTAGTTTGATTCAGAAAAAAGGAATGTTCCTTTTTTTAGGAGTTCTAGTTTATATAGTCCCTGATCTCCTTGAGGAACCGGGGGTTATAAAAATATTGAAAACCAGTTCATCTTGTCCTACAGAGTTGATTCAATAGCATAACGACAAAGGTTATAACAATAATTCATTCAGAGATGGTTTACACACCAGTAACTAATTCTTACACACATCACTGAAAATGGAGACCACATTTTACAAAGAAATAAACTAAATCATATCAAATTACTTAAGAGTGATAGGCCAGAAATAGGATTATAACTGGGCTACTTAATTCCATTTGACTTAGACTGGCATTTCCTTTCCAAGATTCTGTCCTGAATCCTCAGTTCTCAGATGGGTAACATCCCACCACATATTTGCTGTCATGACCTTCTGTTTAAGCTTGAGTCCTGATCTTTAACTTTCTGCTGGGTATCTCTAATTTTTAAAATCAACTCCCATATCAGATCCTCCTTGGGACTTCCTCATTTTTTCCAGCTATTTGAGTCTCTCTTGAGGGCCTAAAATCTTGGAATCATGCCAGATTCCTCCTTCTAGTCTTTTCACCTCTCCCTTCTTAATCTAATCAGTAGCAAATTCTTGCCAGATCATTCCTTTTCATCCCCCGTTGCCTTATTTCTAATCCAGACCTTTATCTCTCTCATACCTATACTATCACGCCAGCCTCCCAACTAGACGGCTCCAGCCAGTCTTGGGCTCTTTCACTCCAGATTCATCTTTGAGCTTGGCACGTCCATTTCTTTCCACAAGCATGCCCTGCCATGTCTGTCCATTTTGGCATCACGTCTGTGCTCATCTCCACCCCGTCTCTTTTCTTTAAGGATCATTTTCCTCATGTACACTTCTTTGATAGGACCTCCCTGACAACCTCCATTCTCTTTAAAAACTCCCCTACATCTCTGTCTGACTTCTTTGCCATTAAGGAAGTGTATAGGAGACTGCACTGTTATTTACAATTGATGATTGGGCCACTTCCGGTGAATTTAGCAAACGTTTTTCTGCCCTTTGCTTTTTTCACTTAATATGTCTTGGACGGTTTCCTTATCTGCACACATATGTTTATCTGATGCTTTTTAAATGCCTGCTGAGTACGGATGTACCATAATTCATTGAATCAGTCCCTGACTGATGGACACTGGTGGTTTTCCCAGTTTTCTTATTATCAAACATGCTGCAATGAACATCCTTGCATTACTCAAGGAACTTTAATATCCATAGGTAAAATCACAGCACCGGAACTGCTGGATTCAAATTACATATATTTTAAATTTGGATAGACATAACTAACTCTCTTTTGACATAATTTTCACTCTCTGCTCCTGTTTTTGATATCACTAATTTTCCTGCCATCCAGGATTTAGACATTGACATTGGGAGGTTTGTTAAGGGCAGCTCATCCCCACAGACTATGAGACCTGCAGAAGATGTAAAGTCAGGAGACAGGGAGCTGAAGACCAGAAAACAGACTCTTCAGTGGCTGGTGTAGATAGTTCCACAGATGGGGGCGGGGGGAGCCTGGGACCCAGCACAGCAGATCACAGCATCTTTATTTGCCAATGATAAATTGGAGCCAAATGAAATCTAAATGTATCCATCCATAAAATACAGACAATCTTTATATTTATTTTATTTTTACAGATGTGAATATAAAGGAAATGCAATTTCATTGTCTTAACCATTAGAAATTCTCCAAAGGGATGGTGCTGTGTAAATTGTGTGAACTCAGAACAGCTCAGTTCAAACTGGATCAAGACAAAAAGTCTTAGAGCGGTGACTTTCCCTTCTGTCATCTTAACTACTTTTGTGTGACCAAACGTTTCCTGTGCCAACCAGCGGGAGAGAAGAAGTGAGCTTGTCTCTTAATTGCTTTGGAGTTTTGTTTGTCTATTTAGCGTCCCTTTTTGAAGTCTCAAGATTTATGGAACAATAAATGCCATTTACCGCTGGGTGCTTATTTTGGATTTCTCATCGGTGTTAGAAGTTGGGTAAAAATATTTATCTGAAAGCTTATCAAGTTGTAAATGACGCCAAGAAGTACTGTGCCATTGTTCATCCCAGTGAAACAAATTAAATCATGGCAACAGCAAAGTGTGTTTCTTGTTTTTTTTTTTTTTCAGTAATAAGATGCAGACATTTTAGTATAATACATATTTTCTAATTGTTTTGGGGGGAAAAAACGGCCAGGAAGTAAGGTTTAAACAAGGATGGTTTGTCTGGGTTGCTGAATGATGTTCTCAGTATTCCACAACAAATTCTGGCCTTGCAAGTGGCCCAGGGTACAGCAGTCTAAGCAACAGCAGGTTCACTCAGCAGTGTGGAAGATTAATTTCAGACAGGTCTCATCTTTTTCACGGCGTTCAGGAGTCCAACCTTCAGATTACCCACCAGGCTGTCACATCTCATTGGGAACTAGAGAAGCTTGCCTTGTGTGGCCACCTTTTGGCGAATGGAGCGGGGCAGAACACGGGAACGGGAGCTTCTCCTTGCTGAGGGTGTAAAGACGAAGACCTGGAAGGATGAAGTGAGTGAATTCGTCTTGGGTGACTCCCTTCCCCACCTCCTGGTCCCTCCTGTTGCTCCTATCCAGGAGCGGTGAGCTCTCCGGAGTTTCCAGTGGTTTAGTTTCCGCTCCAAGTGCAAATACAACCCGTTCTGAGACACTCGCCGGAGAAGGCAGGTCTAGTCTCCGCCAGGAAGCTGCTCCAAGCCTGGCCCTCCATCCTCACTCTCCAGGACCACTCTCCTCCACCTTCAAGATAGACCGCAGATGCCCCGACGGCCTGGGCATCGAAGGCCGTCCCCATCCTCTCCGGGCAGCTGCTACCCAAACCGCACTGCGCCAGCTCCGCGCTGTAGTAAATCGCAATTCGCTTGACTCCCTGACGGGTCTGTGAATCCGAGGGGTGGGCGTGGGGGGCGGAGGATGTCCTCAACCCTCAGAAAGCCCCTGCCCCCCGCTGTGTCCTGCACAAGGTGGAGAAGTCATTAAGCCTTAGCTGGCAGGATTAAGCGAATTCACACCAAGAGGTGAATGACTGAGCTCGGGGACCTTCCTCGGGTGTTTTACTTTAAAAGAAGCTGCTTAGTAACCCGGAAGAATATGAATCGGGACGGTGGTGTAGACCTGGCTGGAGAGGAGTTTGGAAACTGGGAGAGACACTGAATACTCTGTGTGCAGGCCTTGCCAGTCCGGCAGCTCCTGGCACTGTCTTGCCCGGAGCCTGAGGTCTGGCAGCTCCTCGGTGCCGACCACTACATAGTAGCTGCTGAATAAAGAAATGCTTGTGGAATTAGAGAAGATCCCGTTCCATCCCAGGCGCATCCAGGGCCCAGGAAGGCCTGGCCTCCGGGCCACCGCGGGCTCCCTCCAGCCTGCCCGCCCACACCCTCTAGGCCACGGCGGGACTCGGGCGGGGGGACTTCCCAGGCGGGGGCTGGACGGAAGACACCGGTTACAGGATGCGTGCACGTCCAGCTGTCCTGAGCCCCTGCAGCCGAGGCCAGCGGCAGAGGGGCCCCGGTGGCCGGCCGGGCCCCGCGGGTGCAGCGCCCCGACCCGGCGGGGAGGCTCCGGTGCCTCCGCGCCCCGGGCCCGCGCGGCGGGCGGCGACGATGCCCGCGGCGGGGGGGGGCGGGGGACTGTCCCGGTCGCCTCTCAGGGTCGGGCTGGAGTTCCCCCGGCGGGCCGCTGGGGCAGGCGTGTCGCGGCGCTCTCGGACTGCGGGACCCGCCTTCGCTTTCCGCCGCGAGGCCCGCGGCCTCTGGGCGGAGGTCACGGAGGGCCAGGCGCCCTGCAGAGGCCCCGGGGGCGACGCCGCCCCGGACACGCTTTTAAGAGTTTTCGGTGCTTTTCACACTTTCCCACCGCCCCGAACCGCCCCGGGCTTCCGAAGGGGCTCAGGGCGCCGCGTGGGTAGCCTTTGTGGCCTCGCTGTTTGCTGGGACTTTTTCCTCCGAGGAGAGCCTCCCCCACCCCTTTCCTCTCCAAAGTCTTGTGGTTTCCCTAGAAGACGGAAAGAGGTCGAGAAGGTGCTGGAGACTGCTCTTTAGCTATCTTTCCCGACCCGAAACTCTAAAACCCCGAGGCGTTTGGCCGGAGGGAGACAGTCCGGGTCGAGGGGAGGGAGCGAGCCGTGCATTCCTGCGCGCGCCGCCCTCCCACCTGGTCCTCGCGCTCCCCTCCCCCGCCTGGCGCGGGCCGGACGCCCGGGCGCGCGCAGCCGGCCGGCAGCCGCAGGGTTAAGCCCTGGAATGTGGCGGCGAGGAATGTGCATGCAGATGAGCCCGGCGAGGGGAGGGGCGGCCGGGCGGGCCCGGGGCGGGGCGCATGCTAATCGCATGCAAATGAGGAGGCCCGTCGCCGCCGCGGCCGCCGCTCCGCCGAGCTTCCCGGATCCGAGCCCAGACGGCGGCGGCTCGGGCAGCCTGGGCGCCGCGACCCTCGGCGACCACAGGGGGCCGGGGAGGAGGAGGAGGAGGAAGAGGCGGAGGCAGCGGCGGCGGCCGCGAGGAGGAGGAGGAGGAGGAGGCTTCGCTCGCTCGCTCCGACGCAGACATGGTGGACTGAGCCCCGGCGGGGCGGAGAGCAGGGTTTCCGGAGGCGCCCCCCGCGCGTGGCCCCGCCGCGCCCCGCGCCCCGCAGCCCCGCGCCGGCGCCCGCGTCGGGTGCGGCGGCCGGGCCGGCAGTCGCGTTCCCGCCGCGTCCCGCGCCCGGTCCCTATGGAGGCGCCGCTCGCCGGCGAGGCCGCCGACCATGCCTAGGAGGGCCGGGAGCGGGCAGCTACCGCTACCCCGGGGCTGGGAGGAGGCCAGGGACTACGACGGCAAGGTCTTCTACATCGACCACAACACCAGGAGGACCAGCTGGATCGACCCCCGGGACAGGTGGGCGGCCGGGCCGCGGGTGGGCGCGGGGACCCGCCTCGGAAGCGCGGCGGCGGTTGTTGTCCGGGAGACCCGGCCGAGCGGCGGCGCCCGCGGCGCTGGGGGCGTGGGGCGTGGGGCGTCGCCGGCCCCGGGGCGCCTGCGGGAGGGGTCCCGGGGAGGAGGCGCGGACGGTCCGCCCGAGCCGGGCTGCGTCAGCCGGCGCGGCGCCCCGGAGGGGGCCGGGTGGAGCCGCCCCTTCCAGGGCCCCTTTGCCCACCCCCTTCCCGATGCCCCCCCCACCTCCGGACCTTTAGACGCTCCGGGCCCCGAGGGGAGGTGGAATTGGCGGTCTGGGCTGGCACTGCGTGTCCAGTTAACGGACCCAGAGGGGCCACCTGAGCCCTGTTCCGAGGTCGCCTGCGCCTAAAGTTGTCCAGATTGAGGTTGGAGGGCACAGTCGGCCTGGGAGGCGGGACGGCCCCGGGTCTCCCGGAGGAGGCCTGGGTGCAAGGTGGGGAGCCAGCCGGCCAGGCCACCTGTGGCATCTCTCTGGCCATCCTTGGCTCCCCGCCTTGACTGCCGGCTCTTGACGGGGCGCGCCACCAGTCAGGCCGGAGGTCCTGGGCATGGAGGTCCCTTCCTCGCTGGGCCCTGGTGGTGGGTGTAGTTGGTTTTGCCCCTTAGACTTTAGAAACGCTAGTTTGGGATTTCACTGCCTAGCGTTAGTCTTCACCTGGAAACTTGAACTGACTCCCGGATCATGAAAGGGCAGATTCTGTTTTGAAGTAAGAGGTAGTGAAATGAACGTTGAAACTGAACCTTGGTTGTTGAGGAACTCTGACTTGAGCTTAGCGTGATTTCTTGTAGTTTTCAACACACTTTTTATTCCCGCGCGGAGGAGAAGGTAACAAAACCATGGTCTGAGAAGTTCAGGAGCTCGAGCTGAGCCGAGTGTTCACAAATGTACTTCTATCTCGTCTCTTTTGACCCTTCAAAGGAAAATCTCTTAAACAGTGTTTAGAATTACTATGGGAATAATAGGAGATCTTCCTAATTGTAAATGTGTAAATTGTCCATTAAGGAGGTATTCCTAGTTGTAAATTTAAATAATATATCACTAGGGATAATTCCAACATTTGGACTTTTATCGTTTCTGAAACTTCTTCCCAGCTTTTTATGGAACATGGCCTTAGGATTTTATAACCCTTTCAGGTGCTTCTATTAAGCATTCCCCTTTTCTCAGTTTGAAGGTGAAATAGTGTCATGCTTTATATTCTCAGTTACTTTTATTCTAACTATATTGTTTTTGAAAGCTGTTAAAGAGCAATTATAAGAAAGTCATAAATGACATTATAAATTTATGGGACGGTCCTTATTAAATTATCCATGAAGCTATCGGTTTAGGTTTCGCTCCTGAAATGAGAAAGGCCACCTGTGCTGAGGGTCCATCTTGCCTCAGCCAGGCTGCCTGTTGCTGGCCTGATGAAAGTTATGACAAACATCACACCTTCACAGTCTCTCCAGACGTATTAGTTGTCATAAACTTCACGCTCCAAGCCATTAGTGCACTTTGAAACTACTTAACAGATAGTAAATGTCAGTGAGGATGGTGTGCCCTCACCGCTCGCTTTTAAGGCACCTGTATAAATATTTGACTTTTATAGTTGTGTGGTAATCTTTCTGCTTTCTGATACTTAGAGATTCAAGTTGTTGAAATTGCAATGAATTCTTGAAATATTTAGGCATTTTAGGTTCTCTTCAGCTTCAGTTTACATGTCTTGTTATATTGCCTCACTTGTGTTTACCAACAAGGATTACAAGAATATGTAATGCCTGCGTAAAGCAAATAGAAAGTGAAATAAAACTATATGGCTTAGCTTATCCATATCACTACTTCTTAAACAAGTTAAGCATGTCTTTTATTTTAAGCTGTTAATGGATTAACAATTATTGAGAACTCTGTTTTCAGGAAACTGGGTAACCAGTTCATTTGATGGGGGCAAACATTTTTGACTAAGATGATTTGTCATTATTACTTTTTTCCTGAAGCTGATGGATTTTTAGGTATTTATAAATTTGATTCTAAGACTCAGTAGTAGAGTTTTAGACTCAGTGTTAGAGTTATATAAAACTCAGTGTTAGAATTTTAAAAGGTATTCTGTGAGATCAGAGTCAACATTGACATATTTAGTTAAATTTTTTTTTTTATTAAGATTTCACTTTTTCCTTTTTCTCGCCAAAGCACCCGGGTACATAGTTGTATATTCGAAGTTGTAGGTCCTTCTAGTTGTGGCATGTGGGATGTCACTTCAGCATGGCCTGACGAGCGGTGCCATGTCTGCGCCCAGGATTTGAACTGGCGAAACCCTGGGCCGCTGAAGTGAAGCATGCGAACCTAATCACTCGACCACTGGGCCGGCCCCTATTTAATTTAAATTTGATTGTAGGCTCTTTTAGGGCAACGAAGTGTCTCTAAGTCTTGCTAAATAGTGTAAGAGATGGTGGGAGAGGATATTTGGAGTAACTGTTAGCTCTTGTCAGTTTTGTTACACACTTAACAAACCTGTGGAAAGAGAGATGTTACACAGGCCCGTTGGAGTGTGCCCATTCTTCTACAGGATCAAATTACAAATCCTGAAAGAAAAGTGACTTCGTGAACCGTGGGTTTGCAGTACTTTTGAACTTTTAAAGCCATTTAATTAAAATGGTCCTGATGATTTTACCCAGTTGTATTTGTGTTAAGAAAAAGAGTTTTGTGTTTTTGATAGTCTATCAGAATTTGTGCAGTTACGTCTGATCGCATTGATAATTATACAGATTTAGTGGGGGAAGGCTGGGGGATTTTACAAGAACATAATTTCATCCAAGTAGTGATTTTAGAATACTGAAGTATTGTTTTGCAATACTTTTAAGCTTTTGGAGGTAGATGACATAATGAAACTTTGCCAGGACATGATCAGAGTTTTTATTGCTCTACCACTTATGAACTGAGTAAGCTTAGATGAGCTTCTGAATCACTCTCAACCTCCATTTTTCAACTCTAAAGTGAATACCGCCTACCTCACGGGGATTTTGGGGGGCCCATAATTAGGGCCAAATAGTAGTGGTTGTAGTGTTGTCGTTCCCGTGTAGGAACTGGGTGGTAGTTCAGGTTATGTCTGACAGTAGTTGGTATACTAGCACGTTTTTCCTCTGTGTTTACTGTCACAGCCCATGTGCTGAGCTTTGGAGCTGTGATCTCGTGTTGTTCTCCCATTAGTCCTAGGAGGCAGGTGCTGTTGTCATCTTCCACTTACAGATGAGGAAACTGAGTCACAGAGTGATTGCCATTGCTATTAAATGTGGAGCCAGGACTTGAAGCCAGATAGTCCGACTCTAGAGCTGGTGTCCTTGATCGCTCCCCTAGACTGCCTGGACGCCTGGATGTGCTCAGGGGGTCTCTGGGTGGAGTAGACCCTCCTTGCCCAGTGTTGATTTTTCAGGCTGATCGACCAGTCTTTTCTGATCTCCAAAGCTTCCTGTCAGCCAGTTATGTTCTGTTATCCCTGAGTTGGCCGCACTTAGGGTCTGGTTCACGAATGCCTTGGGAGAGCGAGTGGGGACCCATCAAGTTGACCCTCTTGCACCACAGTGCGGGTCCTGGTAGAACTTGGAAATTCAGTGTACTCTTGGGCACATTATAAGTTCTATTTGGCGGAAGTGTTAAGGGCTCTGTCTCATCCCTGAAGAGATTAAAATTTTGCTATGGCAGTTTTGATTCTGCCCTCTTCCTGCCCCCTCACTAGTCCGGAGGAGATCTCTCCATCTGTGATTCCTTGCTGCCATTCCACGCCCCCCCCCGCCCCCCCCGCCCCCCCCCCCCCACCATACAAGGGCCTGTTCCTCCTGAAGTGTGATATTCTGCAGGTCGACTCCTTCTTTCATCTCTATTTTGTTCACCATGGACACCCTTTGACTCACCAGTTGGTGTTTATGGTGGGCCATTGATCATGGCCAAATGGTTGGGTGCTTTAAAAAAAACAAACTATGTTCAACATGGGTGAAAAAGGTGGGATAGATTCCTTGTCTCTGGAGGGGTGGGAGGCTAAGGTGAGCTGGCCTCAGAGACGGTTTGAGTGGTTATACAAACTCACGGTAGCATTCTGCTCCTTTTCTGTCCTTGGATCGAGTGTTACCCAGAGATACAGTAACTTGTCTAGTTCAACTTACAAGATTTACCACCAGAACAAAGCAACTTTACATTAAAACTTGCTGATAGACCATAATCTTTGGTTTACGGCTGGGGTCAGATGTTGAGCAGCCTGTACTTTCTATTAAGGAAAGAAATCCTGGGGGATAGGGAGGGTGACAGTGAGGAGGAAGAGGATGTCAGCTGGGCGTCATTGATGACAAAGTTAACTTTTGGCTCTCCACGTCCAGTTTGTGGCACGTGTTTAGGATCTTTCTTTCAAAGTCAAAGCAAGGAAGTTTGCTAAACCTGCTCTAGAGTGTAAACTCCTCAAGAGACCGGATTGCTAATTCCTGCTTTTTTGTCCTCGGTATATGGTGGATGTTAACTGAATGTTGGTTGGGTCAATTGATGGAGAAAGTTGTTAAATTAAGGAAAGAATACTAGTTGAGCTGCTCTCTTATTTCCAGTTTCTTATTGTTGGGCTTTCAAAAAATATACCCATAACCACCAACAACCAGAGAGTATTGGTTTTCCAATTAAATTAAAAATAATGAGAGAATTAAGCTGCTACATTTTGACTAACAGTATAAATGTGTGAATTACTTATAAGAGGAAAGAAAACAAAATCAGCCCTGATAGTCTCAATGCCAGCTCCTATTGTCATAGATCTCTGGAAATTGTTCCTCTCCAGCAGGCTGCCAGTCTGGGTGCCAAGTGGCTACTGTGAATTATTTGAGTGATTACAGTATTTGAAATATGGAGAGGTTGTTAAAAGAAGGATTTTTAAAAAATCACTCTGGGAAGCACTAATTTAAACTAAACTATGCTGTCTTCCAAAAATTCCCAAAGAAATATTTCTTGTTTTCAACAGAGTTTGCTATAGTGCTTGCTGGAATGAGCTGTAGTTGCTTGGTACACAGCTAAGATTTCTTCAGTGACTTTAATAGTCCATAGTTTGCAGTTTAATTTTGTTGAAAGACTCAGGACAATAATTGCTTTTTCAAGGAAGGCTATTATTTATAAATAAGTAATGTTTTTTAGAGCTGCAGATCACTAAGTTGTCGAGTTACATAGTCAGCCATTGTGGCGTGTGGCCTTCGGGTAAGCCGGTGTTTAGAGCTCACGTGGGGAAGCCCAGGCGCGCCTGGAAAGGTGTGGAAGCTGCCCGCAGCCTGACCAGGCCGGGCACCGCCTGCCTGAGCGACTGGGAGATGGTGCCTTGTAAGTGGCGCTTTCTTACTTTTTTTGAGTGAATGTTGTAGGAAAATGATGCCACCACTATAGAAGGGTGAGGCCAGCTTCATTTTGCTGATGTGGGAGTTACCGAGATGGTAGGAAACAGTGTGAGCCCTAAGACAGTGTAAATTCCTTGAGACAGGGCCTGAGTCTGTGCCTGCTCCGGTCCTGTGAACTTGATTGCAATTGGTTGAACTGATTTCTTGTTAGAATTTTGGACTAGTTTCTTCACCCATTTCTGAAGTTCCTGTTATTGGAGAAATTACCACAGAAGTATGTAGTCTGGGAAAGGGATTTTTAAAGGCACAGTATATATTTAAGTTGTGGGTTAATAATGATTTGCCAAATATATAGGTTCAGAATGTTTTCAGTGTCTTCAGTGGTTTTCCCCCAATTATTTGTTTTATTTTTTTGTTGACATAAAAAAATCACGTAACATAAAATTTACCACTTTAACCATTTTAAAGTGTACAATTCAGTGATTTTTAGTATATTCACAGTGTGCAGCCGTGACTATTATGTAATTCCTGAACATTTTTATCGCCCCTGAAAGAAACCCTGTGCCCGTTAAGAGCTCATTCTCCATGTTTCTCCACCCCTGCTGCCTTTGGCAATCACTAATCTACTTTCTTTCTCTATGGTTTTGCTTATTCTGGACATTTTATATAAGTGGAATTATACAATGTGTGTCTTTTTTGTGTCTGGCTTCTTTCACTTAGCATAATGTTTTCAAGGTTCATCCATGTTGTGGCATATATCAGTACTTCATTTCTTTTTATGACTGTGAATAATATTCCATTGTATGAATATTCCACACTTAGTTTATCCCTTCATCAACTGATGGGCGTTTGGGTTGTTTCCACTTTTGGTTATTATGAATAAGGCTGCTGTGAACAATCATGTTTAATTTTTGTATGAATATATGTTTTCATTTCTCTTGGATATATAATTCTACTTCTAGGTATAGTAGAATTGCTAGGTCATATGGTCATTCTATGAGAAATTGCCAAAGTACTTTTCACAGCGGCTGCGCCATTTTACATTCCCACCAGATGTCTGAGGGTTCTGGTTTCTCCACGTCCTCACCAGTGCTTTTTCATTTCTGGGGTTTTTCTTATAAGCATGTCTAGTGGGCACGAGGTTGTCTCTGGCCGTGGGTTTTTTTTGAGGAAGATTAGCCCTGAGCTAGCATCTGCTACCAATCCTCCTCGTTTCGCTGAGGAAGACTAGCCCTGAGCTAACATCCATGCCCATCTTCCTCTACCTTACATGTGGGATGCCTACTACAGCATGGCTTGATGAGGGGTGCCATGTCCGCACGTGGCATCCAAACTGGTGAACCCTGGGCCACCGAAGTGGAACGTGTGCACTTAACCACTGTGCCACCGGGCCGGCCCCTCTCGGGGGTGGTTTTGAATGCATTGCCTTGGTTAGACCCACTCTTCCCCTGTTATTCCTGCCTTCAGACCTCCCCACTCTCCCCACCTTTTTGTGTCCTCTCGCTTCTTACTTGACCAAGAAAGAGTCAGGGAAGAGAGGTTAGTACTTTTTAGTCTCATGTTGTTCTTCCCTTTCTCCTATATCTGAGTGCTTTGAATTATTTTAATACTGAAGTTGTAGATATAAATTAATCAGCAGTTTTTATCGTGTCAGCCAGCTGGGTGCCCTGGACTCCAGGGGATGTAAAGATGGATAAGATTTGGTCCCAGGTCAGGTTGCTTACCATCTAGTTTGTGTAATCACCATGTAAAAAGTGAGAGAAATGTGGACTCTAAAAAATAAAACAAACAAACCAGAACAAAAGCGGACTCATAGATAGAGAACAGACTGATGGTTGCCAGAGGAGAAGGGGCTTGGTGGGTGAAATGGGTGAAGGGGATCAAGGAGTACAAACTTGCAGTCATAAAACAAGTAAGTCGCGGGAATGTGCTGTACCACACGGGGAATGTAGACGAGAATATTGTGTTAACCTTGAATGGTGACAGATGGTTACTAGACTTACTTGGTGGTCATTTTGTAATGCGTATAAATGTCGAATTGCTGTCTTACACGCCTGAAACTAATATAATATTGTATGTCAGTTACGCGTCAATAATAAAAAGAAAAAATGGAGTATTTGAGTATTGTCCATTACATTTTTCATTGTCCCTTTAATTCAGCCTAATGGTTACCTTCCTCCTTCTTGATAGGCAGAGGAAGAAGCTTTGAGAGGAATTAGAATATACTGGCAAAGTACATATTAATTTTTGTCTTCATCTCTAATATGATATGTTGTATGAGGCATAGATGTGAATCACGTAGATAATGAATCATAATGTGTGTGCATATGTATATGGCCAGCTTATTCAAAATGATTTGACATTTAAAACCTTTAGCTAGTTATATATGGTAAGAATTAAATTCATTTTTATTAATTATTTTTTAAAAGAACACTTGGAGCAAACTTGACAAACATTGCCTCAGCCAGTTGATCAAGATAAATATCAAGCCGGCCCAGATGGCCTGGTGGTTAAAGTTTGGCGTGCTCTGCTTTGGTGGCCTGGGTTCGGTTCCTGGGCGTGGAACCACACCACCTGTCTATCAGTAGCCATGCTGTGGCGGCAGCTCACATAGAAGAACTAGAAGGACCTTCAACTAGAATATGCAGCCATGCACTGGGGCTTTGGGGAGGGGGGAAGAAAAAGAAAAATGTCAACAGTAATAGGTCATGTTGATGTACCCTTGATGTGATGTGATGACAATGACACTTTTTCTTTGTGGTCTTTCTCCCCCCCAAAAAAATCATAACCCCAGTCAATCATGAGAAGAACACCCACCAAATCTTAATAGAGGATATTCTACAAGATATCTGACCAGTACTCCTTAACACTTTCATTATAGCGAAAAACAAGGAAGGTCTGAGGGACTGTCACAGCAGAGAGGAGCCTAAGGAGACGTGATGAGTACATGTGGTATGGTATCCTGGGTAGGACTCTGGGCCAGAGAGAACACATTAGGTCAAAGCTAAGGAAATTGGAGGAAGTATGGGTTTTAGTTAATAATGTAGCAATATTGGTTTATTAATTTTAATAAATGTACCATTCTATAGAAGAAACTGAGGCTATGGAAACTCTCTGTAGTAACTGCATTTTTTCTGTAAATCTAAAACTGTTCTAAAAAGATGTCTTTTAAACAAAATTACAAAAAAAGACAGAACCGTTGGAAGTGTTTTTCTTTAGTCAGCGTGTGGCCATACTATGTAATTATGGTGTTTTGGTATACGTGAAAAGCAGGAATGGGCAAACTCAGTCCCAGCCTGCTGCCTTCTTTTCTTATGGCCCTCTAGCCCTGAACGGGTTTTATGTCATTAAAGGGTTGTAAACAAACAAAACCAAAGAAGAGCAGGTGACAGAAATTGTACGTGGCCCACAAATCCTAAAATATTTGTTCTCTGGCCTTTTGCAGAAAATGTTTGCCAACCTCTGATATAAAGTGAGATGATAAAGTCTTTAAAATATTTTGTGTAAACATTTAAAAGAAATATAAAAAAATCTTATATGGTAAATAGCATGTTTATCAGTGATCATCGATCATTTATTTCAGAAATACCTGGGACTCTGGGCACTGTGTAGTATAAACATGAATCAGACACGGATGCTGGATTTGAGGAGCTACCTTGATTTGTGAACCACTTTTCCTCTAATGAAATGTAGCGTGTTACTTAAAGTTTTCCAAACCCATTCTTCTCTGAAGTAGCTGGAATTGTATATAGGGACATGAGAAAAACTGGCAAAAGTGAACTTTTGGAGGAACCATAGCTTTTTGTTTACAGTTTACTGTTGGGAGTATAAATATTACAGTAATCTATTTTAATAGTTTCCTGTGATATATTGATAGTATTTATAAAATCACAGAATTGGTGATGATTATCAAGTAGAAAATAGTTCCACGTGTTGTCTTCACAAAGCTGGTGACTGTCACAGTTAAGGGTATTCCAGAGATGTGTGAAGGGCTAAAATTGTTTTGCTCTGTAAATAATTTTTCTGATACTGTTAACTCTGCTGTCAGTAAGGAGATCATGGTTCTGAGAAGATATTAGTAGTGTTGAAAATGGAGCCAGCCGGGAAGCGGGCAGTCATGGAATAACAGAGTTAAGCTTTGGGACCATCATTCACTCCTGTGACATAGCAGGGGTTGCAGTGGTCCCAGTGGAGTATTTGAACGGAGGTTTACATTTAATGTACTTTGGTCTTGCTGGGGGTGGAGGTAAGAAATTTAATTTTAAAGAAATGTAGACGTTATTTTGATTACTAAAACAGTGACTTACTTTTAGCTAATTAAGTGTCGCTGGTTTTTCTGTACAAGTGAGCGTGTGAGAGGTTGGCCGGCAGCGAGTTTCCCTTGCTGTGATCGTTGCTTCTTCTGAACGTGCTGTTTTCTCTCAAGGTGGCGTGGGTTGGAGTGGTCACCAGCTCTGCATGTGAGTGCTGACAACGGCAGTTAAGGTTGACTTAGAGATGTGTTGCTGTAAACTCCTGATTAATATCCTGACAGTGATAGACCGCGGAAAATGTGTCGTGTACTTTACTGACATTGTTCCATTTTATAGGATGGTAATTAAGTCCACCAATACTCAGTAAAGTATAGAGAATGGTAGACCGCGTTTACTGCAAAAGATTTGAAGAGCACACAGTTTCATATAGTGCAAAACTTTGCTCTGCAGTTTTCCATAGGATTATGGTTTATAATAGAGATAAATTAAAATGCCAGCCTTCTTCCTTTTAAATTGTGACGGTGAAGGATGTGTGGAATCCGTGTTGTACGTGGTGTCCCTGGGTTAGCAGTTTGTCAGCTTTTAGGTCTAGGTTTGTCTAGGTTTTTTAGGCTGGTCAGTAATTCTGTCCACACTATGTATTCTTTCCCTTTCTGCTGATTGTCAGGGTGTTTGAACTTGTTAGAAACAGATCATTCACTTTCTCCCCTTGTTGCCTCCCCTCCCCCTTTTCTAAGCGACACAGCTCGTGACATTTCTCAGAGGACAGCATGTCTATAAACCAGTATTTGACTTGGCTGAAGGTTTAACATAGCATTAATGCCCTGCTTTGCTATTGCAGCTCCAAAGACACAAAGCTAACGTGATTGTCTGATGCCCCTTTCAGCCCCCTTTCCCCTGCAGGTATGCCTGTAGAGTGTGTGCAGATACATTCTTGAGAGATTTCCTAACGTCTCCTGCTTAGGGAGCATCTGTGTGTCTGCATCACTAATGTTCTCATCAGACTGGTTTCAGGTCAGCCGAGGATGGAGACTTGCTTTGCCTGTGCACAGTTCCTCTGTGCTCTCTGCTTAGGCTGCCTGTCCCCCCGGGGCCCTTAGGAACATTCAGAGCCCAGTACCCATGTAAATGAAATGTAAGTACTTGAAGGACCCTTGCTTTCTTCCAGCAGCCTCCATAATCTGTCCCCAGTCTGCTTTTACTGACTTAACTCCCTAGTCATTCACTCACTCATTTATTCATTCAACCATTTGTCAGACACGTATTGAAAACACTGTATGCGAAGCACAGATGTCTTGGGGACATAGCATTGAATGAAACAGGCAAAGGCCCTACGTTCATGGATTTTATATTGTAGTTTGGGGAGACAAATTATAGAGGCAGTTGTGAAAGTGTTCCGATGAAAATAAACACGGTGAAGTGCTAAAGGGTGTCAATGGGAGCTCCTTTGCCGGCAGGGTTGGGGGGTGGGGGTCAGGAAGGACAATTCTGAGGAGCTGACATTTAGCTGAGACTTGAGGAAAAGAAGGAGCCTCTGGTGTGAGGACCTGGGAGGAGAATAGTCCAGCAAGAGGGTAGGGCTAGGCGAGAGTCCGAGTGCTGCACTGTCCAATGTGTTAGCTTCAGGAGTATGTGGCTATTTAATCAAGATTAAATAAAGTTAAAAATTTAGTTCCTCAGTCTCACTAGCCACGTTAAGTGCTCAGTAGTTGCATGTACAGATTAGAACATTTCCATCAGTGCGAAAGTTCTGTTGGACTGCACTGTCCTGAAGTGCTAGGGATGTTGGTGTGTTCAAGGAACTGAAAGGCAGCCAGCGTGACTGCAGTGCAGAGACCGAGGGAGGAGGGTCTTCCGAGATGAGGCAGAGGGGTAAGAAGGGGTCCGATCATGTATGCCTCGGAGACCATCAGCATTTTCAGGGCTTTTGCAAGCCGTTGGAGAGTTTTGAGTTGAATGGAGGAATGATGGGGTTTGTGTGTGTGTGTGTGTGTGTAATATGATCTTATCCTTTCTTTTCCCCCTCCCCAAAGCCCCAGTACATAGTTGTATATTCTAGTTGTAGGTTATTCTAGTTCTTCGGTGTGGGATGCTGCCACAGCATGGCTTGATGAGTAGTGTGTAGGTCTCTACCCAGGATCTGAACCAGTGAACCCCGGGCCCCTGAAGCAGAGCATGAGAACCTAACCACTGGGCCACAGGACCAGCCCCTTTATCCATTTTTTAAAAAGAGATCACTGCTCTGTGGAGAAGGAATCATAGAAACTATTGCAGTGAGATATTCTAGGTAGGAAACAATCAGATCTTGAATTGGAATGATGGCTTTGGCAAAGGAGAGCAGTCAGGGGATTGGGAATATGTTTTTTAGGTAAAAGTGAAAGAACTTGCTCATGCTTTGGATATGGGAGGTATGACGAAAAGAGAGGAATCAAGGATTTACTGATTTACCGATGGGAAAGACCAAGGGAGGAATATGGTTGGTTGGTATCCAGTTGAATCAGTAATCTCAGATTTATAGGTCTGAGATGCCTATTAAGACGTACGTGGGGAGACACCTAAAAGGCAGTTAGATATAGAGTCTGGAGTTTGGGAGACAGCTCAGAGTTGGAGATACCAAATTTGGGTATACACAGATAGTATTTTAAACTTGTGGGATGGGATGAGATTCCTGGGAGAGAAGAAAAAGAAGAGGTCCCGGTGCTGAGCCCTGAAGCATGCCAGTGTACTTTAATGAAACCTTGTTGCAGCTAAGATGCTTTGTTTGTTCTCACTGGAACATATCTTATACATCCCACCGCTGGGTTAAAGGTGACGATGACAAAGCTGATGATGGTGATGATATAGGCAGCATCTGTTGAGCCTTTCATGCATGTCATCTCAGGCTCCCTGAGGACAGGTAGTGTGTCTGTCTTGTTCACTGTTGTATTTGAGTGTCTAGTTGTGTGCAAGCTCTTAATAAATATTTATTGAATAAATGAAACCTTGGATAGGTACCATTATTGCCCCCATTTTAGGAAACTTATAAGACTTAACAGGTTAAGTTACTTGTCTTAAGGCTGCAAAGCTGTTTAGCAGTGGTGGCAGAACTCACCCACGTCTGTCTGATTTCAAAGCTGTGCGTTTGACTATGTGCGGCTTCTGACTATGGCTCAGAAGGTCCGTTGGCCTCCTCTTTGGGGTTGGAAGTATAGCCACCCTCGAGGACTTAGTGAAGTTTCATCACCTGAAGCTTCCCTTAACAGCTTAGCCACACATACTCTTCCAGTGCCTCAATTCTTACGGTGCTTGTTTTTAGCATCTTTATTAAAACTAAATGTGTAGTGTTTTGACTCTTCAAGTTGAAATATTACTTTTTCAGAATTTAAAAAAAATTTTTCCATGCTAGTTGATAGGCTCCATTTGGTCAAGTCATGCACGCTCTTATTTCTTTATGCCCCCTCGCAGGACGCCCAGCACAACGTCTTGTGTGTATTAGGTGCCAAAGTAAAGCCTAATCTGACTCTGTCACTTCTGCCTTATGCCAGTGCTCCAAGTTCCTTCATAGGCTGGGATCTGATATGCTGTAAATCCTCTTTATCCTTGTCTTTGGGTTCTAAAAGCCCTTTGACCTTGTACCACAGCCTTCTCCCAATCCAGGCTTCTGTGGAACCATCTCTTTCCCAAATGTGCCACCTGCACCCCCATGTCCCCTCCCCCGACTGAGGACAGGTGAACTGATTATTAAGGATGGAGAATTTTCAGAGCGATAACACTGAGTCCCAGCTCTTCCAGATTCTTTCCTAGAGCTCGCTCTTTTTCATTGATTTAAACCCTGATGGGTGACCTATTGTGTGAGAATGCCTTGATTTCACCACAGATGTGTAAATTACAGACCTGGATTGGAATTCTTTTTTACTTTGACTCTTGTAGTTGAGCTTAAGTCTTGGAGGAAAAATAATCTCTTCCTGTAAATTGTTGTGTTGTAGTTTGCTTTGCACTGCTTAGATTTGGATTCAGGCTCTAGCCTTGCTCAACGGGAAGTGTAAGAGGGAGCATGGTGTGTTTTTGTCTGTTTTACTTATGCCATGAAACTCACCTGGAAGAATACAAGCAGTCACTAAAGTGGTGCTTATACAGGAATCTTTCAACTTGCACATTCCTTGTCCTGGACACAAGTTGCTGCACTTTTTTTTTTTGTCTTGTCATGGCTGAACAGTGTATTGTGTATCTGCTTCTATTTGGGAATCTAATATTCTTACATTTCTACTTTTGACTTGGTTTGAGATTCAAGTTTGTGAGTTTTAAATAAATGCTTAGATTATGCATGTGAAAAATCTTTTGTTCCTGTGTTGCTATGAGCAACAGTTGTTAACGTTAACCTTCCTTTTTTAAGGAAATGTGGACAAATAAATATATGAATTTTAACAGGTTAAAAAGAAAGTCACCATTTAGTGTTGTGAGTGTTCTGCCTATAAAGTAGATTGTTACTATGACCATAATTATCCTGGGGAAGGGAAGAATGCAGTAGAAGTGAATAATCATTGGACACGTTGACAAAACATTCCTAAAATACTATTCAAATGAGGAAAGACTTTATGGGGCTGCAGCTAGTAGCCCGCGTTGAGTCCTTTTAGCTGGTCGTCTGCCTGGGTTACTATTGTGGCCGGAAAGAAGCTGCGTGTAGTGGTTTGCATAGAAAGGCCAGGACTTATCTGAAACTTTCCAACTTTTTTTTTTTTCTTTTTAAACCTTGTCTGCCATCCTCCCCACACAACACTTTATCTCATTCTTGAAGACTTCTTTTGTCCTGATGGTATTTGTTTCATTGCTTTCCGCCCTCCTTCAGCCTAGATTTTACTGACTCCCGGTGATTGCTTAGACTTGCTGTTTGATTCTGTTGTGTGATTTTGATTATGCTCCTTTGTGCTGTCTAAACTAGCAGTGTTTACCTGAATTAGTGTGGTAGTAAAGGACACAGGTGGGTCCATTGAAAGAGGATTGAGGGCATCGGCCTGGCCCTGCTGTAGAGGCTGCTTGATGGGTTTCCATGAATTCACCCTCCAGAAGGGCGCTAGGAATTTGCCTGGATGAGGAAGCCAGCTCCTCAGTTAGAGGCATGAGGTCCGGGAATGGTCGGTTCAGGAGTTTATAGTGATAATGACATTAATTCACTCTCTGAGAATACAGGACTCTGCCAGGAGACGCTTTTTGTCCTCTTGCTGCGTTCTCGCCTCTTCCCCAGCTCACTCCTGAGCAGGACCCCGGAGTGCTAGTCCTTTACACAGCCTACGGGAAGGAAGCGCCACTTTCTCCTTCAAGATTTCACAAGACCCTGCGGAGCCCTCCACCTTCAGGAGGGGTGTCAACCCCTCCTCACAGTTGCATCTCTGTTTTAGCCATGCACTTTGTATGTTGGAAAACAGTGAATTCTTTTTTTAAACAAAAGTCTTATTTTTTGATTTTGAAAATTTAAATTGGATTTTTGTATTTTTTGTCAAGATGCCGGTTTTAAAAACACAGATACAGTATTGGGATGTTAATTCTAAAAGATATTTTGGTGATATAAAATATAAGAGTGGGAACTTAGAATGAGCGTGTAATATTTTAGATGGATATTGACTTAACCCATGAAAGAAAGTTTTTAATGTATAAATCATAGAAGGCCGTGCCTTGTGGATACTAAGTTCATTTCCTTTCCACTATTCTCAAGTCTTGTTCCAAAGTCCATCTTCAACTCCCAAATTCTTTATTCTGATATTCATCCGTAGTAATAATTATGTAATTCTTAAGCAATCCATCCAAATAACTTGAATTTGTTTGTTAATGGATTTTAGAGAAAGTCACTATGGAAATAGAAGTCATCTAAATCTCTGGTTTCATCAAGATAGCAGAAGGGGTGTCCTATCTTTGGAGATGAAAAGTGACCTTTGCATGTATAGAAAGGATGTTTTTACTACTTTAAGACTAAATCCGTCTAAGTTAATTAGTAATTTGGGGACTCAAAAACAGAAAAGCTGATTTTCCTTTTCTGATCTCGAAGAAGAAAATGAAGAGTCTGTTTGTTGGAGAGCCAGTTGTTTTAGAGTTTTCAAGGTCACAAGGTCAGCTGCCTGAAAGAGTGTGTATATATATAAATTTTATTGAAAAATACCACTATTCATGCTAAATAATCGTGGCACGCACCATGAAATACTATCAGTTGATAAAAAAGATGTACGGGTGCTGAAATAGAAAGATCTCCGCCCTGATTCCGTTTGATTTGAACCCTGCGTGCACATGCTCACGTACGCATATATGCTGACGTTTGTCAGCTAGAATGGTCTTGAACAAGGAATCTCTATTAGTGGTTCCTTCTGGGGAGTGAGACTCCAGGTAGGAGGAAAAAGACGTGCATTTTATGTAATTCCTTTTGGGCCACTTGAATTATTATTATGTGCATAATTTAATGTTTATTTAAATAAAAACCCTCTTTACAGAGAAGAAAAAGTTCAGATATTTCATATTTATAACTAAAGAGTATTAAAAAATCACGATATCCCTAAATTTTCATTCCTATTTAATATTGTTTAATTTTACCTTGTCTGCATTTTTAGGGAAATTCTCCTAAATTCCTCTGGCTTAAGATGAATGGAACACATAAAACAGATTTTAAAAACTAACGTTGTGGAGGAAAACAGTGCAGTTGTTGACGTGGTAATTTGTTGTGATGGCCATTGCCCTAAGATAGAGGTGGAAAAATGTGACCTGTTGGTTGTCAGTGGAGAGGACATTTCCAATATCGACATATTTTAGTTTTTCCAGGTAAAATAGTTTAAGTGTTATGTACTTATCTGACTCAGTTACAAAATTAGTTTAAAAAATTACACATCTTATGCAGTGAACATTATCTAAACGTGAAATATCTTTTTTCTTTGGTTTCAGTGAGGACTGGCCTAAGGCAGTGGTTGGCAAACTGTGGCCGGGGTGCTGGGTTGTGCCCACTCCAGGTTATTAAGACCTGTGACTGAACCATGGGTTTTATATTTTTAAGTGATTGAAAAAAATCAAAAGGGAAATATTTATTTCATGACATGTGGAAATTATATACAATTCACATTTCAGTTTCCATAATACAGTTTTGTTGGAACATAGCCGCGCTCCCCCATGTCCGTGTCGTCTGCTTTCATGCTGTAGAGGCAGAGTTGAATAGAGAGAGGGAGACTGTGTGGCCCGCCAAGGCTAAAATATTTATCATCTGGCCGTTTTTACCGAAAGTTTGCCCACCTCTCAAATAAGGTAATATAAAGGAGAGTAGAAATGCGTTTCTTTGTGGGGAACTGTTGATTACATTAAGCCTTCTTGAGAAATCGTTTAACCGAATAACTTTGCCTTACGGGAGCATGTGTATTGGGTCTCTGGCTCTATGTGTGTAAACCAACCTACCTCCTTTTCTTCTCTTTCTCTTGGCTTACTTTTTCTTATTTAATATAAATTTCATTTTGCTACTTTAGTATCTTCATAAGCCCCCATTGATTGCGCTCTCAGAATTGAGAATCATAATAGTATCCCAGTTATTTGTTGAGAGCCTTGTATGTGCTAGAAGTATGGTAGGTGTGCTACCATACTTTTATCATAGCCTTTTTAAAATTGTTGTCAGAAACACATAACATAAAATTTAGCATCTTAACCATTTTTAAGTGTACAGTACAGTAGTATTAACAGTATGCACATTGCTGTGTTACGGATCTCTGGAATTTTTTCATCTTGCAAAATGAATTATATCCATGGAACAGCTCTACTTTCCCCTCCCTGCTGCTGGCAGTCCCTGCTCTACTGTCAGTTTCTAAGGGTTCGACTTCGATACCTTATAAAAGCGGAATCATGCAGTATTTGTCTTTTTGTGACTTTTGTATTTCACTTAGCATAATGTCCTCAAGTTTCATCTATGTTGTTGGCTGTGACAGGATTTCCTTATTTTTTAAGGCTGAATAATATTCCATTGTATGCGTATGTCACATTTTCCATTTGTCTGTTGATGGACACTTAGGTTTCTTCCACCTCTTGGCTATTATGAATAATGCTGCTTTGAACACAGGTGTGCAAATATCTCTTTGAGATCCTGTTTTTCCAAGTCTTTTGGATATATACCCAGAAGTGGGATTGCTGGATCATATGGTAGTTCTAATTTTTTTTTTTTTTTTTTTTGAGGAAGATTAGCCCTGAGCTAACTGCTGCCAATCCTCCTCTTTTCCCTCAGGAAGACTGGCCCTGAGCTAACATCCATGTCCATCATCCTCTACTTTGTATGTGGGAAGCCTACCACAGCATTGCGTGCCAAGCAGTGCCGTATCCGCACCCGGGATCTGAACTGGTGAACCCTGGGGCGCCCAAGCAGAAGCTGCACACTTAACCACTGCACCACTGGGCCAGCCCCCTATTTTTAATTTTTTGAGGAACTTCCATACTGTTTTCCAGAGAGGCTGCACCATTGTACATTCTCACCAATAGTACCCAAGGGCTGCATTTTCTCCACATCCTTACCATCACTTGTTATTTTCAGTTTATTTGTTTGTTTGTTTTTTGTGAGGAGGATTGGCTCTGAGCTAAGATCTGTCGCCAGTCTTCCTCTATTTTATGTGGGGTGCCGCCACAGTGTGGCTTGACGAGCGGTGCTAGGTCTGCACCCGGGACCAAACCTGTGAACAGTGGGCTGCCAAAGAGGAGCACATGAACTTAACCACTACATTGCCAGCCAGTCCCTGTTTTTGTATTTATAGTGGCCATTCTAATGGATATGAGGTGATATTGTGGTTTTCATTTGCATTTCCCTGATGATTAGTGATGTTGAACATCTCTTCATATGCTTATTGGCCATTTGTATATCTTCTTTGGAGAAATATCTATTCAAATCTTTTGCCCATTTTAAAAATGGATTATTTGTGTTTTTGTTGTTGAGTTGAAAAAGTTATTTATTTATTTCTGTTACTAACTACTTATCAGATATATGGTTTGTAACTATTTTCTCCCAGTTCATAGGCTGCCTTTTCATTCTGTTAATTGTTTCCTTTGCTCTGCAAAGTTTTTAAGTTTGATGTAGTCTCATGTGTTTAGTTTTGCTTTGTTGCCTGTGCTTTTAATGTCATATCCAATAAATCATTGCCAAAACTGATATCATTAATCTTTTCTCCTATTTTTTCTTGTAGGACTTTTATAGTTTCAGATCTTACATTTATGCCTTTATTCCATTTTGAGTTAATTTCTGTATAAGGTGTAAGGCAAGGGTCCAGCTTCATTCTTTTGCGTGTGGATATCCAGTGTTCCCAGCACCGTTGTTGAGTAGTCTACCCTTTCTCCATGGTACCCTTGTTGAAGATCGTTTAACCAAATGCGCAAAGGTTTACTTCTGGGCTTTCTTTTTTGTTCCTTTGGTCTATATGTCTGTCTTTATGTCATCGCAGTTTTTCCAGGGTAGGTAACGTTATCCCTCCAGACAAGAAAACTGAGGTTTAACTAGGAGGTAGGGAGCCAGAATTTGACCCCAGGCTTTGAATTTGTCCACCATGCTGAGCTAGTTTGTTACTTTTCTGAAATCTAAAAGTCATTAGTACTTACCCAATACAAGAAATATCTGAAGGTGGAATTTGTTTTCACTTTTGTGAATGACTGTGTGTGTGTATAAGTATGTATACATGTTTCCTGTCTCTCCTGCTGGATTATTAGTTCATTAAAGGTTGGAATGAAAATTTTTTGGTGTTTCCCAGAATGGCATATGTCCCCTGATGGGTAACCAGGGGTTGGTCTACACCTGTGTGAGTATGACCTAGATTGTATAATAATGATCTTGCATTTACACATGTTTACTTTGAGCCAGGCACCCTTCTAGGCACTCCACATGTCTTATTTCATTTAATTTGTAATACCCCGTAGGTATGTTCATATTCTTTAGTGTTAGCCGCCTAACTTCATTTGCTTGTTTATTCGTTTGTATGAGAAATTCTGCTACCTGCTCCATCTTTGCTGTCTTTCCTGGGCTCTGCAGCTCTACTGTTATTGTGGTCCTTAGTCTTTAGGGTCAAAATGAAATCCCCTTTCCCCATCCTGCCAGCAGGTGGAAGATGCCCCATTATTTTAACAAGGACAGGATCAATCAGTACTTTTTCCCCCCTGGAATTATTTTTAAAATCTTCTCATTTTTCTATACGTAATATATGTACATGTTAGAAAATTCAAGAACAAAAAGATACTCGGTGAAAAGTAAATCTCCTTCCTACCCTTTGTGTGTCCAGGGGAGATATCTATCACCAGTTTCTTGTATATTCTTCTGGAAATATTCTCTGCATATACAGACCTATGTATGCATACATACATATCCTTCTACATGAATGGTAGCTTTTTGTTTTTTGATACAATTGTAATACTGTTTTGCACTGTGATTCTTTTCTTAGAGATTGTTCAGTTGTGTATAACCTGCCTCTTAGTATTCTATTTTGTGAGTGTACTGAACCTTTTTGAACCATTTCCTCCTTGATGGACATTTCAGTTCCTCTCAGTTTTTGTTTTTCTGTTAGAAACAGTGTTTCACTGACACTAACGTGTATGTCTCTTTAATGCAAATAAATTCCTGGAAGTGAAAAGGCTGCGTCAGAGGTATGTGCGTTTACAGTTTCCATAGGTTGCTTCAGCTTGCTCTTTGTGGAGGTTATTGTACGCATTTCCACTCCTGGCAGCCTATGAATTAGGGCCTGTCTCCCTTACCTTTGCCAATCATTATGTTTCAAAACATTTGGTATTTTTTACTGGAAAGAGAAATGCAAATGAAAACCGCAGTGAAATAGCATTTTCCATCTATTATGAGTGAGGTGGAACTTTTTTCCATTTATTTAAAAGCCACTTTTTTCTGTGAACTAAGTCTTTATATTCTTTGCTTTTTTGTTATTGGATAGTTGCTATTTTTATTCCCAATTTGTAAATGTTATTTATATATTAGGCAAATTACAAAATCAGTGGGGGAAGAATGGATTATTAAATAAATGGTGCTGGTACAATAGGCCATCTGTATTAAAAAAATAAAAATCAGATCACTATGCTTCCCCATACACAAAACTTTGTAGATTGATTAATGTGGAAAATCAACATGGACAAACAGATTTTAAGCTATTAGAAAATTATAGGTAGGTGAGTATCTGTATGACATGGTAGTAGAGACTAAGAAGTCGAGACTGTTTAGGAAAAGATTGATACATTTCAGTAAAGAAAAACTCTGATGTAACAAAAGGCGTAAATAAAATTAAAAGACAAAAAAAGGGAGACAGTGTAGCATATAAGTAATAAAAAATTAGTGTCCTGAATGAATAAAGATCTGTAATTCAATAAGTAAATGAGAACACAGAGGAAAATGGGGTAAAAACAACAGCCAATTCTCAGAAGAAAACAGAATGGTCAATGAATATATGGAAAGATCTCAGTTTCACTAGTAAGAAGGGAATTGCAGAGTAAAACTCCGAAGAAACACCATCTCATTTACGTAAGATTTGTTAAAATCAGTGAGCCCGAGAACATCATGTGTGGAGGGGATGTGGGCAGACAGGAGCTTTCATCACTGCTGGTAGATGTGACTCCACGGTACCACTAAGGAGAGCAGTTGGCAACGTATATCACTTTACACATTTGCGTTCCTGTAGGGCCCGGATTCTACTCGTGGATCCTAGAGAAACTCTTGCACGTGTGTACCAACAAGTTTACTGTAGCATAATTTGTAAAAGCAGAAAATTGGCAACGGTCCAAATGTCCATCAGCAGGGGATTGTATTAAACAACTTTTGTGCTTTAGTTATAAAACGGAATGCTATACAGCAGTTAAAATAAATGAAGTAGAATCTTCGTACATCCATCAACATAGATAAATCTTGATGACAGTGTTTAGAGAAACAAAGCAAGTTTCAGAAGTGTATATATGTGTATACCTATACACTATATGTGTATATATGCACTGTATATTTATATAGTATTTCATGCATGTAAATTTTTTTAAAAACCCACTAAACTAGAGTATATAGCATTTATGGAGACATATATATGTAGTCAAGATTTAAAAATAGGAATTGTCTACCCTGACCTCAGGATAGTAATTGCCTCCGAGGAGGGAAGGGGGTAAGGGAGTCTGTCCTAAAAGGCATCTATAATTCTTTATATTTTTAAATCTGAAGGCGAGAATGACAAAATATCATCTCCTAAATTGTGGTGTTGTAGACATAGTTGTTCATTTGTCTTTGTGTTTTTTGCTATATATTAAACATACATTTTGAATTTTTCTACATGCCTTTTCACTATATAGAGATGGTTTGTGCTTTAAGCTATTAATACAATGTATTTTATTAATAGATTTCCTAATTTTGAATTTTGATATGAAGCCCACTTGGTCATTTAAAAAATGGATTGCTGATTCTGTTTGCTAATATTTATTTAGGACTTTTCCATTAATAGTCATGAGAGTATCCTTTTTTTCTTCCCCTCTTTCATGCTCCCATGATTAGATTTTGGTTTAATGTTATGTTGCCTTCCTAAGAAGACCTTGGAAGCTTTCCTTTTCCGTGGGACAGTTCAAGTATCCCTGGAATTGTGTGTTCCTTGCCGTTGGGTAGAGCTCACATTTAGAACTTACTTGATCTCGTGCTTTCCCTGGGGGGTTAGTTCTTGGATAACTGTTTGGTATCTATACGGCTGATTAGATTTTTCCCTGTCTTCAGGGATCAGTTTGGTATTTATATTTTCCTGGAAAATCATCAGTGTTTTCAGATTTATTGGACAAGTTAATCCCTTAATGTTCTTCCCCTTTCTACTGTATCTGTGGTTGTTTTCCTGTTCTCATTTATTACTTAGTGTGTTTGTGCTCTTTCATTTTTTCTCTTTCTAGTTTACGTTACCTAACTGCTCAGTTATTTGGGTATTTCTTCTTAAAGTAACCAGCTCTTGAATTTATTGTTGTTAACTACTGTTTTTCTAATTCAGTACTATTTGCTTTTATCTTTATTCGTTACTTCCTTCTGCTTTGTTTTTCATTTTTTAGTAACTTCTTGAGATTGCTTAATTTATTTTCATTATTATTTATGTATTTGTATTAGTAGTTAAATGCTATCAATATTCTTTTGATCTGGTGGGGTTCAGGACATGCTACCCCAAGACATGGCATACTGTTCAACCTGTCATCTTCCTCTCCATGATGTCCACGCTTGAACCAGCATGAAGATACTCAGGTCTGACTTTTTCTTTAGGTCTTCATTTCCTTATGAAGGCTTCTGTGTCACATAAAACTTGTTAATCTGTGTGGTTTTCTCCTGTTCATCTGTCTTTGTCAGTTTAATTTTCAGACCCAGCCAAGGGCGCTAAGAGGGTTAAGGAAAACTTTTTCCTTCCTTCTAGATCTCTGATCACTTGTGAATTCCTCTTTTTGTCGGAGTTTAGAATCTATGGGAACTCAAACTTCTCCACGAAGCATAGAAATGATTTAGACACACTGACTTTTTTGATGGAGTGTGTGGCCAAGGAATTACCCCAAGTGCTGGAAATGTCCCCAGTGCCGGCCCCCTGCCGTGGTGTTTGGAGATGACATGGGCTATTAGGGCTGCTTTTCACGTGTGTGGGGCACTGGGGAGCAGGTAAGGCCGGCCTAGAATTACAATCTGTCGTTTCAGTCCTCTTCTTGCCCCTGATGGCTCAAGGGCTGGAAGCTCTTACCTGAAATAAGGTATGTTTCCCTTAATGAAGGTGTGGGTGCATCCTCAATTTTTGCCAGTTCTATTTTCAAATGACTCACAGTTCAGAGAAATTTGCCTTCAGATGCTGAATTCGAATTATCTGACATTTTCAGCTGTATATGGGTGCTCCCTGACAACTGTTCTGTTTCAGTATTGTAGCCATCATTGGCTATAAAACACTGTTTTCATAATTATTGAAATATTTTAAATAAATCTGTTGTTAGTTTATAAAAATGAAAACTAAAAAAATATGAACATACTAATATTAGTGAAAAATGTGTTGAATCCTCCCCTTCTGTCAAATGCTTATTTGATTTAAGGCGGTTGTCTGTGTCTTCACTTGTGGAAAAAAATGAAAATTAAAGATATTAATGTTGATACTGCATTATATAATATTGGATCTAAAATTCTGTAATATTGTCTAGTTTTCTTGCCCCCTTCTGCTTCCACGTAACATCAAGCCTATTGAAAACTTTCATGCTCTGTATGCCTTTTTTGGAATTTTTTAAATATCAAAGTAGAAAACGTACACTTCAGTGAATTTACTCCAGTCTGTAGGTGTTTATCTTCAGTGTTCCAGCAGAATTCATGCTTATTCTCATATTTCCCCCACCGAATTGGAAGAGAGAAGTAACACCCTACATTCTCAGCTGTACTCAATTGGAACGCCTTTAAGACTGTCTAATGAATGCATACAGTTGGTGGCATGAGAAGTGTTGGCATTGTTTACTTCCAGAGCTGAACTACGGTGAGGCCAGGCACCTCACAAGGGGAAGCCTAGGGCGCAAGATTTAAGGAGCTCTCTCCTGCTGTGCGGGTGTAGGGTTGGCATTGCATTGCGTGACCCTGAAAGCAAGTACCTCCTTAAATTTTGTGACCTAGGACCCTGGCTTGCCTCACCCCAGTCCGGGCCCTGTCCAGTTCCTCCACCTGTGCACTGTTTCCTGCTTCTGCAGAGCTGGTCTCTGTGAGCCTGTCTGTCCTCAGTGTGATTGAGAAGCCATCATCTTGTGCATTCGGGTCTTCAGATAACTTTTGTCCACTGCTGACCAGAACTGGATGAGAACCAGTTATTGATGCGGGGTTTTTGAGAGAAGATATCAGTGCTGCTCTTCCAGGGTTACATATTCAGTAGCGAAGACCTGCTCTGGGAGCTTGTTCCTAAATTTAATCCTCTGGGAACCTGTTATGGCAGAGAAGGGTGTCAGAGGCAGTAATCTTTGTGGTTCTCAACCCAGCAGGCATCCTGGGGCTCCTCAAAATCTCCAGTACCTGCCTCAGAATATGACTTGGTGGTGGATATTGATGTTCTTTCTACCCACTCTTGTCATTTTCAAGGCAAATAAAACTAGAGGTTCCTTAGAACTAGCAGAGGAGCTGTTGTGGATGAAACGGAAACAGTTTCCGTAGAACTTCCCAGGATTTACATATTACTATGTTTTCAGGTCAAAGTATAGTTTAGCTTTGACATCAAACCGAGTTGAGTGAATATGAAGAATTCCTGTAATTTGGAAAGTCTTCTATGGCCTATGTATGCACACACTAGTTTATTTCTACGTATAGGTATGAGAATGGGAAAAGAATTATAAGAAGAAAGTAGAATGCTGTGCCAAAATTCTCTATTATTTCCTACACTCTAAGATTAATTGCATTTTGAATTAGGTGCAGGGTTGACTGTGTGTATATATTTAGTACATCAGTTGTTCATTGCTGTGTAACAATCTATCTCTAAGCTTAGTGGCTTAAGTGGGTGCTTCCTTGGGTGACACAAGTAGTTGGTGACTCCGCTGCTCACTTCACGTTGGCTTTCCTTCAGAGGGCGATGTCCCAGTGCTCTAGTCGGAGTGGGTTTCAGTGTCAGTCGAACACACACTCATTTGTGTTTCAGGCTCTCCACTCTCCCCACTGGGAATTCTTCTGTCCCTCTTCTTTATAGTCCATGTCCTGCGGATTCATTAGGAGTTAGCTTAAGTTTTCACTCTCCTTAAATACACCTTTTAATTCTTCATTCTATCTCAGATACTTAGTGCGTGCCATTTGTGGAAATTCTTCCCCTTTTGTGAGGGCTGGTTCAGGAATGGGTGTGTGACCTCTTCTGGCCAGTGAGAGGTGAGTGGAAGCCCACTGAGGGAGACACATGGAGGAGACAGTTTGTCCAGTTCTTCTTGATGTTTTTTGCGTGGAACTGTGGCCTCCATCTTTCTGCCAGCCCGAGCGTGGAGCTAGCACATGGTGGAGTAGAGATGGACAGAGGTGGTGTCCTTGACATTGTTGAACAATTGAATAATCGACGCTGGAGTCCCAGCTATCCAGGTGTTAGGTGGGATAATAGATTTTCTTACTGTTAAACCAGCCTCAGACCAAAAGCTTTCATTTGCAGCAGAACATTTGTCAACTCACTCATGGCCCTCCGCACAGTTGTTCTGGAAGTTGGGTTTGGAAACGGATGAACTGGAGTTTCAGTCTGGTTCTTCTGTTCACTTGGCAGCTTTGTGATCTCGTGCAGTGATAATATTAATTATTATTTAGGGAGGACTTTGTTTTGTTGCCTACATAATTGTATCATTTAATCCTTTTGTTAACATCATTTCGCTGATTAAGGAACCAGAGGTTCAGAGTCATTGAGCTTGTAGTGAGAAGGGCCTGGAATAAAATCAGACCTGTTTGACCCAGCTTCTCAGAGCCTCACTGTTTAATGGGAAAACTGGGGGTATTCTGTATGCTGCCAGCCTCATAGGGTTGGTGGGAGGATTAAATGAGATAATTTAGAGCGTTTCAGTACAGGGTCTGTTACCTAGACTTTGTTCAAGAAATAGCTGCTCTTATTATTATTGCTGTCGCTGTTACTATTCCTCATGGTGTCCCCATCACTTAGTATGGTATCTGGCATGTTTTAGGCTTTTGATTAGTATTTGCTGAATCATGAGCGATTCAATGAATAAATTTCTCTGGTTCTGTTAATTATAGTGCTGAAACCTATAGTGTTTTGTTATGCATGCTGTTTAACTGCTTCGCTAAGATTTCTGGCCTCCCCAGTGACATTAATTTCATGTTCCTTGAGGCTAGGGAGCAAATCTTACCCTTTTTAATTCTCTTTACCACCTTGTTCAGTGGTAGGCATTTGAAGTTTTTTATTTTTTAATATTTATTTATTTATTTATTTATTTATTTATTTTGAGGAAGATTAGCCCTGAGCTAACTGCTGCCAATCCTCCTCTTTTTGCTGAGGAAGACTGGCCCTGAGCTAACATCCGTGCCCATCTTCCTCTACTTTATATGTGGGGTGCCTACCACAGCATGGTGTGCCAAGCAATGCCATGTCCGCAACTGGGATCCGAACCGGTGAACCCCAGGCCACCGAAGCAGAATGTGTGCACTTAACTGCTGTGCCACCAGGCCAGTCCCTGAAGTTTTTTTAGAAACCAGTTTTTTGGGGCAGATTAATAGATTGAAGAGAATTTATTTTATGGATCACTTTTGAAGTTCCTCTTTGCCTTACATAGCACTTTATATCAGAAGACCTAAAAAAATTCTTTATAAACATTTCCTTTATTCCTCAGATTCTCGGTAAGACATGAAAAGAATTATAGTGCCTCCAAGTCATGAATTTGTTCATAAGTTATTTTACTTCTTGAGAGACAGCCTACTCTGAATTCTGGTCTGAATTTGTGACACTTAGCTTATTCTTTTCTTATGTACCACATCAGACTTTCTCTCAAGAGCTATAAATCTGTATTCCTTCTTATGACAGCGCATGAGAACAATGGACATTCCATTCTGTCTGCCTCTATATAAGAAGGTCATGGTACAGGGGCAATGAGACCTTGCAGGATTAGTTTAAGATGCGTATGGTGGGAACAGCCCAGTAAACTCAGTTTCTCAGTTTTAATCCATTGCTTTATTGTTGTAGCAATCTTTATTTATTTATTTATTTATTTATTGGGCATAAGCCCAATAAGTGATGTGAACGCTACCTGACTCTTTTTTTTTTTTTAAAAATATCCTATGATGTCATTTTCCTGTTCATTGCTTTATTATAATCTGACTTCTCAAAGAAAACAGTGGCCTTCTTAATAAATCCAGTGGTGCATAGTAACAGAGATTGGGTTGGTGGTTACCAGAGGGGAAGGAGGGAGGGAGGAGGTTGAAAGGGGTCATTAGGCACCTGTGTGTGGTGATGGATGGTAATTAGTCAGGTGGTGAATATGATGTAATCTACACAGAAATCAAAATATAACGATGGGCACCTGAAATTTATATAATGTTATAAACCAATGTTACCATAATAAAAAAATAAAAATAAAATAAATCCAGTGGTGTATCAGTCAGGGTTCATTCAGGAAAACAAGCTATGCTCTGTATTCTGAGATGTCAAGGGTTTAATGTAGCATTGGCTGCTTACACACGGTTGGGAGAAGTGAGGAGAAGCTGCTGCTGAAGGCCGGAGAAGCTGGTCTGGAAGACCTGGGCCTGAACTGCGAGGTGGCAGGTCCTCAGAGCTTGCCTGGAGGTGGCTGCAGTTGTGCCTGGCCTGCGCCAGCTGCTCCGTCTACAGTGGTGAGGTGGGTGATTCTCAAGATCTCAGGGAGGAAGCCACTGTTAAGCTCCATTGCGGGTTCTGCTCCCTGCCTTCACTTCCATCTTTTAAATCTCATGGGAACTCCTCTCATTGGCAAACTCACCAGGAACCACTCCGGCAGGGGTTCTGAGAAACTGTTCCTGGCCTCTGTACATTGCATTGCAGAGGGGTGGGGTGACCACAGACCGTCTGGCACAAGAGGCCTGTACCTAGTCCCTTCTTCTCAGTCTTTCTTTTGTATGTGACACTGTTGCTTCTTGATGCTTTTCTGCCTTGGCTTCCATGAGAGTTTCTCTCCGATTTTGTCCTCTTTCCCTTCATTTGTGGCCCTCCTCCCACCTGTGACTTAAAGCTCTCTGTCATACGTGTCTTCGAGCTTTGTCCTCCCGTCTTTGTTCTTCACTGTGTTCCCTCCTTTAGGGACTGTCATTATTCTCATACCAGCGATCATTCTTGTCTTTTAGCAAGACCTCCTTTACTAAATATATTATGTAGACAATGGAAGTCCCTCATAATTCCAATCATTCTTGTCTTTTAGCACCTTCCTCTTTTACTCAGTGTAGACAACAAAAGTCTCTCATAGTTCCCGCTCAAAAAGGTTACATTGTTAATAGTATGCTATATTTGTCCCCTTTTTAAATGCATGTACTGACATATTGTTTACTTTTTTTAAACAAGATGGGATCATACTTAGGCGTATTTTGTAACTTGAGTTTTTCACTTAGTATTGTAGACATCTTTCCCTAATTAGTTCCTATAGCTTTAGCCTAAGCTTTTAATTAGCAGCAGTGTACAGAATTTTCTTGTAGTATATCCTGTAATTTATTTATGTTTCTATTGATAGACGTTGGGATTGTTTCTAGTTTTTTGCACTTGTAGATGATACCGCAGTGACTGTCCTTGTATGTACAACTTTGTGCACTTTTTACTTTTGATGTGGAAATAATTTCTGTCTTACAGAAAAATTGCAAGAATAGTACAGAGAACTCCTGCTGACCCTTCGTCAAGATTCACCAATTATTTTAAACATTTTGCTACATTTGCTTTATTTTTTCTTTTGCTCTCTTAAAAACTTATATATAAATTTTCCATTTGAGACTTGCATACATTTTGTCCTTTTACCCCATAATACTTCAGTGTATATGTTCTAAGAACAAAGTTGTTTTCTTATCTAGCCGTGGTACAGTCTTCAAATACAGAAAATTGCAATACTTTAATCTACTGGCAATATGCCAGTTTGTCAGCTGTCCCTGTAATGTCCTTTTCTTCCTTGAGTATGGGAGTTCAGAATTAAGCCCTGCATTTAGTTGTCAGGTCTCAGAGTTTCCTTTAGTCTGGAACGTATGCATCAGTCTCTCATGACGCTGACATTTCTGAAGAATACGGCTCAGTTGTTTTGTAGCGTGTTCTTCACTTTGGGTTTCTCTGATGCTCCTCTGTGATTAGATTTTAGGTTGTACCTCCTGGCCAGAGTACAGCATCACGTGAGATATGTTGTGTCCTTCTGTGTGTCCCATCCAGAGGCGTGTGATGTCCGTCTGATCCTCCTCTGATGGCACTTCTGGTCACCTAGTCAAGGCGCTGTCTTGTTTCTCCACTGCATAGTTAGTATTCTTTACCTTGCAACTAGCAAGCAGTCTGTGGGGAAACACTTTGAGAGCAAAAAAAATCTTGTTCCTCATCAAGATTCCCTTTAGATTCAGCATCCGTCAATGATTTTTGTGTTCTAATCTTTACCACGTAGGTTGTGAAACGTTGATTTTCTGTCTTCACCCTTCTCCTCACTTTTATTACTCATCATAGTGTAAGGAAGAGCCTTCTGTTATCACTTCTTTTATATATCCATTTACTGCCAGTGTGGTTGATAACCTATTACTGTCCTGTGGATGCTCAAATTCTTTCTGATTTGGGTAGGGTAAGTTTCTGGATGTGAAATTGCTATCCATGTGCATTTATGCTTTTCATAGATGTTGCCAGTTTTGCCCTCACAGAGTGTGTTCGTTCCCACCAGCAGTGTTTGAGAAGGCTTCTTTCCTCACAGCTGTGCTGATTCTGGGATCTTCAATCTTCCTGTCTTTCCTGATCCAATGCAAGTGGGGTGGATGGGAACTGCATTGTTTTACTATGCATTTCTTTAATTGTTAGATTGGATTCTATGAATAGCTTCCTTGGAAAATATTTTTCTCATATTTAAATTAGGTTGTCTTTTTTCTTATCATCTATGAAAGCTTTTATTTAAATAATTAGAGGGGCTGGCCCGGGGTTTGCCAGTTCAGATCCCGGGTGCGGACATGGCACCGCTTGACAAGCTATGCTGTGGTAGGCGTCCCACATATAAAGTAGAGGAAGATGGGCATGGATGTTAGCTCAGGGCCAGTCTTCCTCAGCAAAAAGAGGAGGACTGGTGGCAGATGTTAGCTCAGGGTGAATCTTTCTCAAAAAGAAAAGAAAAAATCGAAAAAAATAATTAGAACAGTGTTAGTCCTTTGTTAGTGTGTTACATATATATTTTCCATTTAGATTTTATGGAGTTATATGGTGTTTAATGTTTTGAATTTTTATTTAATCAAATTTCCTGGTCTTTTCCTTTATGCTTCTGGGTTTTGTAAAATGCCTGGAAAGGCTGTGTGAAAATTACAAAAGTATTCATCTATTTTTCTTTTACTGTTTTTTTTTAAAAGGAATTATTTTATACATTTAATCTTCAGATCATCAGGAATCTGTTTTCCCATCATTATTTAACGTGTTCAAGGCCAAACGCATCACCTTTCCTTTGCAAACGAATTCTGCCTTCCAGGGACGTTCGTACCACTGTAATTGCCACCATCACGGCTCAGGATCTTCCCTGACTCTTCCTTCATCAGAAGCCTCTTTCCTTTGGCTCTTGCTGTAAGACATCCTCCTGTTCTCTACCCTAATTTCGACCCCCTACTCAGTTTTTTTGAGTCGTCTTTTTTTGGTGAGGAAGATTGGCCCTGAGCTAACTTCTGTTGCCAATCTTCCTCTTTTTGCTTGAGGAAGATTGTCCCTGAGTTGATGTCTGTGCCAGACTTCCTCTGTTTTGTGTGTGGAATGCTGACACAGCATGGCTGAGGAGCAATGTCTAGGTTCGTGCCCAGGATCTGAACCTGCGAACCCCCGGCTGCTGAAGCAGAGCATGTGAACTTAACCACAATGCCACCAGGCTGGCCCCAATTGAGTCTTCTTTTAACTCTTTAAAAATGAATGTTTGTCAAAATCAGTAGGTAGGGCCATGTACCTTGGTACCCTTGTATCAAGGGCCAGCCACAAGACTCAGCATATCCGAGAAGCTGTATTTATTGAATGACTTGGTGAGTAGGTGAGTGAATGTTCTGTCCTTGTTCTCTCAATATTTTTGTGGTATTTCCACATTGACATCCAGATGTTACCTCCAAAATGACACATCCCCATATAGTCTCGTGTAGTAGGCGTAGTATATCTAAACAAGATATGTCATAACCTTCTGGTGAAGATCCTGGTGAAATATGGACTTGGTAACCTTTTAGTTAGGCATCTTAGTGACTGAGTAACCACACCCAAAGGTGTCTGCGAGGGGTCAGTGGAACCTGGTGAGGGCTTTCTTTGGGCTTGTTCTAGGATTTTGACAATCGCTCTGACTTCAGTCTTTTCGGTTAATATCTTAGAGGAAAATATATGTTTATCAGATTTGCAGATAGGATAAAGTGGGAGAAAGACAAAGTACGTGACAGAATCAGGATCCTGATGTATTGTAGACTTGGGTGGAGTAAGCTGCTAAATGAAATCTAATGCCACAATGCAAGGCTTTGCACCAGGACCTAAAAACCTGTTGTATATATAGTACGATATTGCCTGGTGGAAATACAAGGGGAAATGAGTGAAAAGTTTTAATTGGTAATTTGGGCTCAACATAAGTAAAGAGTGTGACTTGATTCTTAAAACGCTATGATGTTCTTATATGATCAGAAGAAGAAATTCGATTTTTCCTGTGACATTATACTCGAATGTTGTATTCGGCTTGGGCTGTCAGTCATCTGGGGCCATTCTGAGCTAAGAGCTTAGGGGTGGTGAAGGGACTGGGAGTTATGTCACAGGAGGAATGGGTGGTAAGAATGCTTAGCCTAAAGAAGAGAATGTTTCAGGGGGTAGGGGAGTGTCCCATAACTGGGTAATCATATAACTTATTGTCCATACCCAGGACTCTTTGAGAGTGAGAGAGGTCACTTAATAATTATGCTGGAGTGGTGAGCATAAAGCAGGACTGTCCTGGGCAAATGGGAACATGTGGTCAGCTGTTTGTACTCATCTGCAAGTATTTGAAGGGCTGTCATGTGAAAGAGAGATTAGACTTCATCTGTCGGAGTGATTGGACCAGGGGACAGGACTATAGGAAGACGTGCCTCTTTTTCCTTCTCATGAGCCACGATCTGATTCTTTCAGTTGTTGAAGAATGGAATGGGCTGCCTTACAAGGTGGTATGTTTCTCATCACTGCTGATGCCAAGAATTTATATAGCTGTCCTTGCTAAGTCTTGATAATACACAGGTTAGATGAATCAGTTTGTTCCAGTCCATCAAATATTTGTGTACCTGTTCTTTCCAAGGACTATGCAGATGTCCATTTTCTCATTATGTTTAGCTTAACCATTTGTGTCCTCCCGGCCCCGTGCCCTTCACTAGAGAAGGTTAGGATCCACATCTTCGATGGCTTTTTTGGTAGACCCAGCTCTGCAGTGGTCTGATCTCTTGTCCTAGCTGCAGAGCCAGCCCATTCCCTACTGGGGCACAGCCCCGCCTCCCCTTCACCAGCGGGCAGCGCTGCCCTGCCTTTGGTCTCAGGCCTGCTCCTCCACTTTGAGCATCTGCTCTTCTCTTGCCGGGGGGCGTCTAAGTACATGCTGCTGCAGCCTCTGCTGCCTTGTCTTGTTCATTACACCTTCTTCTCTATCTCTGAATACCCTGCTTTTTATTTCTAGTTCTGTGAGTCTTGGTTTTTACACTAAATGAAAGATGCCTCTTTTCTTCTTCATGGCAGAGCAATCTCCTAAACTTTACGAGATATAAGCTTTGGATCTGTTCATTTCTTACTGTGGGTGCCGTGGTCATTTCTCAGCTTCTGCAGGGCACTCATTATGTGCTTGATTCTTTTGTTTAGTTCTTCACAACAGCTCTAAGAGGCAGATGTGACTGTTTCCATTTTGTGAGGAAATGAAGTTTAGAAAGGTTAAATAATCTGCTGGAGGTGACCCAACCAGTAGTTGTCTAAGCTGGATCTGTGCCTGGGTCTCTTCATTTGTCCACATATTTATTCACGCAGCCAATGTCTGAGTGCCAGCATCGTGCCAGGCCCTGTCTCCTCCAGATTCAGGAGGCGTCACCTTCCCCTCTCCCTGCAAATACATGCTCTCATCACACTGGGCATTTTTCTGTACCTTCAGGGTGCCATGTATCTTCCTGCTGGATCAATAAGACAGACCCAGCCACTGTGTCCATGTTGTTTGGAGTCTAGATGAGTAAAAAGGACAGAAAGTCGTTTTGTTTTAAGTATCATGAGTATTAAGAAGAGGAGCACAGTGTGTGACGGCAGTGTGCTGTGTGGCCCTTGACTTGCTCCAGGAGCCATGGAAGCTTTCCTGGGGAGCTGAGGAAGTCATGTTTACCTGGAAGCCTGGAGGATAACAGGAGTTAGCTAGAGAAGAGGTGGGATGAGACCATTTCGGGGGACAGAGGAAAGAGCATGTGCAAAGTGTCTGAGCAAGGAGAAACGATGTTTCGGAGGTTCAGAAGGAACCAAGTGTGTGTGTTTGTGTGTGTGTGTGTGTGTGTGTGAGAGAGAGAGGAGAGAGAGCGTGAGAGTGAGCGAGCAACAAGAGGATCTGCTGATGGACAAGATATTTGGGCTGAAACAGAGGGATGACTTCAACCTTTCAGCAGTTGGTTAACTCCAAAGGAAGGGCAAGGTTGAGTTCAGTTGTGGATCTGTTGAATTTAAGGCATTTGTGAGACCTGAGATGTGGAGTGAGTGGTCCTTTAACTATTGGAGTCTAGAGCTCAGGAGAGAGTATTAGTCTTAAGATACAAATTTGGGAGATATTATTGTATAGTAATCTCCATTTGCAACAATGCTAATGGAAATTTTGGGAATGGTTGAGATCACTCTGTTCAGTGATGTGCTCAAAATATTGGTGTGGTGGAAGCACTGCTTAAAAAAGGCATTTCCTTTTAATGTTTGAGAAAATGATACATCATTCTGTAGGGTTGTTACTAAAGCCTACTGAATGAGTTTGTCGAGATTATTACAATTTTGTTGTTTGATAACAACAGTTAACCCATTAGCAGAATTTGTTGAGGAATTTAATTCAGTATTCTGCCAGGAAGTTTTCTGTCACACAACTTCAAAAAGGTTATTTATTACAAATGCATAATGGATAGTTGGGATTTTGTAATTTTCTTCTAATCATTCATTGATTCATTTAACACATACTGAGTGCCTACCTCGATAGGGTGTCTTCAGGAAGGAGGTGCCTATTTAGTGTTGTCTTGAGGTGGGCATTGTTTCCAGTTGCTTGTTTTGCTTTCTAATGATTTCGGTTAGCTGAGTGTTGTTATCTTCAATTTAGTCCTCTGGGTTGTTTAAACTCAATGTAGTGATGCATGTTTACAGTAATGGTATTTTTTGCCCATACTTGTCCAGTTACTAACCTTGAGACATGTATGAGTTCTGGTTAAAATTTGAAACATCCCATATATACACCTATTGCTAAACAGGGAAGTGTGTAGTAGTCCTCCCAGACTTTTCTTATATAGCCTCAAGTTCCTGTTAGTACAGAGTTCTTTTTCCACAAAAGAGTAGAAATGGTAGGTGGAGGAGGTGGCTTGTGAGGAATTTAGCTCCCTTAAGGTGGCTACAGTCAAGGGAATGTCACAGCCGTTGGCCTAGCTTAATGCCTGTCAACTGTGACCAAAGTGTTAACAAAAGTTATACATGCTTTGTCCTTAGCCTAGAAAGAAACAAAACAAAACCAAAACACTTTCAAAATAGAAAATAAAAACATTGTATAACTATTTAGGAACTATGAATATTATGGTAAAGTGTAATAATTGTATAAGGAAAATAGTGTGGTAGATGCAAAATTTCATATTTGGTATATTCCCTCTTTTGAGAATCCTAACTTTCTAAAAAACCTCTTCATTTCAATCACAGTAAAACTGACCTCTCTCTCACAACTCAGTAATAAGGAAACAAACAGCCTAATAAAAGATTGGCCAAAGATTTGGGCAGACTCTTGACCAAAGAAGATATACTGGTAAAAATAAATGCATGGGGGCAGGCTCCGTGGCCGAGTGGTTGAGTTCGCGCGCTCCGCTGTGGCGGCCCAGGGTTCGGATCCTGGGCGCGGACATGGCACCGCTCATCAGGCCACGTTGAGGCGGCGTCCCACATCCCACAACTAGAAGGACCAGCAACTAGGATATACAACTGTGTACAGGGGGGGTTTGGGGAGATTAAAAATAAACAAACAAACAAATAAATAAATAAATGCATGAAAGATGCTCGGTATCATCAGTAATTAGGAAACTGCAAATTAAAACCAAAGTGAGGTACCACTGCACACCTGTTGGAAGAGCTAAATAAACAAACAAGCAAAGAACTTGGTAATGCCAAGTGCTGGCGAGGGTGGGGAGTGGTCGGAGCTCTCAGACTTTGCTGTTGAAAATGCAGGGTGGTCGAGCCACTTAGGTAGCAATGTAATCTACCTTTACCACTCAGTCCACCAATTCTACTGCTGGGTTTTTACTCCAGAGAAATGAAACCCTGTGTCCATCAATGACTGAATGGATGAACAAACTGGCATTTCTATACCAAAATACTACTCAATAGTAATAAGTAACAAACTGTTGGTTTGTTACATGGATGAATCTCAGATGTATTATGCTAAATCAGTGTTTCTCAACCTTTTTAACATTGTTATACTTCCTCTAGCCCTTTTAGATATTTTTTTCCCTGATGGCCCATTCCCCCCATGACATTTTAATACTATCGGTATATTGTCTCTCTGTTTATGTACTGTGGCCATGTGGAGAACCCAGACCATTGTAATGTCTAAGGTTTTTGCACCTGCCAAGAGCCAATTTTCACCTCTTGGGGACAGTAGCACACTCACTCCCCCATTGAGAATGGATGGGCTAGGTGAAGAAAGCCAAATTCAAGTGGCTACATACTGTATGATTCGATTTATGTGACATTCTTGAAAAGGAAAAACTGTCAGGTCAGAGAACGGATCTGTGGTTGCAAGAGGTCGAAGGGGGCATGACTATGTAGGCGTGTGAGGGAACTTGTGGAAGTGATGGAAACGTTCTACTTCTTGATTGTGATGGTGTTGTGCTGTAGTATGAATTTGTCAGAATTATTAGAATTGTACCCCAAAAGGATGAATTTTATGGTAGTTATACCTTAATAAGCCTGACTTTTCCAAACATAGTCTCCCAGAGTAAACCTAGAATGGTTAGGGGGAGTGAGAAGATAGGGAGCATCAAAGGCTGATCATTTTGGAGTCTTCCATCATCACAAAGTTTGGTCTGTGTGCTGAGAGATTCACATATAAAATCATAAATAAAAAAATAACGCTTTCTAGAAACACGCACATGCACACACACAAGGGGCAATGAAAGGATGGTATAAATGGAGATTGTCTGGGGAGTCATTGAGGGTTTAGTGGTCCAGCTGCCTGAGGACAGAGGCTAATCTAGATTAATCAAGGTTAGAAGTCCTAGTTTTTCCTTGGGAGTTAGTTACTAAAACCTGGTTGAGATTTAATTTGCCAAAAGAGAAAGAACAGAAGAAAAGCTGCCTTCCGCCTGTTAGTGGCAGCTGGCTTATTGTTTATCAGTTTGACTTTTGGTAAAAGTTCCCCAGTTCCCCTGGCATCCAACAGGGGAGAAAGGTTTTATGCTACGTTTGCTGTTTTGTCGTTAAAGCTGGGACTTCTCCACTACTGCAGGCTCCATCTGAAGTATGTTATCATCCTGTATCCAGAGGAGCCTGGAGAAGGAGGGGTGGTGGAAATACAGGTTTTGCTTTTGGAATACCTTTAGCAAAGGTATTTGAATTTGTAAATGTTGCCAAGAAATAGAATTTTCTCCTCCATTAACATTTTTATGTGTAATCATTGTATGCATCTGATTCTGAGCCAAAATGTTATATTTTAAATGCTCTGGTGACAGAGGAGCTGTTTTTTTCTTTTGAAAGCCCTTACTGAATTGTCATACATTTTGGGAGGTTTCCCAGATAGTGGTGTAAGGAGACTTGTGCTTCTTGTAATCTTTATCCTACAGTAATAGGTATGGGGATTGTAGTAAAGGCTGTAAACTACTGCAGATATTAAGGACATCGCCTGTGGCTGTCTTTTAGTGTATGGGAAAGTCATGAAGAAGGTGTTACTGACTTCATTGATTACAGCGAGAGGCATCTTGTCAATACCTGTGAGCTGATATTTTCAGCATGCCTTCTGGGATTCGAGAGAGCACTTTTTCTGAGAACACAGAGAGTACAAATGAAACTGGATGCACGCAGTCTTCCACTTAAACCACACCTTCAACTGGCCTGATGGATCACTGGCGCCCTAGTCTGTCATCTACCACCGTTACCACAGGTGCTTCTAGAAGACTTCACTGTCCATGCTGACCTTAATTTGGCTGAGGTGGCGTCTCAGGGTTTTTACTAGAAAGTTACCTTTTTCTTCCCCCTTCGCATATTGCCCTCCTGAAGGAAGTCACTGTGTACAGCCCACTCTTAAGGACTGAGAGTTATGTTCAGCATCCTTGAGGGTGCAGTGTGTGCATAAAGTGAGACGGTATTGTTGTAAGCTAGCAGTGGACAATTGGAAACCAAAATTAAAACATGCCATTATAATAGCTTCAAAAAATGGAATATTTATATGTAAACCTAATGTACACAAAACTATAATCTTTAAAGCAGCCTAAAATGCAGGTGAAAGAAATCAAGGAATACCTAAATGAATGGGGAGATGTATTCATGGATTGGAACGCTAAATGTAGTAAAGATGTTAGTTCCTCCCAAATTGGTTTAACTCAGTTCCAATAAAAATCTCAGCAGGATTTTTTGTAGATACACACAAGCTGACTCTGAAATTTATTATGGAGAGGTAAAGGAGCTGGAAAAGAGAAAAGAATTTTGAAAAAGAAGGATGAAGTTGGAGGAATCACACTACCCAGTCATAAGACTCACTGCGAAGCTGTTGTAATTGTGTTAGTGAGGGTTGTCTGGAGAAATAGAACCAATAGGAGATAAATTGAAGGAACTGGCTTGCATGATTGTGGAGGCTGGCAAGTCCACAGTCTGCGGTAGCCAGCAGGCTGGAGACCCAGGGAAGAGTTGCAGCTTGAGTCTGAAGGCCTTATACAGACAGAATTCCCTTTTCCTTGGGGAACATGGTCTTTTTTTTAAGACCTTCAACTGATTGGAAGAGGCCCACCCACATTCTGGAGAGTAATGTTCTTTACTCAAAATCTACTGATTGAAATGTTAATCCCTTCCAGAAAGTACCTTCACAGCAACATCTAGACTCATGTTTGACTAAATTTCTGGGTACTGTGGCCTAGCCAAATGGACACATGAAATTAACCACCAGTAATTGACAGTATAGTATTGTGAAGGCTAGACATATAGATCAATGGGACGTACTAGAGAATCCAGAAGTAGACCCACCCAAGTATGGACAATTGATTTTTGAAAAAGGCTCAAATGCAGTTTAAGGAAGAAAGGATGTTTTTTCAACAAATGGTGTAGAAAACATTGAACATCCATGTGAAAAAAAATAAACCTCTGTGTAAACTTCATGTTCTGTACGGAAATAAACTCAAAATGGATCATAGATGTAAATGCAAAACTATAAAAATGTTAGAGAAAACGTCAGAGAAAATTTTCATGACCTTCTGTTAGGCAAAGAGTTTTTAGACGTGACCCTAAATGCATGGTTCATAGAAAAAAATGGTAACTTAGACTTCATCAAAATTAGACACTTTTGTGAAAGATGATGTTAAGAGAATGGAAAATGAAGGTACAGACTGGAAGAAAACATTTGCGAATCATATATCTGACTACATATTCTATAAATTATTCTCAAAATTCAACAGTTAGAAACAAAATCTAATGAAAAAATGCCCAAAAGATTTGAATAGACATGTCACTAAAGGGGATATACAAATGGTAGATAAGCAAATGAAAAGATGTCCAACATCATTAGCTCCCAGGGAAACACAAATTAAAACTGCAGTGAGATCCCACTGCTTACCTGTTGAAACAGCTACAATGAAAAAATCGTTCCAATACTAAGTGCTGACGAGCATGTGAAGTAACTGGAACTCTCGTATGTTGCTGATGGAATGTGAAATAGGACAGCTACTCTGTAAAAAGTTGGCCAGTTTCTTGTGAAGTTTCATACACGCTTACCATATAACCCAACAATCCAATTCCTTGATGTTTTTCTGGAGAAGTAAAAACTTATATTCATACAAAAACCTATACACAAATGTTTATAGCCACTCTGGTCATAATTCCCCCTGCCTGGAAACACCCCCAAATGTCCTTTAGTGGGTGAAAGGATAAACAGATTGTGGCACATGTATACAATTGAACACTGCTCAGTAGTAAAAATTGAAGGCACAGCTTAGGTGAATCTGCCAGGCATTATGCTGAGTGAAAGACTTCTGTCTCAAAAGGTTACATAGTGTTTGATTGCATTTATATGGCACTCTCAAAAAGATACATTTATAGTGATGGAGAACAGATGCTGTTTGCCAGGGTTTGAGGGGTTAGGAGGAGTGTGTGACTACAAAGGGGCAGAATGAGGGAGTTTTTTGTGTGATGGAGTTGTTGTGTGTTCTGATTGTAGTGGTGGTAACTCATATCTATATATTTGTTAAAATTCACAGACTATGCTCTCTTCAAAATAGTGGTTTCACTGTATGTCAATTAAAAAAATGGCTTACAATACAAAGAATATATTAAGGTCAGCACACAACTGAAATTTTGAGTTTATGCATGTTGCAGACTGTCGCTCATTGATGATCCCTGCTCTGTAGGCTTACATCATGCAGGAGGAGCAGGTGGGCATTTGGTTCGTATCCAGTTTTTCCCAGTTATGAACAGCGCTGCTCTAAGCATTTTTTACACATCCCCTCAGGCGCGTGTGCAAGAGTAGATTCCCCAGAGTGTCTATCTAGGAGTAGGTTTTGTTGGGTTGTGTGGTTGTGGGTGCTAGGTGAAGCCAACTTTTCGAAAGAAGATTTTTTTGTAAAGCAGTTTATAGTCTCCAGCAATAAATGAGATTTTCCAGTTCTGTATATTTTTGGCAAAACTTGAAGTTGTCTGACTTCTCATTTTTTTCATTTGGGTGTGTTTGAACTCATACCTCATTGTGGTTTTAATTCTTCATTTCCCTAATTATAAATGAGGTCGGGGATATTTTCGTGTATTTAATGGCCGTTTGTTTCCCTTTTCTTTGGGTGGGGTTTTTTTTTTTTTGGTTGCTCTTCTTCCTATTGGTTTGTTAGTTTTTTATTGAATCTTAAGAGTTCCTTGTATATTTTAGAAACAGGTCCTTGTGAGTAATATGCGCTGCAGAGATCTTCCAGTTTGTGGCTTATTTTTTCACTCTCCGCATGGAGTTTTTGATGAATTGGCAGTTCTTAAGTTAAAATAGTTGTATCTCTCCATTTTCTCATTGATGACCGTGTGTTTGTTTCTTGTTCAGGAAAGCTGTACCCTGAATCCTAGAGTCATAAAGGATTCTACCGTGTTGTCTTTGTGAAGCTTTAGAGATCTGCCTTTCACGTTTGGATCTTTAAGTCACTAGGACTTTGGTTTTTGAGTATGGGATGTGGCAGGAGATCGGTTTCGTTTTTCCCCCAAATGTCTACTTTGTCACCACAGCACTGTGTATTGAAAAGTCCTGCTCTTCCCACTGATCAGTAGTGATAGCTTTTCCACATCAATTTCTGTATCTTGTGTCGATCTTTATATAGGTCTGTTTTTCTCTTGTTGTTTAGTTCCTGTAGTCTATTTATTCAGTCCTTTTGTCATTATCACATTGTCTTAATATTATAGTTTTTTTTTTTGAGGAAGATTAGCCCTGAGCTAACTGCTGCCAATCCTCCTCTTTTTGCTGAGGAAGACTGGCCCTGAGCTAACATCCATGCCCATCTTCCTCTACTTTATATGTGGGACTCCTACCACAGCATGGCTTGACAAGTAGTGCCATGTCTGCACCTGGGATCCGAACCGGCAAACCACGGCCACCCGAAGCAGAATGTGCGCACTTAACCGCTGAACCACCGGGCTGGCCCCTTAAATATTATAGTTTTGTAACAAATCTCAATATTTGGTAGAGAAGGCCTCTTGGATTATTTATGTGAAGGCAATGATAATATTTGCAAATAATGATACTATTGTTCTTCCTTGCTTATCCTTAATCCTTTTATTTCTTTTTCCTGCCATACAGCACTAGCTTGGACTTGGAATACAGTGTTGAATTCAAGTAGTATAATGGGCATCTTTGTTTTGTTCTAAATCCTACAGGAAATGCTTTCAATGTAAATAGGTATTTTGTGGACACCTTCATCAGGTTAAGGAAGTTCTCTTCTGTTCCTAGCATGCCAAGAGTTCTTTTTTAAATGATGTTGAATTTTGTTAAAGGTTTTCTGTTCTTTTTGAAAGAATCAAATGATTTTCTTCTGTGAATGGCACAAGTTACATTAAATATATTAGTTGCTATTTTAATGTTAGGCCAAACTTGCATTCCCGGGATAAACTCAAGTTACTTATGAATTATTATTGTTGCCAGTTTGATTTGCCAATACTTTTTTTTTTCAAATTGAAAATGCCATTTATGTAAGATGCAGCTCTATTTTAGAGATGTTAAATTTTCTTTTTTTAAAGTGGCTAATGATTATAAGATGTCATAGACTGTAAAATGTATTCTGGTTTCAGAGATACTAGGTATTTTTAAATGTATGCCTTAATGCCAATTAAATGTTCTATTGTTTCGTGTTTTATATCTGTGTTCTTAAGTGAACTTGACTTACAATTGTCCTTCCTCATTCTTTTCTTGTCGAATTTTGATATTAAGGTTATGTACCATGATAAAATGAGTTGAGGAATGTGCCCACTTTTTCTGTTGAATAGTTGATGTAATATTGGCCTTATTTCTTTCTTTATTGTTTGTTGAATAAGCCTATAAAATCATATGGGTGTAGCGTTTTGACTGCTAATATAGTTTCTTTAATGCTTATGAAACTATTCAGGTTTTCTGTTTCTTCTTTTTTTTCCCCTTCTTCTTCTTTTTCCCAAAGTCCCTCAGTACATCGTTGTATATTATGGTTGTAAGTCCTTTTGGTTGTGCTATGTAGGATGCCACGTCAACATGGCTTGAAGAGCAGTGCCATGTCTGTGCCCAGGATCCAAACTGGCAAAACCCTGGGCTGCCAAAGTGGAGCACACGAACTTAACCACTTGGCCAGGGGCCAGCCCCCTTTTCTGTTACTTCTTGATTCAGTTCTTTTGACTTTCACCTTTTAGGAATTTGTTCATTTCATCCATATGTCCAAATTTGTTAGCATAAAGCGATTCATAATAAATTCATGTATGTTTAATCTAGGTAGCATCTATAGTTCTGTCTCCTCTTTGTTTCTGCTATTGTCTATTTGCATTTTCATTCTTTTTTTTCTTTATCTGTATTTGTTAGCGGTTAGTCAATTTTATTCTTTTCAAAGAAATGAGTTTTGACATAAACGTTGTTCCTTCTCTTTATAGTTTGCTTTCTGTTTCATTACTTTCTGCACCTATTATCTCTATACTTCTACTTTAGATTTTACTGATTTTTTGTTAAACTGCTGAAAAGGAGTGCTTAACACTTTAGATTTGGGTCTGTTCTCTTTAACAATTGCACTTACTAGATAACAAATCCAACTACATGGTGCTTTACTTGCTCATATATTTTTATATGCAGAGTTTTCTTTATTGTTTAGTTTTACAAATTTAATAATTTTCAGCTATTTTATTTTCTTTTACTCATAACTATTTAGAAGCATTCTGATTTCCAAACAACGAATTGGTTTTGAATTGTGATGTAATTGAATTGGGGCCAGAGAACGTGGATGACTTTTGGCTTTGTGGGAGCCTGCTTTCTGGCGTGTTGTTATATGGCCGTGTTAGTGAGCGTTACACATGAGCTTGGAGATCACATGTGTTCCGCAGGCAGTTATCGTGTACGGGAGGCCTGTGGCCGCTGCTTCAAGGGGAGAGACTGGCCAGTGCTGCCGGTAGAGAAGGACAAGCAGCTGTGCTTCACTGTTCTTAGGGGAAGGTGGTGGCTCACGTAAGAGTCATAAACGTGAACTATGAACTTAGAACTTCCTAATGCTCTCAAGAATATGTTGGGATAACACCTATTTTTAGCATACATAGGCATTATTTTTAATAAGCAGATAGAATTGTAGTTTTACTGTTAGATAAATGATTGATGAGACCTTATAAGAACAGCATTGGAAAGGAAACATAAATTGTTTTCTTATGCCCACTTTTGCTTTCTTTACTAATATTATAGTATGACCTTAGTAATAAAGGCGACAACCTTTACAGAGTTTTTCCTGTGGGCTGGAGTTAAGAGGCTAGACCTGAGAGTCAGACTTCCTGATTTTGAATCTGGCTTCTCTACTTAATAAACTGTGTGACCTTTCTGCACCTCAGTTTCCTGAAATAAAGGTACTGATTGTACCCACTGCATAATGTTATTTTGGAAGTAAAATTGGATAATTGTGCTCCTAATGATAGCAGCTGATATTATGTATCATTTACTCTATGCCATACACTGCTCCAAACATTTACCAAAGGTTAATTTAATCCTCACAGCAACCCTGTGAGGTGTATTGTTGATATCCCCATTTTTAGATTTCCTGAGGCTTAGAAAGACAGAGAGAGTAACAACACACCTTTCCCAGAACTGCCGACTTCTGTTGCTGACATGGGGGCAGAGCAGCTTCTCCGGGAGGGTGAGGCAGGTTTGTGGGGAACCACGTGGACAGTACCAACAGAGGATGAGGAACGGGTTTCCGAAGGACTTCAGGTCTGTTAAGGATCATCTGATTTCTGCCCTCTATTAGTCAGTTCGGGCTGCCATAAAAAAATCCTATTAGTTCTGGAGGTTAGAAGTCCAAGATCAGGGTGCTGGCCAGTTTGATTTCTGGTGAGGATTCTTCCCGGCTCACAGATGACGCCTTCTCACCGTGTCCTCACCTGTGCTTTCTCAGTGGGTGTGTGTGGAGAGAGCTCTCTCTCTCTTCCTTTTCTCATCAGGCCACCAGTCCTTTTGGATTAGGGCCGCACGTTTCAGACCTCATTTAATCTTAATTAACTCCTAAAAACCCCATCTCCAAATATAGTCCCACAGGGGTTAGGGCTTTAACATATGGATTTTGGGGAGGCACAATTCAGTCCATAGCACCCCCCAGCCCCCAGGGGACAAATACAGCATCCTCTATGCCTAAATAGATTCTCTACTACCTTCTAGTGAGTGTCATTTTTTAAAAAATAGTTAGCACCAGAGTGATCACCAACAGGCTGATTTCAAGGTTTTCAGCCTTTCCTTGCAGCAAGGTGGTGCTGTGTTGCTAAAGTAGGCGGACCGCGGTGTTGCTGTGGAGACCCTGGAGTGTGTCGTTCTGTGTACCGGGCGGTGTGTGTCATTCTGTAGATGTACAAATCTGACCTCTTCTTGTCTCGTGTTATACATTTCTGAATGAATAGATACAGTCTAGTAGTCATTCACTTAACACATATTTAATTATCCTGCCGTATGCCAGCCACTGTGTGCAGGCTATGATAATGTAGTGAAAAGCCTAACGGAACAAGGTCCCGCCACGTGCTTAACAAGTGAACAGAGAAATCCGCAGCCAGTGTCTGTGTGCTCTGAAGGGAAAATGGAGAAAGGTAAGGGGATTGAGGATGGCAGTGTTGGTGGGGTGGGGCGCTGTTTTAGCAAAGTGGTCAGAAAGTGAGAGTGTGAGCCTGGGAAGTATCTGAGAGGACATTCTAGACAGAGAGGATGTAATACCACATACGAAGCCCCACTAGTGGAATATTCTTGGCAGGGAGTGTAAGGGTGACACCCCAGGTTCTGCGGTCATATTGCCTGGAAATGCTCGAGACATGTTAAGTGTCGCTGTTATCGATGTGATTATGGTACAGATATAACTGCAATAAACAAAACTTTTTCTGCCCCAAATGTACATTTTTGTTGGATGCTAAGTTGTTGCAAGGATCAGCTGGCACCCTTCTCCCCTTTTACAATCAAGACAGCCGTTGCATTTTCTGAGTCAGTCCTCAGTTCATGCACTGAGTCACGTCGTGCTTCTCTTCAGTTTTCCACCAGAGTATTCTTAACGCAAGGAACATTGAGCCCAAGAGGTTTTTCCATAAAGGGAACATTTCTTTGTAAACTCCTGTTTTCTTCTAAAGATCCGTGCCAACTTTATGTTCTTCTAAATAGTAAATTTGTGCCTATTTTAATATTGAAATAACGTTTTAAACGCCGTGTCTGTTTGTGGGTTGGAACACCCCTGCCCTGAGGCCCATTCCCTGCCTGCAGCAGTGTGGGAAGCGCTGGCAGAGAGCCCTGTGGGGGGTGCACTGGCCGTCGTTCAGCAGCAGACCCGTGTTACCCAAGGGTTGCAGGGTGTGGGCTGGGTGGGTTTGCTGTTAGTGTCCTGTAAAGCGAAACACAAGAATGTTCAACTTCCTTCCATAAATTATATATCAAGTAAAAACCAAGAAAATGCAGTTTTCTTCCCAGAATGAGCAATATAAAGTGAAGCATAAGAAAACCCCATCCCTGTCGAGAGTGCACACTGAAATTTATCCTATCACTGTCAGAAGAAAATCACCAGATAGAAAGTGTAGCAACAAGCGTTTTCCCCAAATCACATTTATTTGGCTTTAGAATTCATAATGTGACACTCACTTTTGCAGGCAAATTTTCTTTTTAAGTTCTGTTTTATTAAATGAGTGTTAACATTAACTTGTTAGTTATTAATAGTGGGTGTAGGTGACTCAAGCATGGCATCCATGCCACCACATTCTTCACTGGCGTCCTGGTCATGGCATCCTTCTCAACAACGTGCTCCAGAAAGTCAGTACTAATTGATCAGAGTTGCCCTGGAGATGAGACTCATTTGCTAATAACTCTGTCGTGTTCAGTATATATGAGCCTCTTGGGATAATTGGGAACCAGCTATGAAGTAGTGGACTCTGATTATCACTCTTTTAGTTTTATGTGTTTTTAATAATATATAAACATTTTTAGGGGAGAATTATGTTAGAATATTAAATGAAATATATTGAAAGTTTTTAATAAAATTGAAAATGGTCCATCCTTTGAGTTAAGTGATGAGTTTGTATGGGGTTGATGTTCCTAGCGTGAACTCTTTCTTAACACACAGGCCAAACTACTAGTGAATATGAAATTAAGGTAATGGATACAGAGACATAAAGAAGGAAATTACAGTAAACTGCTCTCAAGCATCTTCGTCAGGTACCTGTATTTCGGAATCCCATGTCCACAGGGACAGTTGATACGCCATTTGCACATCTTCAGAACTCCAGAATTATTTGTCTCCCTAGTTTGAGTTGCCTAGCGTTTGCAAAGTAGCAAAATTAACTTTCTTATAAAAAGTTGGTTGAGTTGATTTCATTGCTTTAGTTTTGGGGGCGCCATTTGTCTGAATCAGGACGCTTTTCCTCTGGTTTGGGCATGTACATTAAAGTGGCTGCAGACATAATGTAAGGTCAGAGTTTGCTGAAATAGGGCCATTTTGACTTGAATAAATAATAGTTGTTTACTGTGAAACCTTAGTGTTTAGTATCCTGTTTTGGAATTTCAGTTGCAAGTTGAAAAAATTGATAAATGTAGAGTATTTTTCTATGAGATTAGAACCCAAATGTTCTAGGGCGAACGAAACTGCTTGGCATTAGTTTCATAATCTTGGAGCATTGCTAAGTCATTCTTTTGAAGGTTAAAATTAATATTTGAAAGTAGTAATTAAGGCCGTGGCTGCCAGGACTAATTGAAATTTTTGTAGAGAGAAAATGTGTGATCCCAGATGTCATTACTCATTCGTGAAACCTCTTACTAAGAAGAGATTATTCTGGTTTCACTTGTTTTCATACTAACTGTTTATAACAGGACAGGCTTTGTTTAATGATGTTCCCTGTACACGGAACACTCTTCATTGTAAATAGGTATTGCATTGTAATTAGAAGATAATATGCAAACACACACTATTATTTTTAAGTAATGGGAAAAAAGTGTCACCTGAGTAACATCTGGGGGCTTCTTGAAGCTGCTGTGCTTTTTCTGTATTTCTGAGATTTGGTTTTATTTAGCTGAGGAAACCTGACAAATATCACAACCCAAGGAAGCGTGGCCATAGGCGAGACAGCGTACTTGTAGCATTCTCCGTGCTTCCGTTGATGGAGAGAAGGTTTAATGAATTTAGCCCCGCGGTTGAGAATGCAAATGGCCTGGTGGATGAGACTGTGGTTTTAATCCTGGCCCTGCGGATCACGGACTGGGCAGGCCTGTGGCAAGTTTCTCTGCCTGCTTCCTCACGGGCTTGTTTTAGGGTTAAATGTGTGTTATTTACAAAATGTTTAGGATCATAATTGCCTCATAGTAAGTGAATATGAAAATGACTTATAAATAAAGAAAGAAAATTCTGGGCAATATTTGTTTTAAGGCTATTTGGAAATATACCTGGCACCTCAGGCGTTTTTTCTTTTATTGTTGTTGGAAAGATGATAGATAGCAGTATTAAAGAAGAATTTAAAAATAATTATCCATATGCTTAATACTTAAAAATAACGTTTGTTTGCATATTATCTTCTAATTATAATTTATTTGCATGCATATTTTACATTGTTGATCATAATGTATGTAGTAATCACTGTGGGCAACTGAATATGATTGTCTAGTCCTGGTCACATGCTTCCTAGGGAGTAGGATGGGCACTGAGGTGTCAACCATAGCCTCATGGGAAGGGGCAGGGCAGGCTTCCCACAAAAGGAGAGAAGGGGTGCTAAGCAGCTAAAGCAGCAGAAACCCACTACAGGACATTGTGGACTTTCTCATCCTGTGGGAGTGGTCTTTCTTGTTCAGAAATATTTGTTTATTAAATAGGGAGAATCACTGTGGTAATGACAGCCGTTTAGCTGGGGCTGCAAAAGTTCAGTGTGTTTCAGGGATTTGAGCTGAGATAATAATATGGTGGGGTCAGCGGTAGACTGAAGGGCCGAGGGAGGTGGAGTCTGCTAGACGAGTATGAGCTGTGTGGCCTTGGACGAGCTCTCTAGGCCTTGGTTTCCTTGGGGGTAAAATAAAGCATCAGATTAGTTGATATTCTTTTTTTCACCCCTAAATTTATCCTGCCCTATGCCATGAAACTGCTTTTTGCTATTTTTTTTGGCCGCAATGCTTATTTAAGATTGGCTATCTAGATACATTTTTTAAGTTTTGCTGCTTTCCCACTCATCCAGTAGTTTTTGACAGTGTCTGAACAGACTAAGTAAAAAGGACATGTTTATTAAGGTTGCCTTGCAGTAGTTTTGCTTATAGAAATGATCTCTATGGGCCAGCCCAGTGGCATAGTAGTTGGGTTTGCATGCTCCTCTTGGGCGGCCCAGGTTCACGGATTTGGACCCTGGGTGCAGACCTACACATGGCTCATCAAGCCACGCTATGGCGGCATCCCACATACAAAATAGGGGAAGATTGGCACAGATGTTAGCTCAGTGATAATCTTCCTCACCAAAAAAAAAAAGAAAAAAAAGAAAAAAAAAGAAATCATCTCTAAAAAGAAGAAATGCATGTGTCCAATTTAAAAAAAAATGTCCAGGGCCTGGCTCAGAGGCACAGTGGTTAAGTGCGCATATTCCACTTCGGCAGCCCAGAGTTTGCCAGTTTGGATCCCGGGTGCAGACGTGGCACTGCTTGGCAGGCCATGCTGTGGTAGGCGTCCCACATATAAAGTAGTGGAAGATGGGCACAGATGTTAGCTCAGGGCCAGTCTTCCTCAGCAAAAAGAGGAGGATTGGTAGCAGGTGTTAGCTCAGGGCTAATCTTCCTCGGGAAAAAAAAGTGCAAAAATATGTAACTTCTTTAGTAATCACAAATACGTAAGGAAGAAAAACAATTTACCCCCTTTGAAACTGGCAAAGCCTTAAAAACATCACTGCATCCCGTGCTGCACATAATGCATGTAGTGAGACTGTAAATTGATAGATGATTTCTGGAGTGAATAGTGTGGAAACAGACCAGTTTTCTGATCTGAACTTAACTAAAAATATAACCTCAGATTGGCATTTTCCCATATCATTAAATATTTTTCTGTAACTTCTTAATTTTCCTGTGTAGTTTATGAGACTCACCTGCTTTCATTCCTTATCCTTGTTGAGTGCATTACTCTGACTTCACTGTCAGAGTTACATGAGTTCCCCAAGTTTTGCAGTTTTGGTTTGAGAACTTCAAGGACTTGTTATGACACAGGTAGGATAAACTCCTTAGTTGGTCGTCTCATTGATAGTGGGAAAGTCTTGGCACCAGCTTTTGTTTGTGTCTACCCTAGAGTCCACCATGGCAGAGGTTGAAGCGACTTACCTTTCAGAGGCAGCTGGAGCAATTCATTGGCCGGCTGGTGGTCTCAATCTTCTGTTCCCCCTGGGTCTGGGGGCTCACACGGAGTGGGGTTCCGATAGAACTGGTGAGCATGTGCTACCAGAGGGCCCGTCTCTTGTAACCAAACAAATTGGACCCCGATTTCATTCTGATTGTCAGCCTTGGGTATTGGTAGAACTGGACTCTGAGAGGACACCATTCCAGAGAATAAAAGGAAGTAGGAATATGGGTGTCCAGCACCTGGGAATCATAGACGATGGAATGTCTTCCCTAACTGGCTAATGCTCGCAGTCCAGGCCAGTAACTACTTGTTTGTACACCTCAGGCAAGTGTCCTTCATAATGCTTGTTCAGAGTATTTATTTGCAGGAGTGTTACTCACTTTATCTTGACTTGAGATGGAGTAGTTGGAAAGATATAAAGTGTAAGGAGCTGCCACTGAAATGCTGGCAGTTTGTTCACTTAAGGGGTCTGGACGAGCAGTTTCTGCAGCTGGGGCAAGGAAGAGGGGATGCGGCTGTGGGTTCAGTCATGGGAAACAGAACAGCTAGTTTTCTCAGACCTTCCTCGGTTGACTTGTCATTCCAAGAAAAGCCTTAAAAATGAGATGTAGGGAACTCAGAGTGCTTGGGAGTTCTTCCATGCCCAAGTACCGTGGGTTGGCAGAATGGTGCTTTTTATGGGACAGGATGGGGAAGAGTCCCTTGGGGTTTGAGTTTGCATAGGCCAGCCTGCTGAAGAGGGCATTGCATAGCCTGGGTGGATGGCAGGCCCTTCTAGATGTCTGTGTAACAGGGCGGTGATGTGACAGGTGCCACATTGTCAGCGGGAGAAAACTGCCAGGAGGGGTAGCAACCAGCTGTGGTCTGGGAAGTGAGCCACTGAAGTCGAAAGTTGAACCTACACAGCTGGGCAGTTGAAGGAGCTGGAGTGACAAACAGGGAAGGAGAGAGAAGTCAGCGAGGATCAGAAAATGGGATAAGGAGTCACGAAAGGATGCTGCGTATGAATACTTTGTGTTTCTAGATCAGTAGTTCTCCAACGTTTAATGTTCTTGGAAGCTTTTAGAACACAGTTTCCTGGGCTCGACCCCGGAGATTCTGATTTGTTAGGTTGAGCTAGGGCCCATGCCATGAATTTGCATTTCTAACAGGCTCACAGGTGATGTCTTCCTGGGACCACACTCGAAGAAGCACTAGTCTGGATCTACAGTGGATCACAGACTTTTCTTATGCCTCCAGTCTCAATATTTCTCAAGAGATTAGACAACGAAATAGGAACTTTTGAGTTTTTATTCTATCGCAGATGCTTACATATATGTATAGCATTATTTAATTCTCACAAACATAAAGTGGTATAATCTCTGTTTTCTCTGGGGCCATGGAGGCTCAGAGAGACTAAGTATGTGCCCAAAGCAACACAGCTAGTCTGTGTTACGACTGGTTTTCTGAGTGAATGCCAAATCCTCCTTGTAACTCCTGTTATTTTCCTTACAAGTAACTGCACAGGAGGGTGAAGTTTTCACACCTGTGATAAGGAACACTCAGATTCCTCTGGTGTTATTGTAGATTTCCACACTCGCCAGGACCTGAAATGTGGCAGTTATACCAAGTGAATTTCAGAGTTTTGTAACTGGTAAAACCTCTTCAACTTTTGCCTAAAAATGTTGTAAAAAGATGATATTTTAAAATAGTGAAATTTTAAAAGTTTAGGATCAAGCTGAAAATGGTACAGAAATTTCTGACATGTTTTAATTAGGATTTCAGGCAAATCTTCTTGTGAGAGATTTTGAGTGATGTTAAAACAATGGCTTGTCCAAATAATTTATTTCTTTTACTTTCTGTTTTCTGAAACATCATAAAGACAAACATAAAGGCATCTCAAGGCAAACATAAGAACAGTAAGGTGAAACATGCCTTTCTCTGGTAAAGGATGTATTTCCACATGCTAATATATTTCATTCCGTTTCATTGTTCAATATGAATGGGAACAGCCTTCATAAAATAAATACTTAGAATTATTGTACTGAATAATCCTTTTGTTTTGAATAGTTAAAAAAATAAAAGTAGGTTATAAGAAATTTTAGAACTCTGTGAAATTATAGCTCTGCAGTTAGCTGATCTTGCTAAAACCGCCCTTAAACTCTGGTTTACCTCCCTGAGTACAAAAGGTAGAGCAGTGTGTGAGAGTGTGGCTGTCTCTGGGTGCTGTAGGTGTGCACGTTTTCCCCTTCACGTAAAAATGCCTGTCTTGGGAAAACAGTGGTTTTTTGGATATAAAGTGCTACCGAAGAATACTGTAAAAGAAAATAAAAAACAACCCCAATATGATTCAAGGATCAATCTGGTAATGATGTATCTCATATTTGTATGGCTGCTAAAGAATATTGAAATTTAATAAACTTGGAATAGGAAGTCTCTTTAACCTTATTTAAATTAGATCTAGATCTTAGGTTCGTAACTAAGTGACTGTGTTTAAGATGATCGTACTGCTGCTGTGTCCTCTTCCCTGTTTTAATATTAGATAGTGGACATTAAGATGCATCTCCGATTCCTTGTTAAGCTAGTGTGATGTTTACCAGACCCTGCGTTACGTCCCCGCTTCCGGCTCCGTTTCTCTGCTTGGATTTCATATGGCTGTCTTCCTCTTCGAGGACGGCACTAGATAAATGACGTAGGTAGGCTCCGGATTTCAGGGGATGATGTACATCTTTGCTCCTTTGTGTACAGCCTGGCTGTAGCTCTTGGCTCATAAAGGAGGTATCCATGTTCCTCCGCACCTGCTTTCCCCAAGCCTCCACTCCTTGCACAAGGACTTTCTTATTCAAGTTGGAATCTGTAGAAGAAGTGCTCTCTCCCCCAAACCAGGGTGTCTTGAATGAGTTAGAAAAAAAGATCTGAAAAGCATTTCATCTAGATGAGCAATTAAGAATAGACCACCACATCTCCTTCTCACCCCCACAGTAAGGTGAGAGATTCAGTCGTTAATAAAAGGCAGGGCAAACGCGAACCTTTAGGGGCCTCAGACATTGTAAAGATGACATAGTGTCCCTCCAGGAAACTCAAAATAGAGAGTACTAAATAGCAAAGGAATTGTAAGGACCACCTCAGAGTTCTGATTTTTCTCATTATGAACTCTTCAGTTCCTTTTTTTTTCAAGTATTAAATCCAAAATTACTTGTAAAAAGCTGGGGTGGGACAGGAGAGGAGGACTCTATTACTGATGCTCTGAGCATCTCAGCACAAACTCAGTCTGCCTGATGGCTCATCTGGAATTCCCTTTACAATGTCACTCTTCCTTTTTTTAAAACTCTTTTTTTTTTTTGAGGAAGATTAGCCCTGAGCTAACATCTGCTGCCAATCCTCCTCTTTTTGCTGAGGAAGACTGGCCCTGAGCTAACATCTGTGCCCATCTTCCTCTACTTTATATGTGGCACGCTCGCCACAGCATGGCTTGATGAATGGTGCGTAGGTCCGTGCAGGGGATCCGAACTGGTAAACTGCAGGCCACTGCAGGGGAACGTATGAACTTAACCGCTGCACCACTGGGCCGGCCCCTAAAAACTCTTCTTTATTGTAAAAATTATGTGTATAGAAGCCGCATAAAACAAATGTATAGCTTAATACGAATTGTCGTAAAGAGGATTTCCTTTTCACACCACCCAGGAGACTAGAACTTTGCCAGCCACCCCAGAAGCCTTCTATGGCCCCTCCTCTTAAAAGTAGTTATCCTGATAAAACTGCAGACACCATGGATTGATTCTTTTTTTTTCCTTCTTCTTCTCCCCAAAGCCCCTGCAGTATATAGTTGTATGCATTCTAGTTATGAGTGCCTCTGGTTGTGCTACATGGGAAGCCACGCTGAGGCGGCGTCCCACATGCTACAACTAGGAGGACCCACAACTAAAAACACACAACTATGTACCAGGGGGCTTTGGGGAGGAAAAGGAAAAATAAAATCTTAAAAAAAATAATGGATTGGTTTTATCTGATGGTTTAAAAAAAAAAAGTACTCTAAGTATTTTTTAATCCACTTCTCTCTTCATCCTTTATTTTCTGATGGCATCCACATTGTGCAATTCTGTATTTCTTGTAAATTGATACATCTAGAGAGTTGATCAAATTCAGGATATACAATATATTATATATAAAATGTATTATAATTTTAAATTATGTTTTATATATTATATATAAATGTATATTTTATAATATACTTATATAATGTAAATGTATTATATATTTTTATTATATATTTTGAATATTATAAGTATGTTGTATTATGTATAATATATCTGTGGTCCAGGCCTGTGAGTTGTCAGTTGTTACCCTCGTTGCTACCTGTGAATTCTGGGAAGAGTGCACTCTGTACCTTTTCTTTTGAGCTTCCCATGTTTTTGGATCTGTTCCTGTTTGTTGACAGATATAAGACCTTACTTTGCTGTATGAAACCACTGAATACCATCTGGTGCTTTCGTGTGCCTTCAGTGGGGCAGGTGAAGAGATCTCCCTCTTACACAGAGTTTAAATTCATCACAGATGCCAAAGTTGTTAATTTTTAAAAAAGATTTTTAAAACAAAATAATTTCAAAAATCAAATTTTAAAATAAATGCTTTATTTTTATATAAGCCATTCATATGAATTGGGATCTAGAATTGGGATCTGTTAATGCAGTTGTTTTCCTCAAAGTTTCATAATTGAAAACGGGGCTGGAGAAACATTGTCGTCTCTTGGACTCTGGAAAGTATGTGTGCAGTTTGGACTTACTGATGCTCAGAGATGAAACTTATCTGTTCTTAATTTACTTATACGAAAGAAAAGGATTTAACATGTATTTTTCTTTAGGTCTGCTGTTTTGTATATATTATGTATTTTTGTCTTCAAAATATCTTTAGGCTGTTGGTGGTGTTTACGGAGCTCAGAGAGGTTAAATACCTTCCCCAAGGTCACAGAGCTGGAGAATGGACTAGCTGTATTCAGGCATTGCTTCAAAGCCTGGACGTAGTCCTCTGTGCTTCCTCACGTCTCAGGAAAAGGAATATGAAGAGTGAATCGTGTATCAGATATTTTTTCATGGTAACACAGCTAAAGTGTTCTATTTTATTTGTGTTTATTTCATTTTGGCTTTAAAAGACACTATAATTCATATTTATAACTAAAATAGTTAAATATCTAAAATGTGTGCCTATTTAAAAAATGATTATTGTTATTAAAGAAAAATATCCATACCTATGTTAATGTTGTTTTGATTAAACTAATAATTGAAATGTTAGTTTTTAGGAATTCTTCTTGCCTTACAAATAGTTATGATTAATGGGCTCGCCATTAACAGTGTCTTAATAAGGTAGGTTTTAAAAGCGAAAAAAAAAAAAACCCAAACCAATCCAAATTGTTGAATACTGTTTAAATTAGACTGCATTCTAAAAATTAACCCAAAAGTATGCAATTAAAATATTATACCTTTTGGTTAATGTTTAGAATGCATGTGTTTGATCTTTTTTGATACATTTGTATTTATGTAATGGTTTAGACTGCAGACTTGGAAACTGCCTTTGTTTGAATCCTCGCTCTGCCCCTTGCTGGCTGTGTGATTTGGGGCAAGTTACTTAACCTCTCTGGGCCTCAGTTTCCTCCTCTGTTAGGTCATAGGAGTACCTAACTCAGAGGTTTGTTAAGAAGATAAAGTGATTAGATACCTGCTCAAAATGTGTTAATTGTTAACTATGATTATCTTGAATTGTGATGACTGTATATTTGGGTATGTGACATTCCTGAAGATTCTGGTCCCCAGGGAATATCTTGGGTTTTTTTTTTTTTGGATGAAACATTTTAAATAAATGTGGTCAGCTACTTTTCCTGTATTTTCACCATTCTGGCTAAATATTTCTTCTCATCACAGACGTTTACTGAGCCCGTGAATTGGGCTGGGAGCTGCAGATGTAGTGATAAATACTGGGCGGTTGGCTGTCGAAGAGCTCAGTCTACTGGGGGAGGTGGGCCAGGGAGTGAAGGATTTTCAGATGCAGAAACCTGTTGTGGGGAATCAAGGGAGCCACCTTCTCGGTTTAGGGTGAATTTTATCCTTGGGGACTCTTGGAGGGTTGCAGAATGTCATTACTCAACTGCTTTTTGGCTCTTTTTATTTTAAAGACCTTTCAAAGAGGAAACACATTTTAAAAATTCCTTCATTTGAGCTGGGTGCTTGGTTTTGTAGAACTGGACTGCATTTGCAAACATTTTTTTCCTTTTTTCAATTTAATTTTTAAAATTTAGGTATAATTGATATATGTGACTATATTCTTTTCAGCTGTACGACATAATGATTCCGTATTTGTGTATTTTGCGAAATGATCACCACAATAAGTCTCGTTAACATCCATCACCTCTCACTGTTACCCCCTGGGGATATCTTGAGATGACCTTGAAACTCTTGTCCTGAGTAAAGAGGGGGGTCAGATACAGCCTTGAGTTTTGCCCAGTGCTGGATTTCTGCATTTACCAGCAGGATCGCCATTTCCATAACCAAATGGTTACATCTTCCATAGAAAATCTACTCTTTCTTACTGCCGTACTTTGAAAATTGTGGCAACATTTCATAGATTTAGGCTTATCTAATTATAATTTTTAATACTTTGAACTCCATTAGGATGGAGTTCGCGCTTCTGCCCGTGGTGGCATTGTTTGCTGACTATCAGCCCTCCCCACCCCCCACACCCCCTCAGTTGGGACATGTTGTACTGCCAATGGCAGGCTGCTGGAAACACCACGCCCGCCAGTGAGCAGTGGCTCACACTGCCCTGGTGCCTTACCTACACTCTGGCCTCTTCTCTCAGACCATAAACTTCTTCCTGCACCGTTTTTGGTTTTATGTTTCTTTGAGAACTACAAATCCTTTGCTATCTCTGTGCTCTTGCTGCCCTATCTCTAGCTGCTCCATCCCATTGTATCATAGATTAAGCATGTGCTAAGATACTTGCAAAGCTGGAGCAATAAAAAGAAGGAAGGCAGGGGATCGATGGAGGAATTAGACAATTGATGTTCAAATAAATCAGAATTTTGTAGGGCTTCTGTATACTTTATTTATTTATTCTTACTTATGCGCAGCAAGTTCTTTTTTTTCCTGCTTTATCTCCCCAAACCCCGCCCTGTACATAGTTGTATATCCTAGTTGCAGGTCCTTCTAGTGGTGGGATGTGGGACGCTGCCTCAACATGGCCTGACAAGAGGTGCCATGTCCGCGCCCAGGATCCGAACCCTGGGCCGTCGCAGCGGAGCGCGCAAACCTAACCACTTGGCCACGGAGCTGGCCCCCGCAGCAAGTTCTAATTACTACATATTCTAAGAAGGAGATGGTCCAGGTGGTGAGGACAGGCTTCATGGAGTTGGTGCCCCGAGGTGGGCTTTGAGGATTGACAGAGAAAGTGCTAAGGGTCAGTGTAGACGCAGGCTAGTTTTGGCTGAAGGGAGATTAGAGAAGAAATTTGGAAAAGAAGCAAAAAACTAGACGGTAGGAGACCTTGGCTATTGAGGGTGAGATGTTTAAACTTGATTCTTTATAATTATCTTTCAAAGGGTTTTGATAAAGGAGTGATGGCCTGGAAGGTGTGTTTTAGAATGAAGAATTGAGAGCAGTGTGGCGGGAGAGATGGAAGAGGAGAGTGATTGGAGTGCGGGACACTGGTTTGGACAGTACTCCAATGACATGGGGGTGATGAGGGCACCTGGTCCAGCGTTGGTGTTGGAAGGAAGTTCTGTAAGAGTTACTCCCTTAGGATTTCCTCTGTCAGCTGTTGGTTGGACTGTACGCACTTGAAGGTAATAAGGTGTACGTAAGAAAACGTCATGTAATACACACTTTTCCTTGGTCCTTCTCTGTATGAGTGCCTCCTGTTAAGAGAATCTACCCATAGAGTCATTGACCCGAGAACACCCAAGGAGAGACTGGAATAATTGTTCCCTGTGGTACCTGGCAAGGTTGATGGTTTAACCTGTATTATGCAGCCTGATTACTTTACAAGTTTACTTATTTTAATTTCTAAATTCAGACTTTAAGATGAATGATAATATTATTTGTAAATTTCCCATTCCCTCTTGTTCTTTGTTCTTTCATTATACTCCCATCTCCTCTGCCGCGGCCTTGTTCTCAGTGAACGGATTAAAGACTTGGCCAGGAAGCAAAAATTGGGAGGCTAGGCAAAATTTGTCCCTTCCTCTTTTTAACTTATTTGGAAGTCGTTTCACACTTACAGACAAGTTGCAAAAAGAGTACAAAGAATCCCCATATACCCTTCATCCAGATTCCTCAGATGTTAACATTTTACCGTGTTTGCTTTATCGTTCTCTCTCTCCTCCCCTCCTCCCTCCCTCCCTGGGCCTGCGTGTGTATGCGTGTCGCAGTACGATGGTCTATTCCATGTGCTTTATTCACATTGTGCTGAATTGCCCCACTACTGCCCTTTGTAGGACGTCTTCCCTCCAGTCCACTAAAAATTCATAGAACTGTCCTTTTCATTTGTGTTGTCTCTTTATTCTCCCTTAATCTGGAATAGCTTCTCAATGTTTCTTTGTCCATGAATGTAGCATTTTTGAAGAACACAGTCCATTTATTTGGTATAATTTGTGTTAGTTTGATGTTAATCGTGATTAGATTCAGGTTATGCATTTTTGCTAGAAATTCCCTAGAAGCGATTTTGCCTCCTTCTCAGTGCGTCACATAGGGGTACGTGATGTCTGTTGGTCCTGTTGCTGGTGATGTTCACTTTGGTATCTTGTTTAAGGGGGTGTCTGCCAGGGTTCTGACAGGGTCATCTAGTAAGGAGGCTTTACTAGAAGGCTTTTGTGGGGGATGATTTATGTGCCCCTCACTTGTTGGAAAGTTTTTTCCTCTTGCAAGTTTCTAAATTCCCCCCTTGCTTTTTCACTCTTTACCATGCAATTTCCAAAGAATGCCTCTCCTTTCCTTTTTACCTTGTTTGTCCCCCCAAACAGTTGCCGTTCCAAGACTGCCTCTTGGAGTCTGGGCTACACTTTTACGTTCCTTCTCCCACAGTATTTTCACATTTAGGGTGGGCTTTCTCTGTTAGGCAGTGATTTTAGACCAATCTTAGGACCTTAACTACCACCCCTGTCTTCCTTCAGCCCCTTTTTCCTGGAATATCCTTGTTCCTGTGGTGGCCTACAGCAGGAACACGAGATACAGGCAGTTCTGCTGTGATGTAACATGTGCATTCTTAAACACCATCATGCTCTGCACAGTCACACAGTAAAAACCACAGGGCTTGTGGGAAAAATGGGTTTGGGGGCCTGTATTAGTTTACGAGAACTGCCATCACAAAGTGCCACAGGCTGGGGGACTTAACAGAAATTTATTTTCTCGTAGTTCTGGAGGCTAGACGTCCCAGATCAAGGTGTCAGCAGGGTTGGTTTCTTCTGAGGCCTCTCTCCTTGGCTTGTAGATGGCCGCCTTCTCCATACGTCCTCACGTGGTCTTTCTTCTATGTGTGTCTGTGTCCTAATCCCTTCTTAAAGGATGCCAGTCATGTTGGAGTGACGCCCACCTGTGTGACCTAATTTTACCTTAGTTACCTCTTTAAAGGCCCTATCTCCAAGTGCAGTTACATTCTGAGGCTAGGACTTCAACGTATGAATTTTTTTGCTGGGGAGGGAGGACACAATTCAGCCCATAACAGGGTACAACACCAAGAAAACATTGATGACACATTAAAAAAACAAGAGGAACCTAATAAAAACTGTAGTGCCAGTTTACCCATGTGAAGTTATTAAAAATACATTAATACTCCAATAAGTATGGCACTTTACCTTGAAAAAGACCTGAAGTTTGGTTGTGGGAGTGGCCGTAGGAAGGATTGTAGCTTGTGAGTTATTAACCAGTGGTGGAGGGGAGGTTGTCTGAAATCAGATGGAAGGTTGTAACACCAGATGGGTGTGGCTCATAACTCCTGTGGTGGTGAACTGAGGTAGCTGGTAGATTTTTGAGGGGTGTTTGTGTATTTTGTATTCCTACCAGCTTGGTTCAGCTGGGTGCTGCAGTTTTCTGCATTTCACCTAGTGTTTCTTGCAGATCAAGATGCTCATAAGCAAACTCAGAATTCTCATTATGTTCTAATTGTTCCTTAATGTATCAATCACATTTGAACACCAAATTTTGCAGTTTCAAAACAAGTGTTACACAAAATGACAGTATGTATATACTTATCAATAGCTACTTTAAATGTCAGTGGACTAAATGCTCTAATCAAAAGGCATAAGGTGGCCAATTGGATAAAAAAATCAAGACCCATATATATGCTGCATACAAGAGACACACTTCAGATCTAAAGACACTCACAAACTGAAAGTGAAGGGATGGAAAAAGATACTCCATGTAAATGGCAAAGAAAAGAAAGCTGGGGTAGCAATACTTATATCAGACAAAATAGACTTTAAAACAAAAACTGTAACAAGAGACAAAGAGGGGCACTACATATTGATAAAGGGAACAATCCAAGAATAGGATATAACACTTATAATTATCTATGCACCCAACAATGTATAAAGCAATTATTAACTGACGTAAAAGGAGAACTTGACAGTAACACAATAGTGGTAGGGGACTTTAACACTCCACTTACACCAATGGCCAGATCATCCAAACAGAAGATCAATAAGGAAACATTGGCCTTAAATGACACGTGAGAACAGATGGACTTAGTAGATATATACAGAACATTCCATCCAAAAACCACAGAATACACATTCTTTTCAAATGTACATAGAACATTCTCCAGGATAGATCACGTATTAGGCTACAAAACAAGTCTCAATAAATTTAAGAAGATTGAAATAATACCAAGAATCTATTCTGACCATAACTTTATAAAACTAGAAATCAGCTACAGGAAGAAAATCAGAAAAGCCACAAATATGTGGAGATTAAATAAAATACTACTGAACAACGGTTGGGTCAATGCAGAAATCAAAGGAGGAATCAAAAAATACCTGGAGACAAAATGAAAATATGACATGCCAAAATCTATGGGATACAGCAAAAGTGGTTCTAAGAGGGAAGTTTGTAGCAGTTCAGGCCTACCTTAACAAACAAGAAAAATCTCAAATAAGCAATCTAACAGTGCACCTAAAGGAACTGGAAAAAGAAGAACAAACAAAGCCCGAAATCAGGAGAAGGAAGGAAATAATAAAAATCAGAGCAGAAATAAACGAAGTAGAGACTAGGAAACCAATAGAAAAAAATCAATGAAACGAAGAGCTGGTTCTTTGAAAAGATAAATCAGATTGACAGACCTGTAGCTAGACTCACCAAGGAAGGCTCAAATAAATAAAATCAGAAGTGAAAGAGGGGAAATTACAATGGACACCTCAGAAACACAAAACATTATAAGAGAATACTATGAAAAGCTATATGCTAACAAATTGGATAATCTAGAAAAAAATGGATAAATTCTTAGAATCATACACAACCTTCCAAAACTGAATCAAGAAGAAATACAGAATTTGAGTAGACCAATCACCAGTAAGGAGAACAAAACAGTAATCAGAAACCTCCCAAAAAATGAGAGTCCAGGCCCAGACAGCTTCCCTGGTGAATTCTACCAAACATTCAAAGAAGACTTAATACCCATCCCTCTCAAACTCTTCCAAAACATTGAAGAGGAGGGGAAACTTCTTAACTCATTCTCCGAAGCCAACATTACCCTGATACCAAAACCAAACAAGGGCAACACAAAAAAGGAAAATTACAGGCTAATATCACTGATGAATGTCGATGCAAAAATCCACAACAAAATACTAGCAAATCAAATACAACAGTACATTAACAAGATCATACAGGGGCCTGCCCCGTGGTGTAGTGGGTAAGTTCGCGTGCTCCACTTCAGCGGCCTGGGGCTTGCAGGTTCGGATCCTGGGTGTGGACCTGCACACTGCTCCTCAAACCACGCTGTGGCAGCATCCCACATAAAATAGAGGAAGATTGGCACAGATGCCAGCTCAGTGACAATCTTCCTCAAGCATAAAGAGAAATGGATGTTAGCTCAGAGCCAGTCTTCCTCACACGCACAAACACACACACACAAAATCATACATCATGATCAAGTGGGATTTATTCCAGGGATACAGGGATGATTCAACATCTGCAAATCAATCAATGTGATACACTACATTAACAAAAATGAAGAATAAAAATCACATGATCATCTCAATAGATGCAGAGAAAGCATTTGACAAGATACAGCATCCATTTATTATAAAAACTCTGAATAAAATAAGTATAGAAGGAAAGTACTTCAACGTAATAAAGGCTATATATGACAAACCCACAGCTAATATCATTCTCAATGGAGAAAAGCTGAAAGCTGTCCCTCTAAGCACAGGAACCAGACAAGGATGCCCACTTCACCACTCTTATTTAACATAGTCTTGGAAGTCCTAGCCAGAGCAATTGGGGAAGAACAAGAAAAAAAAGGGATCCTGATTGGAAAGGAAGACATGAAACTGTCACTGTTTGCAGATGACATGATTTTACATATAGAAAACCGTAAAGAATCCACCATAAAAACTTTTAGAAGTAATAAACGAATACAGTAAGGTTGCAGGATACAAAATCAACATACAAAAATCAGTTGTATTTCTACACACTAACAATGAAGTAGCAGAAAGAGAAAGTAAGAATACAATCTGATTTACAATTGCAATAAGAGGAGTAAAATACTTAAGAGGACACAACCAAAGAGGTGAAAGATCTGTATGCTGAAAAGTATAAAACATTGTTGAAAGAAATAGAAGACACAAAGAAATGGAAAGATATTGCGTCCTCTTGGATTGGAAGAATTAACATAGTTAAAATGTCCATACTTCCTAAAGTAGTCTACAGATTCAGTGCAACCCCTATCAAAGTTGCGACGACAGTTTTTCACAGAAATAGAACAGAGAACCCTAAAATTTGCATGGAAGAACAAAAGACCCCGAATAGCCAAAGGAATCCTGAGAAAAAAGAACAAAGCTGGAGGTATCACACTTCCTGATTTCAAAAAAAAAAGAAATATAGTAACCAAAACAGCATGGTACTGGCACAAAAACAGACACACAGATCAGTGGAACAGAATTGAGAGCCCAGAAATAAACCCACACATCTGTGGACAGCTAAGTTTTGACATGGGAGCCAAGAACATACAATGGAGAAAGGAAAGTCTTCAATAAATGGTGTTAGGAAAACTGGACAGCCACATGCAAAAGAATGAAAGTAGACCATTATTTTACACCATACACAAAAGATAACTCAAAATGGATTAAAGACTTGAATGTAAGACCTGAAAACATAAAACTTCTAGAAGAAAACATAGGTAGTACACTCTCCGACCTCACTATTAGCAGCGTCTTTTCAAGTACCATGTCTGACGGGGCAGGGGAAACAATAGAAAAAATAAACAAATGGAACTACAAAGTAAAAGTCTTCTGCACAGCCAAGGAAACCATCCACAAAATGAAAAGACAGCCTAACAATTGGAAGAAGATATTTGCAAACCATATATCTGATAAGGGGTTAATATCTAAAATATATAAAGAACTCATACAGCTCAACAACAAAAAAAACCTAACAACCCAATTAAAGAGTGGGCTAAAGATCTGAACAGACATTTCTCCCAAGAAGACATACAGATGGCCAACAGGCACATGAAAGGATGTTCAACATCATTAACTATCGGGGAAATGCAAATCAAAACTACAATGAGATACCACCTCACTTCTGTCAGAATGACTGTAATTAACAAGACGGGAAACAAGAAGTGTTGGAGAGGATGTGGAAAGAAGAGAACTCTCATATGCTGCTGGTGGGAGTGCAAACTGGTGCAGGCGCTATGGAAAACAGTGTGGAGATTCCTCAAAAATTTAAGAATAGAACTACTGTATGGTCCAGCCATTCCGCTGCTGGGTATTTATCCAAAGAACATAAAGACACGAATGTGTAAAGATACATGCATCCCTGTGTTCATTGCAGCATTATTCACGATAGCCAAGACTTGGAAGCCTCCTAGGTGCCCATCAAGGGACGGATGGATAAAGAAGATGTGGTATATATACACGATGGAATATGTCTCAGCCATTAGAAACCATGAAATCTGGCCATTTGTGACAACATGGATGGACCTTGAGGGTATTAGGCTAAGCAAAATATGTCAGAGGGAGAAAGTCAAATACCATATGATCTCCCTCATAAATAGAAGATAAAAACAACAACAAACAATCATAGAGAGACAGAGACTGGATTGGTTGTTACCAGAGAGGAAGCGGGGAGGGAGGAGGATGCAAGGGGTGATTAGGCTCATGTGTGGGGGAATGTATTGTAATTAGTCTTTGGGTGGTGAACATGATGTAATCTACACAGCAATCGAAATACAATGATGTACCCCTGAAACTTATGTAATGTTATAAACCAATGTTACTGCAATAAAAAAAAAGCAAAAAAAACAAGTTACGGCAAAACTGACAGTAGCTCACTGGAATTTGGTATTGATTTTTTTGCTTACAGGTAATTTGAAATTACCTTAGTCTTCTGTTTGCCCTGAGGGCATGGGTTTATGTAGTTTTATTTGTTCTTGCTTTTTAAAATTGCCTGTGTTTTGGAGAACGAGTTGGGAGATTGGCTTTACACAGCTGCTGCTGAGCCTCTTCTTATGGACAGAATTTCTTTTTAAAAAATACTTCACTCGTAACCCTGCCTTTCCCTCTCTTCTTCTGTTTCCATATTCCTTATCTATATAATTAATTTCTCCCTCCTTGGTCAGAGTTCAGGGTTCTTTTTATTTTCCCTTGAAATTTAATTGTTCCAATAAGATGCTTAAATCTTTAGCTTAATTGTCCTGGGTAATTTTGAAGCAGGGATTGGAATGAAATAAGGCAGTCTTCTCTCTGTGTGGTTATGCTGTGTGCTTACATCAGTTATGGTTTTCTTATATACCACGAGTCCCCCGGCAGCATGGTTCACATGTCAGCTACTGTGTTGTATTAACTGTGAGTAACTGTGTAAAGCACAGACGCCTTCAGTCCAGAATCACTGCATAAAGAACAAATATGCATCGTGGTCAGGGACAAGGCGCACTGGTCACTGTGCACCTGTTAGGTCATGCACAGACAGCAAAGTGTGTAGTTGTTTTGCCTCTTTGTCTCCCAGTCATAAGCTCACATGTCATTTTACAAGAATGAATAATTGACAGAGGGAATTGGCCAACACAAATGAAGGTGCAGCAAAGAAATGAAAAATGATAATGCTAGAGTGAAACTGGAAGTGATGAGAAGATTTGAAAATGTTGACAGCAAAGCACAGATGGACAAGACCCAGGCCTGCATGAAACTGTGGCACGAGCCGTACTGAATAAGTCTGTGAATATGAAAACAAGATTAAGTCACTTCAGCATCTTTTAGTTTAAATTGTACTAGGAACAGAAAGTTGCTTATGGTTAAAATGGAGTGTTTACTTCTACTTTGGGTTGAAGACTGTAATTTTAAAAATTGCAGTCAGTTTGACTATCACTCAGGCCAAGGTATTGAAGTTATTTGCCTCTTTGAAAGAAAATGGTAATTATATAGATATTGAAGAAGAAATACTGTCCATAAAGACTGGATTCATCCTTCAGAAGTGGGCATGAATTGATTAATGTTAAGCCATCAGGGGAAGCTATAGCACAGATGTGGACGCTGCTGAGAAATTTGCATCCAGCAGGTGATGATTATCATCAAATAGTTAATGTTGATTAGACAGATTGGAAAGCAGCCCCATTAGGAACTTGTGCCACAAAAGATGTGAGATCTTGAAGTGGCTATAAAGGAGTTAAACACGAGAGTAATTCTTTTATTAGGAGGCATTGCAAAGGGTGACTATAAATGAAAACTTATGCTTATCTATCAGTTTGAGAATCCTAGAACATTAAAAAATCATGGAAAAGCATCTCAATCAGTCATTTGGTATGCAAATAAAAGATCATGGGTTACACTATCTTTGTTTCAAGACTTGTGTGAATTGTGTTTATGTCCAGAGGTAGGCAAAATAATTTAACTTTTAAAGCACAGCTCCTATTGTTAGATCATGCTCCAGGTCACCCTGATTCTCTTGGGGACTTGAATGAAAATGTGAAAATTTGCTTTTTACCAGCAAACACAACTTCATTAATAGAGCCAATGAACCAAGGAGTTATTTCAGCTTTTAAAGCCTGTTTTCTTAAATGGACTTTCAGACAGGTTACTGCTGGTACAACTAGAGATCATGCATTTTTTGTAGCTGAATTTTGGAAAAAATATGACATAAAGCATGCCTTAGAAGATATCCAAACATCATAGCAGGAAGGAACAGTGCTTAATATGTGTGCAAAATGGCAGAAATTTTTACCACACTGTGCAAACAACCTTGCAGGATTTGAATCTAATATAAATAGAGTTACAGAAGAAACAGTTGACCATAAATGTTGACATTGCCACCATTTGAAAGACTGGAGCTATGTAGCCGTAGGAACTTAGTGAAGGCAAATTTTTGGCATAAATGAGGAAAGTGTGACGAAAAGAATGAAGATGTCCCAGGGGAAGGGATGCCACCAAATATGTTCACATTAAAGGAACTCTCGGAGATAATTGATGACATTGAAAGTACAGAGGGTAAAATGTTGGCAGCTGATCCAGATTTAGAAAGGAGTATGGCAAGTTGTCAAGGTATAGAAAAGATTCTTGCTCCGTATCATGTTACGCAGTATGAAGAAGGCAAGCTCTGTTCAAACTACTCTTGATAAGTTTTTTACAAAGAAATAAACACTTTAATTCTCAGTTTCTAATGTTTTAAATTATGGTATACTAAATAAATATTATTTTTGCTATTTTTTCATTTCCTTATACATTAATAGAGAGCTTCTGATATTTTTTTTTTTAAAGATTTTATTTTTTCCTTTTTCTCCCCAAAGCCCCCTCGGTACATAGTTGTATATTCTTCGTTGTGGATCTTTCTAGTTGTGGTATGTGGGACGCTGCCTCAGCGTGGTTTGATGAGCAATGCCATGTCCGCGCCCAGGAGTCGAACCAACGAAACACTGGGCCGCCTGCAGCGGAGCGCGTGAACTTAACCACTCGGCCACGGGGCCAGCCCCGAGAGCTTCTGATATTTGGATGAAAATTTTCAAAGGTCATGGGACAGTTGTTGCCTTTTCCATTAATTATTAAGATCACTTTGCACAGTTTCGGTTTGCACATTCATTTTTATGGTCCTGCATTACCACGCAAAGTGAGGACTGCATGTATTAAACATAAAAGGTCTGTGCCTTCCATTGCCATCACTTCCCTTCAGCAACCATCATCATTTTATTGTCTGTATCTAGCTATATTCCTAGACTCTTAATAGTGTTCGCTATTGACATTTCCATGCTACCCATTACTCTACATGACACCTTGTTCTCCAGCTGCCCTTGCCTGACATTGCCTCAGCTTTCCCTGTGTTTCTGGTCTGCTGAGTTGGCATGGTTGTCTTTTGTGGGACTTCTGGGTTATCTGACTCATGAGAAACTACGTTATTACTGCATCACCCAGCTCTCCTCCTGGTGCCCTGACTGCCCCACGTAGGCCCCCTCCCCCCTAGTAGCCCTGCTGGGTCCTCCTCTTGTCTAGCTAATTTAGTTCAGTGTTATCTTTGGTTTCTAGAGCATGTGCTTGGAGTCTCATCCTCAATCCCAAGGTCTTATCAAGGCCTTTGCTTTTTCCAACGTATTCATCTTCCTTTTGTGTTCCAAGAGGCCTCATTATTTCCAGTGTTCAATTTTTGCCCTTCTTTGTAGTGCCTTGGTGAGATGAGATGACTTCAAGGAAGAGAAGCCCTCTTACTTGAGTGACTGGCAGTTAAAAGCCTTAGGATATCACAGTGATTTGCATTAGGGACCAAAGAGGATAGAAGTGAAGCTGTAAGACTGTTTCCCCAGTCAATCATCACGGAGAAGTGCTCTGGATAGTAAGAAAAATGGTAACAGGAAAGAGGGAAGCAGGCAGATCCCTCCGTGTGGCCACAGAGAGATTAGAAAATGTCTTGGGAGATGTGCCATACCGAGTGGGCCGAGGGTTATATTGCCTTCCCATAGTTCCTTACTCACCCTAGTCCACACCCCACAACACTCACAGCTCACTGTGGGCTGCAGGAGTCGTGGACTGGAGCTGGGAATCTGTTCTCTTACCAGCAAAAGAGAGGCCCAGAGCCCACAGCTGACAGGGGTAGTAAGAACAGAACGACAAATCCTTCTTCCAGTAAAAAAGCTCGTCATATGATAGAGAGCACGCAGAGAACTCTATTTAGGTAAACTGTAGTGTTAAGAGACTTCTGTGTTCTGGTTTGGGGGCCTAACTGAATAAATAACCTGAGCCCTAAACAGCTGCCTTACAAATGAGCTTTTGGAGCCTGACTCCAGTGTAAATCAGGATGTCTCCATTTCCTTTATTATTTTTCATTTTCATTGTTAGCATTGACCCAAGTCATAAGGCATTGCCAAGTTACTTTGGAAGTACCCTTTGTCTCGATTGTGTTATTGTGTGTGGATGGTGCTCAAAATTATTAAAATTAATTTAGATGTTTTCAGTTTTGTGAAGGGATTATTTTCTAGGTCAAAATACAAAAGTGATTTGTGATCTAGCTATTGGATGCCTTATAATTTTGTGAGATAAGTATACATAGAATTGAATCATCAAATAAAGTGGCAGGATTAGTGGGCATGGTTTGCATTAATGTTTTAGGTTGTATTAATTTTAGATGAAATGAAATTAGTGTTCTTATGGACTGTTGAGCCAAGTTACTGAATTATTCTATTCAGTTGGGACTGACTCAATTTAACAAAATGGTACTTTTGGAGTTTTTAAGGGTAATGAGAAAATGGAACTGAAATTAAAATTCTCTCTTGCAGGTTGGACAAAATAATTTCTGTGAGCAGCAATTAAGAAGGTCCATATAAGAAATTCTGCTCTAAATTTCATTTAGTAAGACTTCATAATCTTAAAGCCCCTGTTACTTTACCTGGAAAATGTTAGGGCTCAATGCGGGTCAGTGTCCTCTGGGTTATGTGATTTGACACTTTGACACTATTTTTTTGGAGTAACGGGAACAGAAAGAAGAGATGGGAAGTTGGTCTTCAAAAGACAAAATTTAGAACTAAGTTAGAGATTCCTGCTTTTTTTAAAGTCAGGAATATGTTGGGAAACTCTTAAGCCGGTCTACACCGTTGGAGAAGAACTTTGTGATATGTGTCGCTTTGGAGCCGGCAGAGAAGTCTTTTCTTGGGTATGAGTTCTGGAAGAGATCAGGTTTAAGCCTGCTTGACCCACCCATTGAGAAGATGCTCCGCGGTGGAGCCAGACCTTCTGGGTATTCCTTGACGTTAATCGGCTTCTGGGGACATGGATAGATGTTTTCAAAAACCAGGCAAATTATGGCTGGCTGTGTGCCAGTTCTGTGTGACAGCCTCCAGTATGGAGACATCCACATTCTCATTACCGTAATGATTTTTCTTGACCCATGGTATCATGTAGAAAAGGCACATTTTGGACATTTAATAAACCAGAAGTACTGATAACTGTTACCAGATAGTGTTACACAGGTACTAATGACGAATCAATGTTAGACTCCTTTAGGCATCGTGTTAATAATCTTCACCTCGGATATACCAGAAGCAGACATTGCGAGCCTGTGCATTTCACATTCCCTTTGTTTCAGGGTCTTACATTTACGGGGTGAACGCCCATGGGAACTCGAACACGGTTGGGCAGAGTTGATACGAGGGTGGGTCAGGGAGTGAGGTTAGAGGGGTGGAAAGGGGTGGAGGGCCTCTCCTGCCTTGGAGAGTCAGAGCTACATTCCTGTCAGAGGGTGGAAGGGCCTCTTGATTATGGTTTGGTATGTGGAGAATGGAAAGCCGAGTTGGTAAGCTTTCTTCTTTTCCTCCTAAATTCCACCCTGATAACAACAGAAAAGCATATTTGACCTGCCTGGCATTAAAATATTTGAGCATTAAGGGTCAGGTGCTCGGCGTGAGGAGCTGTTGAAGCCAGGCTAAATACAACTTCAGTGGAGGTGTGGTGTCCAAACAAACTAAGGGGTAGGTACCCGATTTCTGTCAGGAACTTGGGTTGAAGTTTTAAAGAACACAGCAGGCCCTTTGAAGGTGGTTAAAGGAATGGGTGTGGAAGGGGGTGTGGGGGAAGGAAATCTCAGCAGAATGCTTTTAGATATTTCCTGTTATATAAATGCTACATACTTCTCATGCCTTCAGACTCATAGCAAATGGGAATGAAGCCCATTGAGGCTTAAATTTAATTACTGTTACAAAGAAAGAATGTAGAAACTGTATAGATAATGAAGGAACTTCAAAAACTGGCACAAAGTGCAAGTGTTAGTTTTTCATCCAAATCCTGTATGTGGCATTTGAATTTAGTGAAATGAAATCTACTGGGACAAAAAAGTAAATGTATTTGGTTTTTAAAAAATGCTTTTGTTTAATTCACGAGACTTTCTGTTTTAGTAAAAGAGTCCATTTCCAGGTGGACATTCCAGATGATGAAGTCCCTCATTTATTGTGCCCCCAAAATAACTGGATACATTTATGGAGCAAGGTGGTAGTGTGTGCTCGTGATGAACAAAGAGCTCCACTGGGGTTAGGACGCCTGACGCTTTCTGCTTCTCGTTTCATGGTATCTCACATTGTTTTCCTCTCATTTGTATTTCTTTTTTCTTTTTTTCCTCACTCTGATATAGCCAGGTCTATCTGTACTAGTGGCTGAAAGAAGCAGCTAATGAAAGCTTGTTCCCCGCCTTGTTTTCAGAGGGTTATTAGAGCTGCGAAGGACGTTTGGGCAGTTGTCTGTCGCAGCCTGCGGCGTTCAGGGATGAGCGTAGCTGCGGATGTGTCGATATTTTGTGATGGCAATGCTGTGGCTGTCAGGTGCGTTGCAGTTCTGGCCTGGTGTTCAGAGTGTCTGGATTCAATGCCTGGCTGCGTCACTTAGCAGCTCACTCTGGACAGTGCTCTTTGTTTCCATGAACCATCATGTTTGTAAAATAATGTCTACCTCACAAGATTTTTTGCCAATTAAGGACTGGAATAGAAGAAAGCAGGCCTGAATCAGTGTACATTTGAGGTGTGCTTTGGCAGGCATGGGAGTTCTTATTCCACCTGCTGCAAAACCTCAAGTCATCTGCTCATTGGTTTTTATTTTTCCTTTGTCCAGAAAGCTTTTATTAGTATTACTGTTCAGGCACCCAAGGTACACTGTTGTCAATAACTGATCTATAACATTTGTTTTTCAATGTTTTTATTTTACTGAAGTAGTAATAGTAACATTCTGAAATTTCAGTTGTACATTATTATTTGCCTGTCACCAAATATATGTGCCCCTTTACCCCTTATGCCCACCCCCCAACCCTCTTGCCCTCTGTTAACCACTAATCTGTTCTCTTTGTCCATGTGTTTGTTTGTCTTCCACATACGAGTAAAATCAAACAGTATTTGTCTGTGTCTGGCTTATTGCACTTAACATAATATCCTCAGGTTCTGTCCATGTTGCAAATGGCACAATTTTGTCTTTTTTATGGCTTAGTAGTATTCCACTGTCTATATACACCACATCTTCTTTATCCATTCATCAGTTGATTGGCACTTGGGTTGCTACTATGTCTTGGCTATTCTGAATAATGCTGCAATGAACTGGGGGTGCATATGTCTCTTTGAATTGTTGATTTCAAGTTGTTTGGATAGATACCCAATAGTGACACAGCTGGGTTATATGATATTTCTATTTTTAATTTTTTGAGAAATCTCCGTACTGTTTTCCATAGTGGCCGTACCAGTTTGCATTCCTACCAGCAGTATATGAGGGTTCCCTCTTCTCCATGTCCTCTCCAACACTTGTTATTTCTTGTCTTGTTAATTATAGCCATTCTGACAGGTGTGAGGTGATAGCTCATTGTAGTTTTGATTTGCATTTCCCTAATGATTAGTGATGTTGAACATCTTCTCATGTGCCTGTTGGCCATCTGTGTATCTTCCTTGGAAAAATGTCTGTTCGTATCCTCTGCCCATTTTTTGATTGAGTCATTTGTTTTTGTTGTTGTTGAGTTGTATAAGTTCTTTATATATTTTGGAGATTAACCCCTTGTTGGGTATATGATTTTCAAATATTTTCTACCAGTTGGTGGGTTGCCTTTTCATTTTGTTCCTGGTTTCCTTTGCCTTGCAGAAGTTCTTTAGTCTGATGAAGTCCCATTTGTTTATTTTTTCTTTTGTTTCCCTTGCCTGAGTAGATATGGTATTTGAAAAGATCCTTCTAAGATCAATGTCAAAGAGTGTACCACCTAGGGGCTGGCCCAGTGGTGTAGCAGTGAAGTTCGTGCCCTCCACTTCGGTGGCCCAGGGTTCACTGGTTTGGATCCTGTGCGTGGACCCAAGCGTCACTCATCAAGCCATGCTGTGGCAGGCATCCCACATATAAATAGAGGAAGATGGGCACAGATGTTAGCTCAGGGCTAATCTTCCTCAAAAAAAAAAAATGTAGGGGCTGGCCCCATGGCCGAGTGGTTACGTTCGCGCGCTCCGCTGCAGGCGGCCCAGTGTTTCGTCGGTTTGAATCCTGGGCGCAGACATGGCACTGCTCGTCAGACCACGCTGAGGCAGCGTCCCACATGCCACAACTAGAGGAACCCACAACGAAGAATACACAGCTATGTACCGGGGGGCTTTGGGAGAAAAAGGAAAAAATAAAATCTTTAAAAAAAAAAAATGTATACTGCCTTTATTTTCTCCTAGGTGTTTTACGGTTTCATTTCTTACCTTCAAGTCTTTAATCCATTTTGAGTTAATTTTTCTGTATGGCAAAAGATAGTGGTCTACTTTCACTCTTTTTTGTGTGGCTGTCCAGTTTCCCCAACACCATTTATTGAAGAGACTTTCCTTTCTCCATTGTATTTTTGGCTCCTTTGTCGAAGATTAACTGTCCGTAGATGTGTGGGGTTTGTTTTGACATTAATATAATTATTTATTTGCTTTGTCCAAGAATATCCATATAGCAGTTTTAAAATAACTATATGAGTAGTGCTACTAAAAATTAAGATAAATGAATACATTTTAATATTTCTCTGTGGGTGGGTGGTTATTGTCATTGTCCTTAAGATGTATCTTATGAAGGATGTATAGTCCAAATATTGTGTTTTAAAGTCACCTCAAATAATTCTTTCTGTATTGTTATACCAAAAACTTGATATAGAGTTAAATTCAGTTATTTCAGTTTGTTTTCATTTTAGGGGGAGGTTTTCTTTCCTTTTGTATTGAATTGTTTTTTTTTTTAATTTATTTTTTTATTGTGGTCATGATAGTTTGTAACATTGTCACATTTCAGTTGTACATTATTATCTGTCAGACACCATATAAGTGTGCCCCTTCACCTCTTGTGCCCTAGCGGAGGGGGAGGGGCAGAAGGTAACCACTAAACTGTTCTCTTTGGCCGTAAGTTTGTTTATGTTCCACAAATAAGTGAAATCATATGGTGTTTGTCTTTGTCTGGTTTATTTCACTTAACATAATACCCTCAAGGTCCATCCAGGTGGTTGCGAATGGGAGGATTTTTCTCTTTTTCTATGGCTGAGTAGTATTCCATTGTGTGTATATATATATACACCACATCTTCTTTATCCAGTCCTTGGCCGATGGGTGCTTGGGTTGCTCCTACATCTTGGCTATTGTGAATAATACTGCAGTGAAGATAGGGGTGCATGAGTCTCTCTGAAGTCTTGATTTCAAGTTCTTTAGATAAACGTCCAGTAGTGGGATGACTGGATCATATGGTATTTCTATTTTTAATTTTTTGAGAAATCTCCATACTGTTTTCCATAGTGGCTGCACCAGTTTGCATTCCCACCAGCAGTATATGAGGGTCCCCTTATCTCCACAACCTCTCCAACATTCGTTATTTTTTGTCTTGGTGATTATGACCATTCTACCAGGCATAAGGTGATATCTAAGTGTAGTTTTGATTTGCATTTCCCTGATGATTAGTGATGTTGAGCATCTTTTCATGTGCCTATTGGCCATCTGTATATCATCTTTGGAAAAATGTCTGCTCATATCCTCTGCCTGTTTTTTGATCAGGTTGTTTGTTTTTTTGTAGTTCAGTTGTATAAGTTCTTTACATATTATGGAGATGAACCCTTTGTTGGATATATGATTTGCAAATATTTTCTACCAGTTCGTGGGTTGCCTTTTCATTTTGATCCTGGTTTCTTTTGCCTTCCAGAAGCTCTTTAGTCTGATGAAGTCCAACTTTTCTTTTTTTTCCCTTTTCCGAGTAGACATGGTATTTGAAAAGATCCTTTTAAGGCTGATGTCAACAAGTGTGCTGCCTATATTTTCTTCCAGAAGTTTTATGGTTTCAGGTCTTACCTTCAAGTCTTTGGTCCATTTTGAGTCTGTTTTTGTGTATGGAGAAAGATAATTGTCAACTTCATTCTTTTGCACGTGGCTGTCCAGTTTCCCCAATACCATTTATTGAAGAGGCTTTCCTTTCTCTATTGTATGTTCTTTGCTCCTTTGTTGAAGATGTGGTTTTATTTCTGGGCTTTCAATTCTGTTCCATTGATCTGTGTGTCTGTTCTTGCACCATTACTGTGCTGTTTTGATTACTGTAGCTTTGTAGTATATTTTGAAGTCAGAGACTGTGATGCCTCCAGCTTTGTTCTTTTTTCTCAGAATTGCTTTTGCTATTCAGGGTCTTTTATTGCCGCATATGAATTTTAGGATTCTTTGTTCTATTTCTGTGAAGAATGTCCTTGGGATTCTGATTGAGATTGCATAGAATCTGTACATTGCTCTAGGTAGTATGCACATTTTACCTATGTTTATTCCTCCAATCCATGTGCATGGAATATTATTCCATTTCTTTATGTCATCATTGACTTCTTTCATTAATGTGTTATAGTTTTCACTGGATAAGTCTTTCACCTCCTTGTTTAAATTTATTCCTAGACTCTTTATTCTTTTCATTGCGATTGTAAGTGGGATTGTATTCTTGAGTTCTGTTTCTGTTGGTTCGTTCTCTTTCTATTGGTTCGTTATTAGAGTATAGAAATGCAACTGATTTTTGTAAGTTTATTTTGTACCCTCCAACTTTGCTGTAGTTGTTGATTAATAGTTTTCCAGTGGATTCTTTAGGGTTTTTGATTTATAGAACCATGTCATCTGTGAACAGTGAAGAGTTTCACTTCTTCCTTGCCAATTTGGATACCTTTTATTTCTTTTTCTTGCCCAACTGCTCTGGCCAAAACCTCCAGTACTATGTTGAATAAGGGTGGGCACTCATGTTTTGTTCCTGTTCTCAGAGGAATGACTTTCAGTTTTTCCCCATTGAATATGAAGTTGGCTGTGGGTTTGACATATCTGGCCTTTATTGTGTTGAGGTACTTTCCTTCTATACCCATTTTATTGAGTTTTTATCATAAATGGATGTTGGAGCTTGTCAAATGCTTTCTCTGCATCTACTGAGAAGATCATGTGGTTTTTATTCCTCATTTTGTTAGTGTGGTGTATCACATTGATTGATTTGAGGATGTTGAACCATCCTGCATCCTGGTATAAATCCCACTTGATCGTGTGTATGATTCTTTTAATGTCTTGCTGTATTTGGCTTGCCAGTATTTTGTTGAGGATTTTTGTGTGTGTTCTCATCAGCAATATTGGCCAGTAATTTTCTCTCTTTGTGTTGTCCTTGTTTGGCTTTGGAATCAGGGTAATGTTGGCCTCCTAGAATATGTTAGAAAGTGTTCTGTCTTCTTAAGTTTTTTGGAATAGTTGAGAAGGATAGGTATTAAATCTTCTTTGAATGTGTGATAGAATTCTCCAAAGAAGCCATCTGGTCCTGGACTTCTGTTTTTTGGGAGATTTTTGAGTACTGTTTCAGTCTCTTTACTTGTGATTCATATTCTGTCTTTCTCCTTGGTTCAGTTTTGGGAGGTTGTATGAGTCGAAGAATTTATCCATTTCTTTTAGATTGTCAAATTTGTTGGCATATAGTTTTTCGTAGTATTCTCTTATAATCCTTTGTATTTCTGTAGTATCCATTGTAATTTCTCCTCTTTCATTTCTAATTTTATTTATTTGAGCCTTCTCTGTTTTTTTCTTAGTGATTCTGGCTAAGGGTTTGTCAGTTTTGTTTATCTCCTCAAAGAACCAGCTCTTAGTTTCATTGATCCCTTCTACTGTTTCTTTGTTTCACTTGCATTTATTTCTACTCCAATTTTTGTTATTTCCCTTCTTCTGCTGACTTTGGGCTTGTTTGTTCTTCTTTTTCTAGTTCTGTCATGTGTTGTTTAAGATTAGTTATTGTTTGTTAAGATGGGCCTGTATTACTATGAATTTCGTTCCTCACACCACTTTTGGTGCATCCCATATGTGTTGGTATGGTGTATTTTCATTTTCATTTGTCTCCAGATATTTGTTTATTTCTCCTTTAATTCTTCAATGATCCATTGAAGACAATATCAATATCATGTTGTTTAGTCTCCATATGTTTGTCCCTTCCTCAGCTTTTTTCTTGTGGTTGATTTCTAGTTTCATAGCATTGTGCTTGGAAAAGATGCTTGATATGCTTTCCATCTTCTTAAATTTATTGAAGCTTGCCTTGTTTCCCAACATATGGTTTATCTTTTAGAATGTTCTGTGTGTGCTTGAGAAGAATGTGTATTCTGCTGTTTTGTTGGTTTTTGTTTGAGAAAGATTAGCCCCCAGCTAACATCTGCTGCCAATCCTCCTCATTTTGCTGAAGCAGATTGGCTCTGAGCTAACATCTGTGCCCATCTTCCTCTATTTTATATGTGGGACACCTGGCACAGCATGGCTTGCTAAGCAGTGCCTAGCTCCACTCCTAGTATTCGAACCAGTGAACCCCAAGCCACCGAAGCAGAGCACACAAACTTAACCACTATGCCACCAGGCTGGCCCTGTATTCTGCTGTTTTTGGATGAAGAATTCTCTATATATCTATTAAGTCCATTCTGATCTAGTTTTTTGTTTAAGTCCACTCTTTCCTTGTTCACTTTCTGTCTGGATGATCTATCCATTGATTTAAGTGGGGTGTTGAGGTCCCCTACTATTATTGTGTTGCTGTTGATTTCTCCTTTTATGTCTGTTAATAGTTGCTTTCATGTACTTTGGTGCTCCTGTGTTAGGTGCATATATATTTATGTGTTATGTCCTCTTGGTGGAGTGTCCCTTTTATCATTGTATACTGCCCCTCTTTGTCTCTCATTGCCTTTTTTGTCTTGAAGTCTTCTTTGTCTGATAGAGGTATGGCAACACCTGCTTTCTTTTGTTTGCCATTAGCTTGGAATATCATCTTCCATCCCTTTACTCTGAGGCTTTGTTTGTCTTCAGAGCTGGGATGTGGTTCCTGGAGGCAGCATATTGTTGGGTCTTGTGTTTTAACCCATCCAGCCACTCTGTCTTTTTATTGGAGATCAGTCCATTTATATTTAGAGTGATCGTTGATACGTGAGGACTTAATGCTGCCATTTTCTCACTTGTTTTCTGGTGGTTCTGTGTGTCTCTTGTTTCTCGTCCCGTGTATTTTTGAGTGCCAGTTCTAGTGTGGTGTTTATGATGATTTTCTCAGTTTTCTCTCTCTGTCGTTTGTGTTTCTGTTTTGAGTTTTTGTTTAGTGGTTACCTTGAGGTTTCTATGAAAGATCTCGTAGATGAGATAGTCCATTTTCTCATAGTCCCTTATTCCCTTAGTCTAAGCAGGTTCCATCCGTGTCTTCTTCCCTAAGTTATTGTTGTCACAACTTATTCTGTTTTGTGTTGTGAGTTTGTGATTAAAATGAAGTGATTATACTTATTTTTGATGCTTTCCTTTCTCTTATCTTTAATGTTACAGTTAAGTGTTTGGTAACCTGTTCTGATAGAGAGCTGCATTTTTCTGATTTTATCTGTCTGTTTATCTCCTTGTTCAAGGCTTTGTAACCACCCCCCCCCCACCACACTTTGTTTTTTCCAAGTATGAGGGTCTTCTTGATCATTTCTTGTAGGGGCATCTTGTGGTGATGAACTCTCTCGGCTTTTGTTTATCTGGGAAAGTGTTATTTCTCCATTGTATCTGAAGGATAGTTTCAATGGATGGAGTATTCTTGGCTGAAAGTTTTTGTCTTTCAGAATTTTGAATATATTATTCCACTCTCTCCTAGCCTGTAAGGTTTCTGCTGAGAAATCCACTGAAAGCCTCATAGAGGTTCCTTTGTAGGTTATTTTTTTCTGCCTTGCTGCCCTTAATATTTTTTCTTTGTCATTGAATTTTGTCAGTTTTACAAATACATTACTTGGAGAAGGTGCTTTTTACATTGATGTAGTTAGGAGTTCTGTTGACTTCATTTACATGTAATTCCAGCTCCTTCCCCAGCTTTGGGAAGTTCTCGGCTATTATTTCTTTGAATAACCTCTCTGCTCCTTTCTCCCCCTCTTCTCGCTCTGGAATACCTATAATCCTTATGTTACATTTCCTAATTGAGTCAGATATTTTTTGGAGAATTTCTTCATTTCTTTTTAGTCTTAGTTCTGTCTCCTTCTCCATCTGCAGCATGTCTGTATTTGTGTCCTCCAAATTACTAATTCTGTCCTCCATAATATCAGCTCTGTTTTTAAGGATTTCAGATTTTTCTCTGTCTAATTCATTGGGTTTTTCATCTCCAACGTTTCTGATTTTTTTTTATAGTTTCAATATCTTTTGCAAAGAATTCCCTCTTTTTATTAATTTTATTCCTGAGATCATTGAACTGTCTTTCTGAGTTTTCTCATAACTCATTGAGTTTCTTTATGATAACTATTTTGAATTCTCTGTCATTTAGATTGTAAATTTCTGTGACTTCAGGATTGATTTCTGGGCACTTGTAATTTTCCTTCTGCTCTGGGGTGTTAATATACTTCTTCATGCTATTTGATGGAGTCGTCTTTGCTGTCATGTAGTGGTAGTATCTGGTCACAGATTCCACCTGCCACCACCAGATGAGGGGCCAGAACTGTGTTTTGTGAGCCCGCTGCAACCCCTGGTAGGTGTGCCTATTCATTGGAAGCTGTGCCAACCGGGCCTATCTGTTTGCCTGCTGGAAGCTGCTGCTTTACACATGTGGGCACAGGCAGACTGGAGGGGATCCCCTGCTCTGGCTGACCAGCCAAGCTGGGTCACCAGGCAGTGTGAGGTGGGGTGCTTTCTTTCACATGTGTGATCCCGCGCACTCCCAATCTGCACCCGCTGTCTGCACCCCGGCTGCTTGGCTTGGTGTGGACACCCCTGCAATTGCTTATCCCTCTCAGCGTGGAGTGTTCCCATGTGCTGGGAGGCAATGCAATGTCGCTTTCATTGTGTCTTTTGTTGTCAACACGTTTTCGTCGTGTTGACATTTGTTGAATGTCGTTTTGTCTTCGTTCTAGGGCACAGAGACTAAGGGAATAGCTAGCTCCACCATGATGCTGATGTCACTCTTTGCTCATCGATTTTTAAAAATTAATTCAATCAGTATTCATTGAGTTTGTACTATGTGTGTTATTCTGTGTACTGTGGAGGATACAAAATCAAGGAATACAAATCTAGTGCCCAAGATGTCTTGAATGTGTAAGTAGAAAGTAGTCAGTATCTTAAGAAAGGAACAGATAAAATACTTTGGGACTCAGGGCTGTCGGAACCCTGTTGGATAATAAGTAATCTCTCAGTTCTCAGTTCCAAGATCAAAGCTCTCCTAGGGTGGAACTGTCTTTTTCATGAAATGTCTCCTCACAAATTGGAAGCACAAAGTTCTGTAGATCTTCCATCAGAGATTAGACATGTAGCTGTTTCCAAGGCACCAAGTGACGGGGTGACATGGTTTCTGTCCCAGCATGTGTGACGTCACATGTGAATTTGGCAGATGCACCAAGAAAGTTTCCTCTCAGAATGAACCATCAGTGTGTGTGAACATGGGACCTCTCTGAGGGAGATGGCTCTTTGGTGAGGCGAAGAAGTGTGGTTCTTCTCTGTGTCAGCTGCGGTGCCGATTTTAAAAAAACGTGTACCGATTTGACAGAACCTAATGTTATATGCTGGAGTTAGACATACCTAGGAGCTCAGTCATTAATCAAATATTTGTAGAGAACCTGCTATATGCCAGGCATTGTGCGGAGTATAATGCTGCATCGCTTCCTGATTCAGACTGGTTGGGGAGATAAAGCCTGTTATACACATAGCTCAGATATACAGCAGAAATGATCACTGAAAAGAGGTACTCATTTAAAGTACAATGGAGGTTTAGGGGAAGGGGAGATTATTTCCAGTAGATGTGCGTTTGAATTAGGCTCTGTGTAGAGCAGTCGTGTGTCCCATTGTGATTGGGTGAGCCCCAGTTTATTCCTGGTGTCCCAGTGTCCCATCCGATTAACATCCTCTTTCACGGTCAGAATTGTCCTAGTTTGGGTGATAAGTTATGTGGTCCCCCTAGCTTTGAGAATTAGGCAAAACTTGACTCTGGAGATAGAGAACAGTCTAGGTAAAGACAAACCATGAGCAAAAACCATGGGCAGCAAGAAGACTTTGATGTGCTTAGGAAAAATATGTTTAGTTGGACTGTAGCTTTGGGAATGGGAAAGAGAATCATTGGAGATAAAAGTTGGGAAGGAGAGTTGAGGTCAGATTTTGAGTATCCTGAGTGCCAGGCCAGATACCTTGCATTTTATGTAGTTAGCAATGGAAGTCAGTGAACAATTTTTTTTTTTAAAGATTTTATTTTTCATTTTTTCCCCCAAAGCCCCCTGGTACATAGTTGTGTATCTTTAGTTGTGGGTCCTTCCAGTTGTGGCATGGGGGATGCTGCCTCAGCATGGCCCGACGAGTGGTGCCATGTCTGCGCCCAGGATTTGAACCGGCAAAACCCCAGGCTGCCAAAGCAGAGAGCGCAAACTTAACCACTCGGCCACGGGGCCAGCCCCTAATTTTTTTTTTTTAATAATTTGAAAAGACCCTTGTATTTCCTGCCACATACAGTGAAGGGCCCTTTTCCAGCACAGGGGTTTAAAACAAAATTGTTAGGGGCCACTGCCAATTAAGGATCATGTAGATTTCAGTCTAAGTCAGTGGTAAAATAAAATATGAATTGCTGCAATCTACCGTGAAGTATTGCAGTATCTAAAAAGATTATTATGCTTTAGAGCATAAATTGACTTTGGATCTTTGAATCAAACTCTGTTGTTTTATAGATGAAGAAAACTAACAGTCAAAGAGATTGTTACATGTTAAAGCTCTCGCAGCAAGTTGTTGGCAGAGGTGGGGTTAGAACCTGGATCCTCTGGTTCCTTGTGGGGTGGGTATTTCACTTCACTGTGGGGTTGTATTTGGGGACCTCAGTCACATCAGTGTCTCCCTGTCTTGGCTTAGTTGTGATAAAGTGAAGACATCTACTTTACTTTAACGATGTTGAAGCTTATTTTTTAAAATATCTAGTGCCTAGAAATTCTTTGAAGAGAGCAAACATTAAGAAGGGAGGTTGTTAAACCAGTCATTCTCCTCTGTGTGCCATTGAGTGTCTGAGTGCATGCTAGCTACAGTAGAAAGTGTCAAGGGCAAAAATTAAAAACAAGGACAGTATCATTGATATTCATTGAAATTAGATGTGTTACTATAAAGCTGTGAACATTTGAGGAAAGGCAAAGTGTTTTATGTATATTTTTTACACTTTTATGGAAAGCTTACTTAAATTTTTTTTAAAGATTTTATTTTTTTCCTTTTTCTCCCCAAAGCCCCCCAGTACATAGTTGTATATTCTTCATTGTGGGTCCTTCTAGTTGTGGCATGTGGGACGCCGCCTCAGCGTGGTCCAATGAGCAGTGCCATGTCTGTGTCCGGGCCTCCAACCAATGAAACCCTGGGCCGCCTACAGCGGAGCGTGCGAACTTAACCACTTGGCCACGGGGCCAGCCCCTGACTTAAATTTTTTTATCATTGTATTTTGGGATGTCTATTGGAGAATTCCTGAGAAAATAGTTTTGGAATGAACATAGTATACCCAAACGATGGGGTGAATGTCTTTATATGTACAAACACAGTTTGTTTATATCACATAGTATTTATGTTAAAGGAAGTAATTTTGGAGATTCAAGACCTGGTGTAAAGAAATGAGTGTTAAATGAAGTGCTATAACTTTCTCTCTGAAACCAGTGAATTACTAAATATCTAATAGTTGTATCATCAAATAAACGTATCATTTAAAAATTATGTTTTCATCCCAGGAATGCTTTGAAACCTGATTCTAGCTTACTTTAATATAAACAATTGGGTAGATGTTTACCTAAGTAGAGAAGTTGCTGTGAAATCAATACTTTCTCATGGACACCAATTTGAGCTTCAAAAGAAGAGCATACTTCAAAAGGGTGATTTTATTGTCTTTGGAAAATAGGTTTTCAAGTTACTTAGAGAAGAGTAGGTTTGTTGGGCAAAACAAACATAAAACCACAGCAGAAATAGTGCTGAGAGGATTATTTCAGATGCATATTCCAGATGCTGATTGACCTAAAAGGACAAAGACATTAGATTAGCAGTTACTGTGCCTTTGGCCAGAGAATGATTTCCACTCTGGAACATACTGGGTCCTCTTTGACCCATCATCTGGCTTAAAACATCAGATTCAGGAGGCACACACTCGACATCACAATGGGGGACGAGCCCAGAGTGTACAGAAATCAAACACTGAAGAACTTTCCATGAGTATGATCTTGAGATGTCTGACAGCAGTTGCAGAGGCTTCCGTGGGCAAACTCTTCAGCTCTGAAGTCCTGGAGTTTCAGTCGGTTGGAAGAGTGTGTGCCAGCAGGTGGGGGTAAAGAGGAGGGCACTTTGCGAGGTTTGGGGACTGGTTGAACACTGCAAAGGGGCGGGTACAGGGAGTTGACAGAAAGTCCTCAAGGTCAAACATGTGGTGCCCTGGATGTTGAAATGCACTTTTTTGGTGGAGCTTTTCACTTACATGGATTTTTTTTACTATTTGTTGAGAACATGGTAGAGATAATAGGACAGAGCAATGGTCATTGTATTATGACATTTAACATCATGACATTTCTTCAAATTAAGTTGTTTTTCTGCTTTATAAAATGGGGAGAGAGGGTAACTGATGAGAATTTAGCATGACAACCACCGTTTCAGAAGCAACCATATGGGAACTTTTTCTAATCAACTGCTATCATTTCTTCTTTGTACTGTTCCTGTGGCTCATCGCACAAACTTCCTTCTGTTATAGATATTTCTGCACATGCTTTATCTTTCCAGTTAGACTGTAGCCTCTTTGAAGGCAGGGTCCTAAGTTCAAAGATGAAAAGAAAAGCATATATGTTGTGCTTTAACACTTTACAGAATACTTTTCATATATACTGTTTGGTATGTCTTAAAAGTGTATTGAATGTAATAAGGGCTTCTAAATAAAAGCTAGAAGAACAAGTATAATATTTATACTTCCTATGTTACTTAAGATTCACTAGAACTTAGTTTATACTAAAGGACTACATTGGTAATATTTTCAAATTTTTAGGTTATGTGCTTTAGAGTACCAAAAAGAAAAAAGAGCTTTATGTAAGCTCTAAGCAAATGTAACTTTAAAAATTTATGTGAGATTTCTTTGGAGATAAATTTGAAATCTGTAAATAGAGGCAGTAGAGAAAGTTTTCTGACCTTTGAAATTAAAATTGGAAACTTATGGGAGGTTTTACAACTTTATTTTAATCAAAGTTGTATCTGTAAATGACTAATAAAGACAAAATAGTTTCTCAAGGCAAAACAGGTGTGGCCCACTGGTCTTCCCCACGCCTGATTCTCTCTCCGGAGCCGACCCCGTTTATATCTTTAATGGTTTCTCTGGGTATTTATCTCTGTATTTTTAAATAACATATTAATATGTCTCGATGCTTCAGTTATAGATGTTGGGAACCAACTTCCCCCTGTGCCTCAGGATGCAGTTGTCTTACCGATGCCTCCGCCAGCACACAGGCTTCCCCTCCCCTCATCTTCTGGGACATTATATCACCTTGTAAAGAAATCAGTGTTCAGTGTTTACATTTTTTATGACTGTGTAAATATTATTTCTGGATGACGATTCTAGTGTACTATAATTGAATTTACTTTGGTTTTCTCTATAGTTAGTAATTGTCTCTTTTTCTCATTAGTTTAATTTTCTATGTCCCTGTTGCCAATATAAATCTCCTTTTAGTACATTCAGACACAACAGGTATTCTGTCCATTTCAAGCCTCCTGCTCCTTCTGTTTGTGGTCTCCAGTTCAGCCTGGTCAACCTGCTGTACCTGGTTAACCAGAAAGTGGAACTGCTGCTTGTGTCATATGTGCATGCGGTCTGCACTTACTGTCATCTTGCAGATTTCATTTGTCTTTTCCTGTGTTGGACTTTATTTTTTGGACTCTATGTCTTACAGTTTTCTTGGTCTCTTCTCTCATTTTGGTGTAGCTGCCTGAGAAAGCAGACATAGGAGAGAAATTTGTTGACGCTTTGCATCTCCGAAAACGCCACATTGCTCTACTCTCATACCTGTTGGATATTTTAGCTGGGGATATAATTCCAGGTTGGAAATAATTTGCACTCAAAGATCTGATGGTATTTTTCTCCTGACTTGTAGCCTCCAATCTTGTATTTGAGAAATCTGATGTCTTTCTGATTCTTGATTTGTTTGTTTTGGTGACCTAGTTCCTCTCAGAAGCTTTGAGATTTAGACTCTTTTTGTTGCCTCCATGTTCTAAAACTTCACAATGTTGTGCTTTGATGTAGGTCATGTTTTGACCATTGTTTTGGGTGGGCCATATATAATCAGGACACCTGTGTCATTTGGTTCAGAGAAATTTTCTTGCACTTCATCTTTAATGTCTTCCTCTTCATGTGTACCTCGTTCTCTCTCTCTGGAACTCCTGCTAGTCAGATCTTAGACTTCCTGGACTGTCCTCCAATATTCCTATCTTTTCCCTGCTGTTTATCTTATTCTCTGGGAATTTTTTTAGCTTGATCTTCTAACACTTCTGTAAATAGGTTCATTTCTGTTATCATATTGTTCATTTCCAAGAATTTTAAAATTCTTTCTCCAAATATTTCTTTTTTAAGGTTCTATCTCTCTGAAGATGCTAATTGAAAATTTCTTCAATTTCTCTGATTAAATGGAAATTTTCTTCTGTTTATTAAATTGCCTGTTGCATTGTTTCAGTGTGTTTGTTTTAGATTTGGCTTTTATTTTAGAGGGCTAGTGTTCTTAACTTCTGCATTAGACATAAGTACTACTGGTCAGTCTGGTTTTTCACTCCTTATAGGCACGTGAAAGGATTAACTTCGCTGCCTCCATGTGACTTGTTTGGGCCAGTGGAATGTGAACAGAAGTGATGTGCATGTCTCCCTTGCCTTGGTGATTGGACTCTCATGCTGTAATGGAGGTGCCACAGTCACTCAAGGTGCATTCTGGAATGTTGGGCCGTGCTGTGGAGGCCAGCTGCCCTGGGGAGTTATCCAGAACCACTTTGAACTTGGCTAGAGTGGGAAATAAGTGTTTGTTGTGTTTAGCCTGTCAGACTTTGGTATTGTTTTTTCTTGCAGCATTACTTATCCTGTCCTGACTGGTAAAGCTGTCAGTCATACTTAAGAATGAGGCATAAAAAGCTGTTTGGAAGCTCTGTATTAGTAGGTGAGGCTTAGTTGTGTAGTAATCTGGCTCAGTGTTTCTGTTAGGGCCCTCCCAGATGTTAATGTCAGTAGATCTCTTCTCTTGGGCTTATTAGTTTTCCCGGGGAAAACTCCACCAATCTCTGTCCCAGCAAATGGAAGCCCAGCTACCAGGTCTTTGCAAGCTAAGTAGAGAAAGGGGGCTTGTGAGGCTCACAGGTCAGTATGTAGACTATCCCTTAATCCTCCTGTTTTTAATAAGGTCCTCCTTCTTTAGTGGTACCAGCTACCTGGAAGTCCACAGTCTCTCTGGCTGAGTCTCTCTAGAGAAGACACCTTCAGTTTTGCCCACAGTGGGCAAAGGCAGGTTGAGGGTCTGACACCTTCTTCACAGACTTCTAGCTCATCCTCCACAGCCACGCCACGCTGTCTGAAGTCCTCAAGGCTGAATTCCAGAGCCAGGTCAGCGGTTTGCAGTATGAATTGGTGGGCTTGTGGCTTTTCTCTCTTGCTGACCTAGGTCCCTATTCTCGAGCCTACTAAGTCAATTACCACTCAGCCATTTGCTTCCCACCACCCCAAATTTTGTTGCTCTTGTCCTCTGCCCCGTCCTTTGCCCTCTGTATTTATGCCTTTTTAAATCTCCTTTCTGCTATTTTCTAGAGGGAATGTAGGTCAACACATGTATTAAATCTGTTGTGTTTACTGGAATTTCCTTAGTGAGAGATTTTTTTCCTCCCAATTTTTTATTATGAAAAATTTCAAACATACAGAAGAATGAAAGCAATAGAATGAACTCCTGTATATAACTTCCACTTAGATCTGACAAGTAACTTATTGCCATATTTGTTTTATCTTCCCCTCCCTCTCTCTTTACATATATATGTGTATTATATTTATATCTGTATTTACTTTTTTTGCTGTAAGATTGGAAGGTATGTTACAGATAGTATGACGCTTCACGACTAAACAGTTTAGCATACATCTTCCAAGAACAAAAATATTCTCTTACACACCATAATACCAATGATCACAACTGTGGAAGTTAAAAAAAAGTCTCATAATATCATCTAACATCTAGTATATTTGAATTACCCAGTTGTTCCAAGAATTCTTTTATAACTTTTTAAAATATAAATTGGGATCTAATTGAGATAAACGTGCTACAATTGGTTGTTATTTCTCTTTTGGACTAGAACAGTTCTTCAAGGTTTTTTGTACTTTTTCCTTTAATTAATCTTGGGCAGTACCAGCACCTATGGAACTGGATAAATAACTAAGTATGAGGCCCTGAGAAGATGCTAGTGAAAGAAGAGAGGAATAGGACGAATTTTATTTTGTAAAGTAATTTGAATGGTTTGTTTTTCTAACTCAGGTGCCAGTAATCTAAAACTTAATAAAGCATTGATTTGCACATTCAGTTCATTAGCATTTTAGATAAAGAAGCAGTGTTTATCTTTGCAGTGATGAAGAGCTATATTTAGAGTTTTCCCAGCCCACCCCACTTCACCTTGCATACTTTGCCAGCATTCAGCCTCATGACTTTTGTTTGCTTTGAATTGAATTTGAGTCTAAGCTCAAAGGGCGTGCATTTTTGTTTATGACTAAGGGCTGATCTCTGAAGTTAGTATAGTTATCAGGCATTCCTCGCATTCCATATGGCTAATTTTTAGTGCTTGGATCTGGTGCTGTGCCAGAGGAAAATAGAGGCTGGAGAGCACAAGGAAATACCACCAAGGAAAGTCTTCATGTAAGTTATAAAAGTCCGCTCATGTGTTTAACTAGCAAAACAAATGCTGGGTATGGAACTGATTTGTAGCATGTTAGCGCCATTCCTTAGGCTACTTAGGAATATTTCTTAGTTTTCTGATATTTGATTCTTGAAATTCCAGCCCTGGAGCTTTAAAAAAAATCCGTGATTCTTTTGGTTTGTGTATTAGTTGTACTCAGGGCCAGGATGAAGTGCTTTTAATGCAAAAGCCTAATATCCTGAGAGTGACTTAGTGTGTGGTTGACGGGGTCTTTGGGACAGATGCAGTGGTCAACAGAAAGTACCTTCATTGAACAGATGTTGACTGAGCGAGCATCTGCCATCGTTCAGGTGCCAAGGACTACAGTGGTGGACAAGAGAGGTCGTGGGGAGGTAGGAATAAAGACTCTATCAATAAACAAGATAAATCAGACGTGATAATAACATTAAGACAATTGACTGGGTGATATGGTAGACTGGGACTTCTTTAGATAGACTCATGCATTAGTCAGCTCTGCTGAGTTAACAAGCAATCTGCAAATTTCAGTGACTTCTACAGCAAATGTCTACTTCTTGCTCATATCGCGTCAAGTCAATTAAAGCATAAAATAAGTAGGGTGCTGGCCCCGTGGCCTAGTCATTAAGTTCAGCATGCTTCACTTCAGCAGCCCAGGTTCGGTTCGTGGGCGCAGACCTACACCACTCGTTAGCGGCCATGCTCTGGTGGTGACCCACATACAAAAGAGAGGAAAACTGGCACAGATATTAGCTCAGGGTGAATCTTCCTCAAATACAACAACAAAAAGAATAAAATAAGTAAAATAATCGTCTAAACTATAAATCTAAGGGATGGGGATTATACATGAACTGTTGAATTGTTTGGTCACTAAAGATGCTTGTTTTAAAAGATTTCAAATTTGTTGCAGTCCAGTATGCACATATACAGAAGAGCCAAATTAGATTCTGATGCTAATAACTTGAAATTATAACCTGTGTAAATTTAATAGAAAACAATTTAATACAAAAAACTTGAAGAAGGAAATTGTAGGACCATTGGTCAGAAACTTTAAATATTTGTTACACTCCAAAGGCTAAAGAATAGAGGACTGTTTCTTCCTCTTAATAAAGACATTAAGTATAAAACATGTGAATAGGTATTCTGTAGAAATTGACTGTAATCAAGACTTACATCCAGGTTTAAAAAGCCTTAGCCAGTGTTACAAAAAAAACCTCCAAGACACATTTATGGAGCAGGCATATGTTCTTTGCATGTCTGTAAACAGTCATCTTTGAAACATTAAGCGAGCTTTCCAGGGTGGGCATTTTCTCCTGTATGAGAGGCTGCAGGTAACACAGAGGAGGAGTGACTCATTTATCCTCTCAAAGGTACCTTCTTTCTTTGGGAGCAGTCAGACGTGGTGTAATTGTGTGGGCATCTGGTCAGACGTCTCCATGGTCTTCACATTCTGAAAGGCCTGTGCTTAGCCGAGAGTCTCTACTCCGCTTCAGGCCCCTGGGAGACTCCTGGCAGTCCAATGCCAGCAAACTCCATTTGAGTCAGTCTTGAAGAGACCTCTTAATGCAGGACCAGGCTCTGCTAAGAGCATCACTGTAGTGTCAGGAAATGTGTTCAGTCAAATCTAGCAGGAATGCAGTGTTCATGTGGCCAAACCAGCATACTTCCTTGTAGCACTTATCCAGGCAGGATTGACAAAGTTGGGACCACTGAAGCAACACACAAATTCACATTATGAAATTCGTTTGCTTTGTCTCTAGATGTGACAATATCTGTAGACTATAAAAAAGTAAAAATCAGAGGACAGACCTGAAGCACCGGCTACTTCCACACGTCCTCGAGGCTTAGTTCTTCCAGCTCTGCACTGACAGCAGCGGGGCCTTTAAACCCGGACACTGCTGCTTGGTAGGGAGACGAGGGGACTCCAGCCCAGTGTAGCCGAGCAGTCCCTTCAGTGGCCGCAGGCTTCAGGGCTGCAGAACTGGACAACCCCCCGAGTCAGATGCCTCGGCCTGAAGTCGCCTTCCCCGGGTGCTGCCATCCATTGTGGTGTATGTAGCTGCACAGCGGGCAGCGCTTTCTGAGGGTAGCTTTGCAGACCTCTGCCTGAGCAGACTGCTTGTCAGCATCTCCCCGAGGGCTCATTCAAGGATAGTCAGTACAGTGTTGTTTTAGATACAGTTAAAACGTCCATCGGTACTGGACTGCCCTGGAAGGGCTGAATATACCTACTATACAGAATGAGATAGCAACATGAAAAGCCTCTTACATTATATTGTTGGATGAATAAACTGCAGGATGGCACAAGGAGTATGTTATTTATGTTGAAAGAACCCCATGTGTTTTCTAGCTAAATGTAGGGAAAGGTCTGGAAGGATCCCCACTGCACTGGTGATAGTGGATACTTGTGAGGAGAGAGTGTGGGAACTGTGGTGAGAGCTGGAGGGGTGGTCAAAGGGAGCTTGAGCAGTATTGGCAATATTTTAGTGTTTTACAAGGAAGATATATTCATATAGTTTCTAACTAAAATTTTATATAAAAGGAGAGATTAAAAAAAAACAGTTTCCAAAAGGTCGTCAGCTACTGTGTGGAGAATGGGCTGCAGAGAGACAAGAGTAGAAACACAGCAACCAGTTAGGAAGTTATGGTGCTACTCCAGGCAAGAGATGCTGGTAGCTAGGAATAGAGAGGGGTAGTGGAGAAGGAAGATTGTGTGGATGGAGGCTATGTTCTGCAGGTTGAGCCTGCAGGGTGTATGATGGACTGACCTGGGCAGGGGCGATGGAGAGGGAGCCATCAGGGATGACTGCCTCCCAGGTTGTGACTTGAGCATCTGGGTTGATGATTGTCTCATTTTCCAAGATGGGGTCGTCTGGGGAAGGAGTGGTGTTGGAAGAGGTGGGGACATCAGGAGTTGTGTTTTAGGGGATAGCCCAGTGGTGGAGTGGTTAAGTTCACTCGCTCCACTTCACTGGCACAAGATTGACAGGTTTGGATCCTGGGCGCAGACCTAGTACCACTTGTCAAGCCATGCTGAGGCGGCGTCCCACATAGAAGAACTAGAAGGACGTGCAACTAGGATATACAACTATATACTGGGGCTTTGGGGAGGGGTGGAGGGGGAGGAAGATGGGCAACAGATGTTAGCTCAAGGCCAATCTTCCTCACCAAAAAGCATACCTTAAAAAAAAAGGTAATAAGAAAAAAAAGTTGTGTTTTATACCAGTTACATTTGATGTGGCTGTTAGATGCCCCATGGAATTATCGGGTAGATGTTGGCTTTCATATGCCTGGATCTCCACAGAGAGCTCCAGCTAGAAATCACTTGCTTATTGTTTTCTCTAACAAACATCTGTCGAGCACCAAGTACCATGCTATGTGCTTAGAATACAGAGATGAGAGACCAGTAGGAACTCCATGAACTGAATAGACAACTAAGCTGAAAAATATAAACAGTGTGAAAAGTGACCAATTTGAATAGGAGAATATTTCCAAAACCAAAGCTCATATGATGTCATTAAATAGTACAGCCTAGGGAGCAGGATGGCTTATTTGAGAAGCTGATGCTTGAACTAACTTTTAAGGATGTTGAGTCTTAAAGGACAACTGTAAGGTGAAACTGAGGAAGGAGTGGGAGGGAAGGAAAGTGGAGGGGAGAGGAGGTGTTCCAGCTAAGGAGAACTGCACGTTTAAAGCTGGTTTTTCCTGCCTGTAATGACTGGTTTTTCCTTTTACCTCTCTTGGGCTCATTTTTGGTAGGTTTTCAGCAGTTGGTGGAGGAGGCATCTGAACTGCAGATGTCCTGCTTCTGAGTTGTGAAGCAGGATAACATTTCCACCCTTTGCCAGCTTGTCTAGTGAGTTCCTGGTGTTAATGAGGGTGTCTTGTTGGTTTGAGCTGGTTTTTCTTTCTTCTCTGATGTTTAGCATTTGTAGACCACCATGCCAATAACTTGTGCCAACCATGTCATGAAACCTGGGTCTTCCCACCAGGCTTGAAGTCTGATCATTTTTTTCCCCTCTCAAACGCTAGGCTTGGATGCAAATGTTCATAGCATAATTGTTTATAACATCTAGAAGCGGAAACAATCCAAATGTCTATAAACTGGTGAACAATAAGCACAATATGATAATCCATACGCTAGAATACTATTTAGCAATAAAACGGAGTGAATTCTTGACACATGCAACGACGTGGATGTACTGCAAAAGCATTATGCTAAGTGGGAGAAGCCAGTCACAAGAAACCACAAATTGTATGATTCCATTTATACGAAATTCCAGAAAAAGCAAATCTGTATAGACAGAAAGTAAATTAGTGGTTGCCTGAGGCCCGGGGTAAGGATGACAGAGGTGACTGCAAATAGACACAAGGGATCTTTTTGGGGTGGTAGGAATGTGCTAAACTTAGATTGTGTGGTGGTTTTAACTTTATAAATTTACTAAAAATTTCTGATTTGTACATTTACAATAGGCAAATTTTACGATATATAAATTAAGCTTCATTAACGCTATTAAAAAAAAAAAAGGCTAGGCTTGGGATGCTTAAATTCCAGCATGACCAGTCACTGCTTCCTGTGGTCAGGGCGATCAGGAGAGTGAAGGTAGTTACTGGACTTGGTGTGTGGTGTGTGGAAAGGAGACGACACCAATGTTGACTCTGTGCCAGCTGGGTTTCCTGGCCTCCAGAGATTGTTCCTAACAGATATGGAGTCTCTAGAGGTGGGAGACGGAAAAAGAGGCGCTTTAGTTCAGGGAGTCTAACATTGTGTTGTTGGTATGAGGATTACCTTGTGTTCCACTGAACTCCCACCTACTTCCACTGTTACAGAGTACCTCATGGTATTAGCTGAATCATATTCTGATGGTACAACAAGGAGTTCATTGGTTTCCAAAGCAAACATTGAGCTCCCACTGAGGAAGCGTTTTATACCACAAGACCCTTCACACCTAGAGGACAGTCACTGGTTGTGGAAAAACTGCTGGAGGACTAGAACCGTGCTTAACCCATCCTGTGTATCCCAGCGCGTGAAAGAGGCGTTCAGTCTGTACTTGATGACCTGATGAATGCATGAATGCAATGTTCCTTTGTTGGTATTTCATTATTACTTCCTGTGGGCAGGAATGAAAAATTAGAGACTGAAGTGGGTTTTTTCCTCTTCTAGTTAAAGTCAGTTTTCTAAGCATTTTTACTGTTATCTCCTTTTCTCACATTAAATGTGGGCACATCCCAAGGCCTTGCCTGGCTCGTTAATCTCATCCATTATCCAATCTCCCTGTGGAAATTGTAGTCCATATTTTACCTGCATGTCCCTCTGGCACCTCACACGCAGCGTATTTTAAAGTTAATTAATTATTCCTGAAAAATTTGCTTACCCATGCTGTTTTTAAACTACCAAACCGTAGACTTGTAGACTTTCTCAATGACCTCTTTCATGTTTAATGAGTGCATTGTTTCAGTAACACCCGCAACTTTTCATCATCTGGCTTCCACTTTCAAATATCCAGTGGCTGGGAGCTCTGCATTTCCTAGGAGCCTTTGGTCCTCCGTGGCCCCTCAGATCCTCTTGTTATTTCCTTTGCAGCAGCCCTCTGCACTGCCCCACGTTGATTGCCTTCCTCCTTGTCAGTTGCAGTTGCTTACATCCTGATGGTAAAGTGGAAAGTGGAGTTCCATTTCAGCCTCTTTCCAATCCAGTGGCCTTCACGCCGTAGCAGGCATCAGAATCACGTGGAGAGCTTGGCCTCACCCTCAGAGTTTCTGAGGTAGCAGTTTTAGGGAAGGAACTTGAGAATTTGCATTTCTAACAAGTTACCAGGTGATGCTGATGCTGCTGGTATGGGGACCACACTTTGAGAACCACTGCTGTAGTCTGTTCAGAGCACCACTGTTAGATTCCCGTTTCTAAATTAAAATTTGTCCCAATTATGCCACTCCTTGCTGGAGTCTTCCACTGGCCTAGGACCGTGTTTCCAAGGTGGGTGTAGTGGAACAGGGATATCACGTTAAGTTACTTTCAGTTATATATTTTTTTCTTATTTTACTTTTCTCTGAACTCTTCCGATTAGATCCAGGAGAAAGTCTGTTGGTGCCAATACGTCTTTATCACCTTTCTAATGCTTATTAATTGCCTTTTTAACAAAGAGAGCAAGCCATCAGCTCAAGGCCTCTGCCAGCAATTCGCTAAAATCTTATAGTATGATTTTGTTTTCCTTGTATTTATTTTCAATGGCAAGTGTTAAAGGATGACAGTTTGAATCCCTGAGTTGGAATGGAACCCAGAAGTCTTAAAGAATTCTGTATCTCTTCTCTTCTGGTGGGTTGCATACTTTAGTTAGTTTCGTTGATCACATGTAATTCTTTTGATTTATCTGAAATTACTTTTATTGTAAGGAAGAGATAGGACCTAGCTTTGATCCCCTAACTGGCTATCCAGTTTTCCCAACGCTTAAATAATCAATGTTTTGCTTGTCATAAACAAAGTTCACAGATAAGTAACAACCTCGGAAAAATATTTGCAACTTGAAAAAAGATTAATAGTAAAATATCTTCAAAGTTGCTACAAATCAATAAAGACAAACACACAGTTTTTAAAAAGGACAGTTCACAAAAGAAGCAAATAAACATAGGAAAGTTACAAACCTTACTAGTAATTATTAGATTGCCCCCCCACCCCATGACAGTACTGAGGAGTGGTGGAATGTGGGTAAATAGCATTCACTTACCTTGTGGATGAGAGTGCAAACTGGTAGAGCCCATGTGGAGAATATCTATCAGAGTGAAAACATTTAAATGCTAATATGTCTTTAATATTTCTCTCATGCATATTGACATTTTTAAATTTAAAAAGTGTGCATATTCTTTGACTCACTGCCAGGAGTTTATTCTAAGAAATACTTGCACAGCTGAAAATATTTACAAGCATGTTCATTGAAGCATTAGTTTCTTTTGAAGGAATTTGAAACTAATGTCTGTTAATTGGTGATTAAATAATGGACTATAATCCACTCAATGTATGTAAATATTAAAAGATTGAGGTAGACCTATATGTGCACTCATTGGAAAATTTCTAACTTGTGTTGCAAACTAAAGTCATAGAAAGTGCACATGGTATGAGCTTGTTTGTATGTTTTGTAAAAGCATGTGACCTTATAGATGGACTGAAAAGATACCAAAATGTTGGAGTGTATATCATTCTATAGGGAAATGAAGGAACTTTAATAGTTTATCCTATTTTATGTATTTTTCATAATGAGAATGTATTGCTTGTGTTTTTTAAGGCAGGACTCAAAACTATAGTATATGTATAGTTTATTTAGTTTAATACCACTCTTGTAAAAATATGTATAATATTATATGTGCATTGGTACACATATGAATATATTTATTTAAGAAAAACGTAGCCTGGAATGAAACACATTGTTAACTGGGGTTACCCCTATATAATAAGATTATAGGGATTAAAAAACATCTTCCCAGTTCCTTAAGTTCTGATAAAAGTAATACGGGTTCATTTTAGCTATTTAATTAACGTTTTTAGGAGAGGAGTTGGCAATAACAAGGTTCAGTCCATCCAGAGAGGTGTGCTCTGAGTCACTTCTTCGTTGTTCTGACTGGAGCGTGTTCTCCAGAGTGAAAACTCAAGCTTCATCCAGTCCTGTCCTTGACCAGTGGTTATTTCTGTGCTGAAATCGGTAAGGGTGGTGTGTTGTTTGAACTGTAGGTATGAGGATGAGACAGTCTTGGGAGTTTTTTGTTTGTTTGTTTGTTTGGACAGTAATCTTTAAGCTCTCTTCCTCTCTCAAACATTCCTCCCTTCTTTGCTGGCATATCCACTTAAATTCTCAAACTATTTTCCAAAACCAAATAATCCAACAAGCAAACATTTCTTGGCACTTAGGAGAGAAAAGAGGTTTGGGTTAAAGTGTTTGCTGACTGCTCTGTTTTCTTCTGTAGGATCAAATACTTTCTTTTCTTTAACTTGCTGAATGATTGAGGCACCTGAGAGAAATTCTTTTACCTTTTTGTAACTAAGCGTCTGTTTTCTATTTAGCTATTCCTTTATGATACATACTGTAATTATAATAAACTAAAATGCATTATAGGACCAGATATTTTGTTGCAGTATTGAAAGATTTGTCTCCTATCCTGTCCCGCTGTCAGGAAATATATTTATCAGCTATTGGCTTAATATCAACCTTGATATTGTTCTTTCAGTAAATGCGTTTACCATTACATCTTGATACCATTAAGTGAAAATTACAAAAAAAAAAAGCCAATCATACCCTGATATAATTGTTTTCAGTTCTGTCCTCCTTTCTGATCTGCATCTGTTCAGTCAACGTTGATTATACGCCAACTATTTACGAGGTAGGCATTGTGCTGGAGACCAGCGAGCAGAGCAGGGCCCTGCCTGTGCCAGCTCTTAGGCTGATGGGAGAGGCAGCTGTGTTGGAAGGTGCCTCAGGGGGCTCTTGAGTCTTTGTGGGGGTGGTCAGGTGGGACAGGATTCAGGGAACACTGTGTAAGAATAGCATTCCTCGCTTAAATGGAATTAACATTTTAATGGTTTTTTAATACTGCCAAATTGTTTCTTAAAAGGATTGTATCAAGTTCCAAGATCACCAGCAATAAATGAAAGTAAATGATTCCCCGCATCCTCAGTAGAACTGAGTTTCATCATTAAGACAAAGCAAAACAAAACAAAAACTCGATACTCCAATAGGCTTAAAATTAAGCCTCATTATTGTTTTGTTTGGCATTTCTTTTTCTTAGTATTAGTGAAGTTGTACATTATCCCATATTTTTATTATTTTACTTCCTCTTGTGAAAATATTTTATTCACTTGGAGTCTTGGCATTGTTATAACTTGTTACTATTTGTAAAGAACAACTTATTGAGGTGAAATTCACATAACGCAGAATTAACTACTTTAAAGTGAACAATTCTGTGGCATTTAGTACCTTAACAATGTTGTCACCCACCACCTCTATCTTGTTCCAGAACATTTCTGTCACTCCAGAGGACCCAGTGAGCAGTTTCTCTCGATTCGCCCCTCTCTCTAGCCCATGGCACCCTTTGATCTACTGTCTGTGTGGATTTGTTTATACTGGATATTTCATATACATGGAAGCACACCATATGTGACCTTTTGTGTCTGGCTTCTTTCACTTAGCATAATGTTTTGGAGATTCATCCACATTGTAGCATGTATCAGTACTTAACTCCCTTTATGGCAGAATAATATTCCATGGCATGTCTATACCACACTTTACTTATCCATTCGTCCATTGATGCAAATTTGAGCTGTTTCTACCTTTTGACTATTGTGAATAGTACTGCTGTGAATGTGTGTGTACATGTAATTGTTTGGGTTTCTGTTTTCTGTTCTTTTAGGTGTGTACCTAGGAGCAGAATTGCAGGGTCATATAGTAATTCTCTGTTTAACTTTTTGAGGAATTGCCAAACTGTTTTCTACAGAGACCGCACCATTTTACATTCCTACCAACAATGTACAGGGTTCCCCATGTGCATGATTCCCATTTCTCCAAATCCTTGTCAACACTTGTTATTTTCTGTTTTCAGTTATAGGCATACTAGTAGGTATGAACTGGTACCTCATTGTGGGGTTTTTATTTTTATTTATTTTTTTTTGAGGAAGATTAGCTCTGAGCTAATGTCCGCTGCCAATCCTCTCCTTTTTTTGCTGAGGAAGATTGGCCCTGAGCTAACATCCGTGCACATCATCCTCTACTTTATATGTGGAACATCTGCTGCAGCATGGCTTGATAAGCAGTGCATAGGTCGGCTTCTGGGATCCGAACCAGCAAACCCCAGGCCACCAAAGCTGAGTGCGTGAACTTAACCGCTATGCCACTGGGCTGGCCCCTCATTGTGGTTTGATTTGCATTTACCTGATGACTAGTGATTTTGAATACTTGTTACTATTTCATATATGAGTGAGAAAATGAAACCTTGCTTTGGAAGAACTTATTTTAAAATTATTTAAATGTCCTTTGATTCAAACGAAGAAAATGTTTCCTTAAGACTAAATGAAGTGGCCCAAATCTGAGAATTATTAAGCCATTAATTTTGTCTAAACGTTTCGTAGTTTTCGTAGTAGAGAGATTTCTGAAGCACAGGCTTCTGCCTCCAGTTTCATTTTTAAGTTGAGTTTCTTTTACTTTCTCCATCACCCAGGTGTATTAGTGCTGTAATTTGTGCCCTTTAACCAGTGGTTCTCAAAGTGTGGTCCAGGGACCCCACAGCATCGGCAACACTTGGGAACTTGTGAGAAAGGCAAATTCTCAAGCCCTACTCCCGATTTATTGAGTTGGAAACTCTAAGGGTGGGCCCAGAAGTCTGTTTTAATGAGCCTTTCAGATGAGTCGAATGTACACTGAGATTTAAGAACCACTACTCTAAATTAACATTTTCAGGCCAGTCTTACATTAAAGAGCCCTCGTGGGAGATGTAATCCACAACTTTGGCCTTGTTAGCACCAACTTTTCTCATAGCTAAAATAGGCAGACAGTATAACAATTAAGTTGAATCATTTTGTAACCTCCTGTTTAAGAATTACATGTATAAATCATACAGTTTTACTTAGAAATTGCTATTCACTCTACAAATCATGTCAAAAAGAGATAAATATTTTTTAGAAGCTACTTTTGATCTTTAGTCAGATCTCTAAAGAATTGAAGAGTTGCGTGTCCTTGATATGTATTTTTACTTTTATCTGTGACTGGATTTCATCTTTTTGCTTTTTCAGAGCCTTTGCTCTGAAGATGTACAGTGTGAAGGCCTGTGCAGCAAAGCGTGCAACATCAGTGCTCCATAGCACGCTTGCTGGGGCAGCGGCCACTTGGCAGGGCGTCGTGAAGTCCGGGTCCCCTTTCCCTGCAGAACTTTTTAAAGGGACCTCTTTCTTGCTACTTCTTCAGAAATTGGTGGATAGTCAAATCCAAGTAGCGTATGAACAGTTAAATCCATGCGTTAGGTGACAATAGTGATGGCCACATCCTGTGTAGTAAACATAATGGCTGAAAGCTACGCATGTTGTCCAGGGAGGGGGGTGGGTGTTGCATAATCATTTGCTTATTTGATTATGAGTAGGTTTTATTTTTTTTTCCTGCACAGGCTGTTCAAATGGGGGTAATAATTGTATCTACTTTACAGAGTTTCATGAGCATTTGACTCACACATTTGTATATATTAAAGTATATATGGTACGTAGTAAGCACTCAGTAAACGTTCTTTATTGCTGGTATAATTACTATATGTAAAAGTTGACTTTATTTTTTTATATAGAATATTGAGAACATTGACATTTTTGCACGTAATATATCTAGGTCCCCAAAACAACAGCATAAGCAGTGTGCCCTTTGAAAGGTGACTCACCCACACATGTTGCCTCTCAGGAGTATGTTCATGAATCAACTGTAGAATTAGGTCAGGTGGCATAGGACGATTTTGGTAGGGCCTCCTAAATTCATCCTGATTTAAAATCTCTAGGTTAGAATGGGTGAAGGTCAAAGAGGAGCCAGAAGCTTTGAGGAAAGGCTTTTGTGGGGGGAGGGGTGTGAGGATATTTGTAGGCTGAGGGAGAAAAAATTAACTAAGTGAGAGAAGATTAATACTTAATAATTGATGGAGTGAGACTGCAGAGCAGAGAGAATCGGATGGGAGTAAGGCGGGCTCTTGAGTGGAGCAGGAATATGAGAAACGGTGAGAGGAATGGGGCGTTTGGGTTCTAGGAGAGCAGACTTGGCAAACAAGATCGTTGTGTTCAAATGTCCGAAAGCCCAACTTCACATGGAAGAGGGATTAAACTCGTTCTCTTTGGGATCAAGAGATAAAGGTAGCACCAGTGAGTAAAAGCCGTAGGAAGACCAGACCGAGGGCCGACATAGATGAGAATGGTCTGAGAACCTGGCACGTGCTAAGATGGCATGAACTGAATCAGAGGCAGTCAGCCGGGTTCAGCTACCCAGTTAGGCTCCTGACCAGCTGCTTGTCAGCGGGCGAGTCATTTGAATCTGGGAGCAGCAGTCTCCTCTGTACGCATTGCAGCGGCTGGGGGCCTCCCCTGCTGGCAGTTCTGCTAATATAATATGACTCCTTTTGAAGAATTTAAGCTAATTTCCTCAAAGACACAGAAATAACCTTGTTACCCTCCCCTGGAGTGGTTTGTATAATTTCTCTTAAAAGCTGTCTCTTCTTGCTCCCACCGTTCGCTCTTTCCTATTATTCTGCCTTTTTTTGTTCCTTTGCGTCACTAGTTTCCCAACCAGAATAGTGATAGAAAGAGAGAGAAGTTGTTTTAAGGGGACTAATCAACATCGTCATTACGAATTAAAATTCTTTTAGAACTATAGAAAGATTTCTAGTATTTTACCCTCCCTTTAAAATTCACATTGTGACCCACATCCTCCCTTCTCTGTTCTCTTAGCGCCATTCAGTCGTGTCTGTGTGGACTGCCTCTATAGTCCTCGTAGACAGGTGACAGTACAGCTCTGCTCTGATTAGCCAAACGGTGACAGCAGCAGATGCTGCAAAGTAAAAATGACTGCAGACCTTTAACATTCTGCTACACTGCGTGTTCGGGAGGCTTGGACTGTGGCAGGAGTTTTATTAACCTGAAAATGGTTTTCTGTCTCAAGTGCTTTTTAATTTAGTGCAATTAGTAGAAACTCAGTTTTTCTGGGGTTGTGCTTGCGCTCACGGAGTATTCACCATCATATAATTATAAAGAGTAAACATATCTGTGTGTGGCATCTCATGTCATAGGACAGGTATCCATAACTTGACGATAAATACTAAATGACAGATTGTGTAAAACAATGATAGAATGCTCACAAGGAGAGGAAATACCATGTGGAGTTCCAATTTTGTATGTAAACTTTGGCAAAGTGCCGCGGTAAATTGCCCTTTTCTTCATGTTAGTCACGGCGCAAAGGAAGACAGTTTTTTAAGCAAAGAGTAATCTTTGGAATTTAGCATAAAGCCTCTTGCTAATTTCAGGCTTTTTCATATGTTCCGTTGTGGGGAACCAACAAAACACTCTATCCATTTTTACTTCCTTAACATCAAAGTAAGATTGGTTATTTCAGAGATTCCTTGTGCAAAACTAAAGGAAGAAGTTTAGAGGCTAATCAACATTTCTGCTCACTGTATTTGTCATGTTGTTTCTAATTTTAGAATACATCTTATTTCTTTTTGTTTTGTGTTACTTCTTAGTATATCATAGTAATATGTTCCCTTTATCAGGAGAGCAGCATAATTGAGCGCTTAGTTTTGTTTGTTTGGACCTGAGAATGTTATTCTATTTATATTTTGTAGTTTGGATAAGAATTAAATGCTAAAATTTTGAAATTTGTAAGTCTGTATTTAATGGTTTTACTTAAAGTGTGGAAAAAAGATATATTTATCCAGATTCAGAAAATAGAATATTAAATTGATTTTTGAAGTAACACTGCAAAGAAACTTTTATGTCAAAATTTTCAGGAGTGGAAACGTCTAAATTTTTCACTGAGTTCACAATTATATGTATACGTATAGATATATTTCTAGTCTTAGAATTGTGACAGTTAATAAAATGCTTCTTTTCTGTTGAACAATTAATGAGAAAAACTGGATTATTTCCAAGTATAATCAGGTTACCGTCACTTGTAATCATAGCACACGTTCTGAAGCTTTGTGACTCTAATTCTAAGAGTAATGAATGTATTCGTATCATACTCCTGCTTAACCATGTTGATTTGGTGCCAGGATAAAACTTGTGTAATAACTCTCTTTTGTCTGGTAAACTTCGCATTTCCATGTCTCCTCACTCTTCACTTCTTTAGGGTGCATGTGCCTTTTCGATGGCATTGATAAAGAAGGTAGGGAAAGAGAATAATGTGGAGGCATCCTGGCCCTGGGTCTTGCCCTATTCAGCTTTGCTGAGGTAGTCAAAGATCAGTCTCTCAGACTGTGCAGGAGGACAAGGCCGCTTCCTATGATACGGGCATTTTTTGATACAGTATCTAATTCCTTTGTCAAAAGAAAACTCAGTTTTCCTGGGCACTTTATGATATGAGGTGGAATTTGAGCACGATTCTAAGAGCACAATTTTTTGACTCAGATTGAGTTCCAATTGACTCCAGGTTTACAAAGTAAATATGGTAAGGTGCCCTATTTGGGCATGTCGCTTATATCTGAGACTCATTTCACTCATCTGATGTATAGTGAAGCTTAGTGTCAGGCATTATCCTGTTCAGTTCTCATTTAAAGTTCACAATCCCAACCCCACCCCCACCACCTTTTTAAAAACAGATCGGGAAACAGGGACTTTTAAGGTTAATAACCTGCCCTTGATTGTTTAACAAGTAAGTGGCAGAACAAGGGTTTGAACCTGGGTAGTTAATGCCAAATGTCAAGCTCTTAACTTCTGAGCCAGCGGTTCCCAAATTCTCCAGAATTACCTGAAGAGCTTGATTAAACACTACAGTGCTGGGTGGGCCCTGGAGTTTCTGATGCTGTAGGCCTCCTAGAGGGCCCGAGAACTTGCTATTTCCTACCAGTTCCGAGATGCTGATGCTGTCGGTCGTGAGGACTGTACTTGGAGAACCACTGCTCTGTCTGCTCTGCTACCTGACCCGCTTCCTGGAGACTACGAGAGAATTCACGTGTTGTGCTTGTACTAATAATCACTAACATTGGTTGGTTACTTCCCATGTCCTAGACGCTGTTTTAAGTTACTCCCTTGTTACACACTGAGCTAGAGAGAGACGCCCAGTAAGGTGGTCTCACAGTGAGTCGGCGGCAGAGCCGGTTGTTCTCATTGTTACTTCTGTAGCTGAACTGGTTTTGATGGCCGCCATCCCCACAGCCATCTCCAGAAGCAGATTTCGTGCTACGGGAAGGTTGGGAGAAAAGGAGAGCCTTCTTCCTTTCACCCATGGGTATTCTGTGTCCTTGGAGGAGCGCTCTTGCAGGCTTGGCCTGGGGAGGAAGGCTTTCCTTCCTTTTCTTTTCCTAGTGCCCTCCCAGCCTTCTGAAGGATGGATGACGCAGTCTGTTATCCTGATGAATGATGTGATTCTGGAAACGACCCGTATTTCAGTTGAGCTGTGAGAGGGTTGATATTCATTAGCACGGATAAAAGAGAGTCCAGGTGATTTCACAGGTGGGAACTGTTCTGGTGGTGCCAGTGCATTGAATGAGCTCTGTCAGCTGATGTGGGCCGCCCTATGAGAGGGCACACGCTGATCTGTAGTTTTAGCCTGCTCATGGCAGCTCCAACAGCCAAGGAAGATCTCGGAAGCAACAGTTAAGGCAGTGAGAGCGAGTCGACCCGTAATTAAGTCTGAAACATGTGCTCTGCTCAGGAAACTGTAGTTTCCCTATTAGTTTTAAAGCTTAAAGGGAAAGTATAAGGCAGTTTCAAAAGGTGAGATCACATTGATTTATAAATACTTTATGTGTTTGGTTCCATTAAAAATTCTGTTGAGTGACTGTTACGTACAAGATACTTATAACAATAAGATATGTTTGTCCCTCCTCTCGAGTGGACCTCACCATCGAGTCCTTAGTTAGTTAATATAAGAGCATCCAAATCTGAAGTTAGTGTATCTGACGTATGTATGCTGTCTCAGAGGTGCTGATCTGGTGATTCCCGTGATGCCGGGATTCAAACCCTGGGACACACTGCTCTTTTCATTGGGATCACTGTTTAGCTGTAGAGCTTGAGCTGGACCCCAGGCCTCCTTACTCTCAGCTTGGATTTCTCCCTGATTTAAGACGGCCAATTTATTTATTGTATGGACTTATCTCCCAGTCTTAAATTGTGAACTTTCAAAAGGGTATTATCACTTATTTCTGCTTTTTTGGATATTCATCTCTGTATTTTATCCTTGTTGTTTTTTTCTCTTTAAGAGTTCAAACACAGTAGTGCCAACTTCAGAAACAACCCAGAGCGAGAAGGAAATGCAAGCTCGTAGTTAGGGTGCTGCATTTTGACCTGTGTGGTTTGGTGGGAAGAATCACCTGTGCGTTTGTTCTGGTTTCTTACAGGTTGACGAAGCCCTTGTCGTTTGCTGACTGTGTTGGGGATGAGCTACCGTGGGGCTGGGAGGCAGGGTTTGACCCTCAGATTGGCGTCTACTACATCGATCACATCAACAGTAAGTGTTCCTTTTTGGTGAAAGCAAACATCAGAAAAGTGATTCCCCCAAATCTAGAGTCATAGAAAAAAAGCAAACATTTTACAAAGTGAATTTCTTTATTGAACTCCGTTTTCCCAGGGACTAACAACAACAGGGATGTGTTCTGAGAAATGTGTTGTTAAGTGATTTTTGTCATTGTCCGAACATCATAGAATGTACTTACACAAACCTGGATGGTACAGCTACCACACACCTAGGCTCTATGGTACTAATCTCTTGGGACCACCAACGTATATGCGGTCTGTCGATGATGAAATGTCATTTTGTGGCAGATGACTGTACTAGGTTTTATTGCTTATCAGTGAGTGATAAATGCTTAACTGTTATGGTGGAAGGGACTAATTTTGGTAAGATTAAGTTTATGTTAAACAACTATAACTCATTCTTATGTCATTGTAAATAAACAATTCAGTGGAATATCTGAAATGTATCACGATTTAAATCTCACTTTTATACTTATTGTATATGGGTAGAAGTTGAGCTTTTTTTTCCTTAAATAATATTTGGAGAACCAGAAACAAACATGCCTATCATGGTTCAACAGAAATAAGCTCTCATGGCACCAAAATGAGAGAAAATTAATCCCCTCAACTCCTCACCCGCTGCATGGACTCGCAGGTTTCCAAACCCACCGTCAGGACGTCCTCCTCCATCTCAGCAGAGGAGGGATTCTGGGACCCCCCACCTCTGACATCCTCTTAAATAACTTGTATATCCCATCCTTTGCTCCTGTTTGGTATCTTAAAAAGTTATTTCCTAGTTTTAAAAATTTCTCCCACCGTTTCTATTTCTAGTGGTTCTTTTGTCTTTAGTGTTTAAACACTGGAAACTCAAAATGAAAGCGAACCAAAACTACCCAAAGAAAGTCTCTCTCTTTCACTCATACTCAGAACCGTCTTTCAGTCCAAATCCCTTCCTAGCTATGGTCCTCTCTTTTTCCCGTTACTGCGAAACTTACTGAAATCCGTAATCTGGATGAACTTCACTTCCTCCACTGTTCTCGGTCGTTTCACAGAGACTGCTCTTGCTGAGGTCACCTGAGACCCCACAAATGAGCAAATCCAAACAACACCGTAGTCTTCTGTTCCTTCACCTCACACATCCCTTCTCACCGTGGTTATTCCCGCTTGCTCTTTACTGCTCTGCATTTCATGACACCCTCAGTTGGAGTGTTTTTATGTACCTGGCTGCTCCTGCCTGCTTTTCTTTTCCCTGTCCCTTCTTCCCCTGTTCCTGGTATCAGGATTTCTGTAACAGTCTTCTGTTTGCACCCTGCAGAGCTCCTTGGGTGATGACTTCAGTTGCTTTCTTGAAGCTGATGGCTGCCAAATTTGTCTCCTAAGTCTTGTCCACAGTTCCAGATACATGTATTTGATTCCTTACTGTAAGGCTCCTTCCAGTCTGCCTCCATTTTCATCTCCTGCTCTCTCCTGGCCCCGCAGGACTCTAGCTGTGCCCTGTGCTTCCTCAGCTTTCTGCTTTTCTTTGCATTTGCTGGTTCCAGCTCCCAGCACTCTGCCTAGCCCCTACGCCCTCCCTTTTGGCCAGTGGCCACATCCTTCTGGGGCCCGATATTTTCCTCACTAGACTGAGCTTCTAATGGACAGTGACTGTGTCTTTATTTTTTGATCCTTGGGTGCCTAGTATAATGATAAACTCTTAAATGTTAGAAGGAAGGAAGAGCTCCTTTGTTTAACTCACAGATTAAAAGCTTTGTTTTGTTTTTGAAGAAATTAAAGTGCATTTCAAGTATAAATTATGCTTCAGAAAGCACCCTTGTGAATATTTGAAACTTGGTTATCAGAATACACGTTTGTAAGCCTCCCGTTTTGCTTTGGTGCGGTAGTGGATCCCATGGCCCGACGGATTTACCGCGCCCTGAAGTGCCCAAATTACCCACAGCCAGTAGTTTTCCCACTAAGAACGATCTGGTCCATTATCTCATTAATCTTAAAGACATTCCTGTGAAGTAGCTTAGGGAGCAAATGGCATTATCTTCTCATAACAGCTGGTCCACGCGTATGTTGTGTCCTGACATTGTATAGTTTCAGCATTATTTTCTCTTTATTTTAATAAAAAATGAAATAAAGAATGTTTGGTGTTAATGCTATTTCTCTGTAACACTATTAAATGTCTAGAAGTAAAAGATTTGACCTTGACAGTGATAGTTATTTTAGGCCTTAAGTGTTTTATACTAAACTTCTCCTTTTAGTGGGTGTGTGTGTGAAGTTGAGGTGCACATGGTGGGAGATGTTTGTAACTAGTTAGAAATTAGTTATGAAGTACTGTTGATAAAGTTTTGGTATTATCACGACAACAAGAAGTGAATCACTTTGCAGTAGGGTCAGAGTTATACCTTAATTTTTTTCTTTCTTTTAGTAACAAGTCTCATTTATATATAAGAATGCACAGGTGCAGCCTGGTGGCATAATGGTTAAGTTCACGTGCTCCGCTTCAGTGGCATGGGGTTCATGGGTTTGGATGCTGGGCACAGACCTACACACCACTCATCAAGCCAGGCTGTGGCAGCATCCCACATACAAAATAGAGGAAGACTGTCACAGATGTTAGCTCAGGGACAGTCTTCCTCAAGCAAAAAGAGGAGGATTGGCAATGATGTTGGCTCAGGGCCAATCTTCCTCACCCCAAAAAAAGAAAAAGAAAGAAAGAAAATGTGCCAATTTTAAGTGTATATTTCAGTGAATTTTGACAAATGTGTAATCCTTTGTAACTACCACTCCAATCAAGATACAGAATATTCTCATCCTCCGGTAAGTTCTTTCCTGCTCCTTCCTGGGGACCCCTTCCCCACTGCTGCAAATTGTTCTGATTTCCATCATCGCAACTTAGTTTTGCCTGTTCTATATAAATGGGATGTATTTGATTTTGTGCATGGAATCTTTCACTCAACATGTTTTAAGGAATATACTAGTGATACATCCAAGATCATGGATGTGTTCATAGTACATACATCTGACAAAGAATCCATATCCAGAACATATAAAAAAACTCCTGAAAATCAACGTTAAAAAGACAAACAAACCAATTTAAAAATAGGCACTCCCTCAACCGCCTCTTCATCTTTCCCCATACTTTCTGGCTCCCCTGGAGCCTCTTTTTCTGGTATTGTGGCTAATCAGCTGAGGCCTCGCCTCATGACTGGATGCTTCCCATGACTGAGTGTGTCTGCAGAAAGTGAGCCTGTGAGGGGCCGCGGCCACCATTGCCTGCGTGGGGCTGCAGGTTTGTCCCTGGGGTGTTCCGGGATGGCCCTGGAGACTCCAAAGAGCTTAGTCTGGTGGCACCCCCTCTCCCTGCCAGTCCTCTAACAGGAAAGTAGGTTTTGTCTTGGAGCCTTCGTGTCTGCGCGCATTTGCAGTTGCGTAGGATGTGGGAAATGCAGGAGATAGAGGGGGATGAAACAGTGGAACTCAGCGCCGTGGTTGTTCCGTGAGTTCTGACTGCTTCCACAGTCCGCCTTGCTCCTGCTTACTTGTCAGAGCCTTCCTTTGACTGTTCACGTGTGCCGTCCTTGGTTTTTAGTTGCACTTGGTGGGAGAGACTGGATGGTGTGTGCTTACTCCACGTTGCCGTGAACGGGTCCTCTGTATTAGCTTTGAAGCAACACGTGTGTTCAGGTTTGATGAAAATTCCTCAAGTATATATGATATTTTATATGGAGTTGTTTCCTGTAGAACAAAGGAAGTAAATTTTGGAACCCTTCTGTTTCACTTCTGTCTTATTTCATTCTTTATATTTTCCTAGGAGGTTAATCTATTAAGATATTTCATAAAGAAAAATCTTAAAATACTTAAAATATTCGAGTAAACATATGATGGTGGTAGTGATGCTAATTGTTAGTGGGCCTAACAATTGTGGTATCCTTTTCCTCCGCCTAGATGTAGAGCTGGTGTAGATGACTGTGCCTTTCTTCTTGACCCTGTTATCTTCCTTTCTTTAGACTGTTCTTCTGTCTCTCCTCATTTGAGTCATTCCTCAAGTCCCTATAGCTTGTCATTCCCCAAAGATGTGACCTCACCCCACATGCTGTCCTTTATCTCCACGGTATTTTCCTTTATTGTTACTATGTGAATGACTCTTCTGTCTATGTTTCTGACTCTGATTGTCCTAATATTTTGTCAAACATTTCCAGCTATAGGACACTGCTACCTATTTTTGCCATCAAAACTTCAAATAAGCACAAAATGGGATTCTTCAGTTTTCCCTTTGACTTTATTATTTTTCAAAACATTAAGGTTCTCATGGTTACTAAATTGAAAAACTCAGAATCATCTTGTCAATTTTTGCTGATTTTTTTCTCTATAATGTAATCTCAAATTTGCTCCTTTAGCCCCTTTTCCACTGCCATTTTCCTAATTCAGACCCTCATTACCTTGTGCCTTTTGTTCCTTTCCCTTTTTTTAAAAAAAATTTATTTTAGAAAAATAATAGACGTGCATAGGAGAAAAGTAGAAAATGTAGGTAAATAAAAGGAAGAAAAAGATTATCTGTATTCACACAACCCAGGGATAACTAAGTATTCTGAGCCTTTTAGTGTGTGTCCTTCCAGACTTTTTCATATTAATATAGACACACACAGTTTTCAATATATTTTATACCTCAAGTAGGATTATATCATACACATGGTTTTAGAAACTGCTTTTTTCACTTAATGTATAATCTTCCATCAAAGAAAATTTCTGCACAATGATGTCAACTCTTTTGATAGTAGAACCTCACATTTCTGTCAGGTGATCCTCCTCAAATATAGCTAAGGTCCTTTCCTGCCCTTGCTTAGAACCGTTCTGTGGCACACCATTGCTTACAAAATGAGTTTCATATTTCTTCATCTGATGTTCAAGAAAGCAGAGGCTAGTCCCTCGCCAAGTACTGGGGAAGAAAAGAGAAAGCATAATCGAACGTGGAAAGACGCACCATCACACCAGGAGAACGCAGAGAAGCACCCTGTTCATTCTGAAGGGTGTAGCTGTGGCTACTTAGAGAAGATGCTTTAAGCTGATACCTGAAGAATGACTGAGTTAACCAGGCCTGGGGAACAAGGGGAGTGGGTAGGGTTAGGGGGTTGGGAGAAGGAGTAGCTTCCTGGAATAAGGAGGACCACAATAAAGCCAAAAGTCGAGAGGGTCCACAGAAAAGAAAGCAGGGCCTGATAGCATAAAGGAAGGAAAGAAATTCATGCAGTGAAGGCTGGCGTGAGTGGGGGTGGGGGAAGATGGCTGGAAAGTGAACAGAGGCTGGGTCCCGAAGGGCCTCTTGTCTGGAAACTTCCAGAGCCCCATTTGATCACTGTGTGTTCCATGGGACCTTACTTTTTCAGCCGGAGGAAACCCCTCTGTCTCTCAACTGCCACGGCACTTGACCATTCTCCTCTCAAGGCTTCTGTCACTTTCTACTTTGTAAATAGTTGTTGTTGTTTAAAATTCGTGTGTCATAGTTTCTTCTCTGTTCTGTAAGTTCCGTGGAAGGAGGGATGGTGCCTGAACATCTTGTTTCCCTATTGCATGTATTAGATGGTCAATAGTTGTCTGTAAAGTAACAAACAGATAATAAATAAACGTAGCAGATAGTTTCTAAAAAGGAGGCTAAGCAAAGTTACTCATATTCATTTCATCCATTTTTCCTGAGCACAGCAGAAAGCATAAAACTATGCATGATAGACAGAAATAATGTTCCTTTGAAGAGTCTGTTATCTTCCACGATAAACTCTTAGAAGTTACAATGTGTTCTGTATCTGTAAAGTTCCACCTCTATCAAACTGATGGAATGTGAATTCCCTTGAGGTATGTGATGTTTTAACAGTATGTAATGTATCACTTCTTTCATATAGTAGACGACATGCAAATTATATTGCATTATAATACTGCGATCTCCCAAGGTTACCAGGTCTTAATAAAAAAATATCACATTTGTGTAATGTACTTTTTGTGAGTATTTACATTTAATAAATATTCTTCACAAATCTATTCAGCAAATATAACTGATGGAGATGAAGCACAATCCTACTTTATGAAGGCTTCTTCTGAGGGGCCTTTGGGAACCCCTTTTTGTAGTTTATATTTGAATTGTGCAGTATTTCAGAAATGTAAATGTTTCCTGTGCAAGCTCTTGTAGCGAACAGTATTTAAACCGGTCTGTTGGAGTGCTTCTGCTGATCTGTCCAAAGCAGATGCTGACACTTTATTAATATTATTATTATTGTACTTTATTCATTGAAGTGTCAGTCAGTGTTATTTTCAGTGTTTTGTGGCGATTTAACTGTTGACAGGTATTTTATGAAAGTGCCAGTTCCCCAGTACGTAGGGAAATATGAGTAGATAAAACCTCCAAAGATATTGAGAGAGAACTGGGAATACGTATCTTGCTATAACTATTATAACTTATCAACATTTCAAGTTTTCCATATGCATTTTCAATTTATATTATCTCTGTATTTGCTTAGTTTATTAGTTATATATCTCACTATAACAAATTACCCCAAAACTTAGTGGCTTAAAATACGTTTATTATCTCCTGGTTTCTGTGGGTCATGAATCCAGGCCAGGCTTAGCTGGATCCTCTGGCTCAGGGTCTCACAGGCTGTCCTCAAGATGTTAGCCAGGCTGCGTCATCTCCAGGCATGACTGGAGAAGGATCTGCTTCCAAGCTCACTCATGTGGTTGTTGGCAGGATTCTGTTCCTTGTTGGCTGCTGGCCAGCGGCCCCCTCATTCCTTGCCTCATGGGCTCTCCATAGGATGGCTTACAACATGGCAGTTGGCTTCATTAGAGCAAAAAAGCCAAGAAGAGCCAGGGAGAGAGAGAAAGAGAGAGCAAGATGGTGTTCACAGCCTTTTACCTAGTTTCAAGTGAGATCACATCGGTTAGTCTGTGTGGTTTCACGAGAAGCGAGTCACTAGGTCTAGTCCATATTCAAGGGGCCTGGACCCTCGGAGCTGAGGACTGATGCAGGTCATCCACAGTTATGAAAACTTTAAGACTATAAATTTCTATTTGTTACAGGATGATTTCTGTACTTTGGGTCAGGTTGCATTCATATCTGTAAATATTGGAAATGAATATAAATATTATGAGTTTGGATAACCAGAGACCTGAGTTAGACTGAATATTTAAAATTGAGAAATTTAGGCTCTTATTGACTGACTTCTGCCCGTTCTCCATGTTCTCCAGATGGCCCGGCTGCCCTCTGGTGATGACGTCCTTGAAGATTCTTGGCTGGAGGGGCTGTCCATGTAGGACTGTTCCCCTAAACATCTCTTCTTTAGACATTGACTCTAGCGTATATTCTCCCACAGTTATGTGAGATATGCCTCTTTTGCATATTGAAATACTTACATCTTTAAAAATTGGTATTCGAAATACTTTCCCCACAATTACATGAGATATGCCTCTTTTGCATATTGAAATATTTACATCTTTAAAAATTGGTGTTCAGAATACTTACTACTTTAGAGAAAGCTCAACTTTATTAACCAGTGACTGTGGCGCGAGGCCTCTGGGTCTGAGGCAGTGGTTGCAGTGAGTCCGGCTGACCCAGGCCATTTTGTTAATCACCCAGGGCATCTCTAGGCCCTAAGGGGACCCAGCCTTCACAACCTGAACCACTTTAGTTTAGTGTTTTCCATTATCCCCAGAGACCAGGTTAAACATTTCCAGAACCAGCCTGGCCTCTAGAGCCACTTTGGTCCACGTCGGATCACTTCATATCATTCTCTGGGTTTTGACTTACTGCAGCCCTTGGGGCCAACCAGAAATACTGAGTTGGGGTACGTTAAGATTGAGCTGCACATGCCACGCATTTTGAAGACAGTACATGCCACTGGACATTCCAGCAAACTGATAAATTAATTTTCCTATCCTGATTTGTCAGGAACAGCGGGAGCCCATATGACCCATCTGTTTTGATTGTACCTGGGATTTAGTTTATAGAGGTGACTGAGTGACGGCACAGAGAAGTCAGTGCCATTGTCAGAAGTTGCATTACTCTCAGTTCCCAAGAGAACGGGGAGCGCCACCCCACGCAGGGCCACGTGGGAAGCACCTGGGTCAGCCAGGAGGCAGAAGGAGGGAGGAGAAGGCTTGGGCCGGAGACTTTGTTGTGGTTTCCTGGGGAGGGATGTGCACGGCGTGGTAGGCAAGGTGAGCAAGTGTGGGATTGGCCGGTTTCGGTGGTTTCAGGGAGAAGGCAGCGAGTGAGCGTTTGCGGAGCTTGTTCTCGGTCTCGCTGCTCACTGGAACCACACGAGGAGCTTTCGGGCTCGCCGCTGCCTGGCTTCCACGCGCAGAGACTCACTGGTCTGGGAGTGTTTTTAGAGCTTTCTAGGTGATTCTGGGGTGCAGAAGCACAGAACCGAGAGCCAGGCCTTAGAATATTCTCCTCAAACCAGGACCAGGGTTTGTCTGTTTTTAAATTTCTAACCCACTGTGGACTGACTGAGTGTTGTAAAATACAATAAAAATGAATTATTGGAAAAATGAGGAAAAAAATATAAAATGCAAGTCCCAATATTGTTAGAGTCAACAGATGTCCAACAATTGTATAACATTGCTATAAACCTTTCAGAATGTTTACTCTTGATTCTGTACTTGTTGTGTGGACATGTAACTGAGTTCATGGACAGTGCTGGTCTGCGCCCCGGACTTTGAGTAGCGCTGGTTTAGAGGGCAGCACGGCAAGAATCCTGGAGTAAGTGAACGGAAGCGTGTGCCATGCGAAGTAGATCAGGTTCCCGTCGTAAGGGCCTTAAGTGCTGCCATAAATTGCTTGGCTTTTATTCTGAAGTGTTACAGAACCAAAGAATTCCTGAAAGGAATGCCCTGATCACAGCCATGGAAGCTCACTTTGGCAGCATTGTGTATGATGGATTCACAGCGAGAATAAATTGTTGACAAGGACCTGAAAGGGAGTGGGGGTGAGGAGGAACAGGGTAAAATAAAACAAAACTGTATCAACTTTCTGGAGAAGCCACTTCACAAATACTAATAAACTGTCTAAGAATTAATGCTAGCTACTTTTTTTAAAGCTTAAATAGTCCAAAAAAAGTAATTAAATTCTAAAAAATAACCCACTTAATGTACTTTCAGAAACCACACAGATTGAAGATCCAAGAAAACAATGGAGGGGGGAACAGGAGAAAATGCTCAAGGACTATCTCTCCGTGGCCCAGGATGCCCTCAGGACACAGAAGGAGCTGTACCACGTGAAGGAGCAGAGGCTGGCTTTGGCCCTAGATGAATATGTACGGTTAAATGATGCCTATAAGGAGAAGTCAAGTTCTCGCACAAGCTGTGAGTACCTGTGTCTGCTCAGACTTTAGAAAGGGGGCACAAATTGTAGATAACAAAAGACCACTTGGGTTTCTGTGGAGTTTCCTTTTGAGTCCTGTTCCTTCCCAGGCGAGAAAGAGTCCTTCAGAGCCCTGAGAGAGGGTGAGGACACACCGCAGATTTCTCAGTAAAACCCTTCCACCCCGTTCCAGATAGAAGTCTCCTCATTTGGGGACTATGTATCCCTTCTGTTTTGGCTCCTCCCTCTGTCTGATTGCCTTTTATTTATTTATGAGTTAATTTTTACCTTTTCAGATCAAGGCAAATACTTTGGCCCTTTTTGCTGTTCTTGTACAATATTTTTAGCTCAGAGGAACTGGAACTATTAGCTAGAATGAAGTTTCTGTTGGCCACCTACCTCTCTCTCATCTCAAAAATTTGTAATCTGGAGCTGGCCGTGATTAAAGAAGCAGCTATGATGGGCTCAGAAGTTAAATTATAAGTTTCTGGATACTGCAAAGCTCTGATAAACTGTCTGCAGTGAGGTCCTCTATAGGTGTAAAATCCAGGAGAAAATTAAGCACCAGGGTCTTTAGGACATTCCTGTTTCTTTAGTTATTAAAAAACTAAAAAGGTTTGAAGACAACTTCTTATGTTTAGGTGTCTGATGAATGAAATAAAGGAATTATAAAGTAGTTAGCCACAGAATTGTGTAAATCTTGTTGTTTTTAGAGTTTGTAAATTCTAAGCTGAGAACTAGTAGAAGTTACTCTTTTTTTCCTTTTTTCTCTCTGAAAAGTATTCTCAGGATCTTCATCCAGTACTAAATATGATCCCGATATTTTAAAAGCTGAGATCTCCACCACACGATTAAGGGTAAGATTTTCTTCTTGTGGTTCTGTGTTGAACATGTGCACAGAGTAGGAAGGTGGTGGGAGGGACTTTCGTGGCCGTCTCCATTCCAGGGAGGAACCTGCTCTGCTTACCCTGATGGGTGGTCTCTCTACTTGTGTTAGAACATGTTCAATGATTGAGATTAAAACAGAGTATGTTCCATTACCGGGCACTTTTGTTATTTGTGGTTAGTATATTGAATCAAAATTTGAGTTTCGATAACTTCCTTTCCCTTATGATGCTGAAGTACGTCTACCAGAGTTGAGGCCACCTGGTCTTTCACCAGACAACCCAATATTTAGAGATGCCCACAGTTCACGTCACCAAGTCATCCCTTTCGTAGGTCCAGCTTTGCTAGTTCTCACACTTCCTCATGGGTTGTTTCCTGATCTTTACCCTAAATCTTTTTGACCAAACTGCTGTTAAGGTCAGAGCTTTTTTATCCTTGATTTTTGGAATCTTACAGACTGCTAAGCAGGTAAACAAAGTCATACACCCATATCTAGGTCATGCAAGAGATTATACCCTGGTCCCAGAAGCCTCCTCATTACATCCCCTCGTCATCATTATCCTTCTCCCTCACGGTAACACTTGCCTCATCAGCACTGTAGGTTAATTTTTTGCCTGCCTTGAACTTTGAAAACTGAAATGTTACCATGTGTATTATTTGATGGCTTCTTTTGTTCGACAACCGTTCATGATATATCCACATTTGCTTTTATTACTCTAAAGCATTCCCCTTTTCTATGCATGCTATAAATTCTTCATCTCTTCTACTATTGATGTACATTAGAGTTTATTCCAATTTCTGAGAATTAGAAATTATGCCTTAATGTCCGTGTCTATTGTACATGTCTTTTAGTGCATATATGTACACATTTTTGTTGGTTGTACAACTAGAAGAGGAATCGCTGTGTCAAAAAATACACACACCCTCAGCTTCAGCAGACACCGACAGGCAGTTTCAGGCCTTCTTCCGTTCTAATATCTGCCCTTAAAGCTCGAAATTACGTTCTGCACATGGCTTTGCCTATATCCCACAGGTTTTAAATTTTGTATTTTTATTATTAATCAGTTCAAAATATTTTTAACTTCTTTATGATTTTTCGTATGAGTGTATTGCTTAATTTTTAAACAGTTGGGGATTTTCTTTTACTATTGATTTCACTTTAAGTCCATTGTTTGTTTTTCAGTTCTAAAGTTTCTATTTGATTATTATTTATTGTTTCTAGTTGCTTGCCCAAATTCTGCACATTGATGTATAATTTGTTGAACAAAGTAATCACAGTTATTTTTAAATTCCATGTCTTGATTAACACAATATCTAAAATTTCTAAATGTTAGATTCTCTGGTCTGGTCTGTTCTCTTGATTTTTGGTCAATATTTGACTTCTTACAGCTGCTTACTTTTTATTAAGAGCCATATGTTGTGTATGAAATATTCTAAAGATAATTTGAGGTTTTAGGTGATCCTGTCTTTATTTCCAGTTTACCCTTTCTCTTGGGGCAAAGCTCTTCAGAATCCCGGTTGAACTCCTGGGATGTTTGTGAGGGCTGCCTCTGCTTGATTGGGGCGAGCTCCCGCCCTCTCCCCGAGCCCCTCAGCTCCGTGGGGCTGCCAGGAGCCCTCTGCTTGATTGGGGCGAGCTCCCGCCCTCTCCCCGAGCCCCTCAGCTCCGTGGGGCTGCCAGGAGCGCTCTGTAGCCCAGGCTCACAGTCTCTGCGCTCTTCCGACTTTTCAGTTTCTCTATTGAGCATACAAATGTCTCAAAAGGAAAACAGTGCCAAGTTTGGATCCAGATTATGGGCTTCCCCTATCTTTTGGATCTTTAACGCCAGTGCTTGCTGCCTTGGTAATTCTCCAGAGTCTTCAACTAGGTGTTTGGTTTGGTTTGGTTTTTCCTCACAACTTTTCTATTTGTTCTCAGAAGAAGAGTATGAAAAAAAATTGTCTACACTTTCTGAAAGCCAAACCTCTCTTCAGTTTGGATTTCTGAGTTTAATTGATGAAGTCTTTGCTAGAAGTGTTCTGTGTCATTCTGCCATAAACATCCCTCCGATGTATCATAGACCCTTTACTCTGTCAACCTGTCCATATTTCTCTCTACATATCTCAAGAATATCATGCGATGGTTTGCCAAACGCCGTGTTGCTGTAACCCTGTACTGTGTCTATACATCTCTGTGACCTACTAGACTAGATATCTTATCTAAAAGAGGGAAATTAAGGTATAAACTTCAACTCTCACTTGTGCTGTGTGCCTCTGAGGAAGTTATCACTTATTATTACTGCTCTTTGAGATTTTAACCATTTTTCACAGTTCTTATCTTTGTAAGACACCTGAATAGGATAACCACAACAGGCTATTAGAGTCTGTCCATTTAAATCCCCTTTTAGGAAAGATGCAAACTAAGGGATTTAAAAACAAAAACTTATAGGATATCTCATACAAGCAACCGTTTAGAAGGAAATGCAGCCCCATCTCAATCAGGGAAATCCCAAGTGGTCACATTTCCTAGACCTGTCTCCTAATGCAGCAGAATCCCTTAGATAAAGCTTATTTTATGCCAGCCTTAATGTGCCCTTCGTATCAGAACCCTGTATTTCATATATATGTTTCATCACTGTGAGACCACAAAGATGAGTCAGACAGGAGCCCTCCTCAGGGAGCTTCCCTCAAGAAGAGGATTTAAGCCATTCATACGTAACTGTAATGAAAGATCAGAAGGGACACTCTCTTCTTCTCTTTCATTAGTGAATAGGTGCCTGTTTGACACTTCCTATCGGTGTAAATGCCTTTTTATAGAAACATTCCCTTAGCAAATTGGCCCTTGTGGTCTGTGCTGCTGTTGGGATGTTTTGAGCTGTGTCGTGGTTGAACACTGTGGAGCAGCCGGTGCGGTCTGTCTGCTGTTTGCACTTTTTGGCGGGGTACCCTTTGAGATGCCCCAGCCGTTCAGACGGGGTGTGTAACTTGGCAGAGTCTGACGGCTTTTGATAACCTGGCTTTTCCTGGCTTGCCTACCCTGTAGAAATTCTAGTGTAGACTAGTCCCTTTCACAGGTGAGTGCCACAGAAATAGTAACTCGTGAATCAACTAGCTCTTTGTTGCTTTGGTGTCTCGGAAGACCTGCCTGTGTTTTTGGTCACAGTGACAATTTTTCAGGTATAGCCAAACAGTGGTTTCATGCTTCATTCTTTTGATGCAGCAATATTGGCAGGGTGCTCCCTCTGTTTTACTGAATTAGAGCGAGTGAGTCAAGTATTTGGGAAGGAGGCATTTAGGGATATCTGTCTAAAACATGTGTTTTGTATTATTTTGTATTATGGTCATGGGTATTGGTGATCATTGCGCTTCAGTTTCCTCTTTGGTCGAATGGGATAATAGTACTTCTTGGCATCTTATTTCTAGTTGTTGAAATAGTGAAATGAATAAATTAGTGCTCTTTTAGTAATATACTCTGATAACTTTTAAAGATGATGTTTAATTGCTTAAGAAAATCTATTTTTTAGGAAGAGGAACGTAAAAATTTTTATTGCAAAATTTATTACTTCATTTATTCACAATGGATACTTAGACCATAGCCTTCTTGGGGTAGAAAATGGAATATCTCATACAAACAAAACCTTAAATTCATCTGATATTTTAAAAAATTTATACCTCAAATTACAGATAGGTGAGATTTGGTGAAAATTTGGTGGAGAAAACTTTTGGTGAATTTTGATTAAATTTTTACTGTTGTTTATTAAACTGAAATAAAACATTGGAGGTGTAAATGCATTTGAGAAATTTATTGAGCACCAAAGCATATGCTCTGAAACAACTTTTAATTTTGTAAAAAAAGAATACAAAGGCCCCTTTGGTTAAATTATTTATATTCCACTCCAAACACATGGCTGGTTACTGGACACTGCTGTTTATAACTATGTACTATCTTTTGCTCTCAAAAGTATTTACTCACACGTTGTTAATATAAGTTCACCTTGAATTGTTTTGGGGAATGGTGATGGACTTAGAAAACTCGTCTACAATCTCATGTATATGTAATCTTGGGCATAGATTTAAAAGGATAGCAGTTGAATTTAAGATTTGTTTGTAATTATGAGTAGAGTTAACTAATGTGCTCATCAATTTATGCCACGTTAACCAGTGATCTAACTAATCTCCAAAAATCATAGCATTGTGCTTCAGATGGAAAGAAATATGCCTTCTGAGAATGTATATTGCTACAAATAAGGATTATCTCTTGACTAGACATGAGAGATGTCTTTATTCTTGTACTACATTTAAAACTTAGCTTACATCCCTTTCATTACTTCTTTCAGCTGTGACTTGGCCACTTTCAGGATATTGAAGGAGATGGAATGATACAAATTTGCAACACCATGCTGTGCGTTAGATATGGTTATTCTTTTAGGATGTTCGGGGAGGAATTTGTGTTGTAGTTGGTGTTGGGTTAGAAAATAGTAGAACAGTCTTTGTGAATTTTGAATGAAATGAAAAATGATACAATTTGATTCACATTCACTAAAGAAAAAGAGAGCAAGATTGAAAGAGAAAATAAGAGAGATAATCTTTTTAATGCAAGAACTGGTGTTGTCTCTATTATGACTTGCTAGTAACTTAAAGTAATTAAAATTCATAGCAAAGTAGTGCTTTTTTCAAAAGGCATACTCAGCCCTTGAGTAGAGTGAAATTGTAGGACTTAATCACATTTATTGATTTCATAATGTTTTGTTCCTCTCTGGTGATTTTGGTCTTCTTTTCTAGCTTTGAATGGTACCATACTGCAGCTAAATAATATATACTTCAAAAGAAGTCCTTCCTTGATTCTCTGTTGTGGGGGAGGAGATATTTACTTTTTTCTCACCTGGATAAACTACCATATCAATCTCTTTGGCCATGACTTCCAGACTTGTCCATTTTAATTCATAAACTCCCTTATATCCATGATGCTCATGGCATTTTGCAAAATTAAATGCAGTTAACATTTCCTATGAGAGAATAAACAATCTAAGCAGATAGGAACAGGAAAATAATGACTCATAAATGATGATTTTTAAATGATTCTATAAATCCTGCATTTGTTCTATACATATATATGCGTATATTATAAATTCTATAAAGCTCATTCTCATTTTTTGAAGGGCTATGGGACTTAAGCTTTGTGGAGCTGTGTGAGATAAAGATATTATACTGAATACATTCAAACCAACACTTCCCTAGATTTTGACACTTTTCCTTGGCATATGCATGATAAATACATCGACCTGATGTGTTCACTTAAATTTTGAGAGAATCACTCTCCTGAGGCCATGACAATGAAGTAGTGAGAGAAAAAATAGCTATTATACTGCATACATTTTGAGATCTTCAACACTTTCATGTGCATATTTATATCTAGAGTTGAGGGTGGTAGACATAGTACTCTCAGCTTCTGTTTAATCAAAGAACCAGAATCTGACAGAGTTCCTTCAAAATAGAGTGGAATAGATTTGTATGAGATTAGCCAATTGGATCCAAGATTTAGATTTTGTGCGTTGAGAGAGAGAGAGAGAGAGAGAGAGAGAGAGATTGATGAAACAGGTCCAACAGGGAGATATTCTGCCTAAAATTCGGTCTGTTGGAATCACATGAATATCTTTTAAAAGATCCAGTTGACTTCTGTTTTTGCCCGGGGAGGAATAACTGCTATAGGAATTGCCCTCTAACAACAGACAATTAGAGAACTGGACAGACTCTGTAAGACAGCTGTTTTCAGACTTTGGGTAACAGGCACTAGAGGACTGTGCTCCCTAATGAGGGGAGGCAGAGGAGGCGAGCCCCGAGATCGTCCTGTCTGCAGTGTGGGGAAGGACTCACACATATTCTAGTGGTAGGCCTGAGTTGAAGAGACTAAAGAACAAAGTTCAGTGAAGTGGAAGTGTCTCGAATTTGTGGGGAGTACTGGAGAGGAGGGAGCTAGAGAGAGAAAGAGAACAAGAGCCAGCTCTGGAGATTTCTAATGGGATCTCCTCAAATTTTGAATATCAGCTAAGTAAACATGGTATGAGATAGGACTAGGCTGAGGAAAGAAAGCAGTAGGACGGACCATTGTTGGAGCTCACATGGGGCTGGGAATGGTTTGTGTTTCCACCAGCCGGAATGGAGAGACCTTAAGACATGGGGCGTTAGATAGAAACCTCAGTAGTGGGACCAAATTAGTCTAAGACTAAAGGCTGCTTTGGGCCTACCCTAACAAAAATTAAAAGCAAACCTTGAATGGAACAAATTAATTTAAAATAATTTAACTGTGTGCTAGAAGAAAGTCCACCATTCTTTAAGAGGATACAACTGAAATCTAGCACCAATAATGTAAAATTCACAATGGCCAACGTCTAGTCAAAAACTTCCGTGCATGTTGGGAATGAGCATAGTGGGGAGGGGCGGAAGGAAGGAATTACCCAGGGGCATAAGGAAGCTTTTAGGGGAATGATAGATATATTCCTTATCTTGATTGTGTTGGTGGTTTCATGGGTATATACATATGTCAACATTTATTAAAGTATAAGGCTTAAACATAGTCACTTTATTGTATGCCATTTATACATCAATAAAGCTGTTAAAAATTACCAGGCATTTAAGGAAGCAAGAAAATATGACCTGCAACAAAAGGAAGAAATAAAGATACGATTTAATTAGCAGACCAACATGTTAAAGCATATCATACATATGCTCAAGAATGTAGAGGAAAACCTGATGAGGAGAGAAAATAAAGATATAAAAAGGATCAAAATGGAGCTTGTACTATTTAAAAATACAATGTCAGAAATGAAAAATACACCATATGAGAATAACGTGGATGCCAAATAAAAGATGAGTGAATTTGAAGACATAGGAATAGAAACTATCCAAGATGAATTACGTAGAGGAAAAAGAGCCTGAGAAAAATGTCACAGCACATCAGTGTCCTGTGGTACAATATTGAATGGTCTAATGTATTTGTAATTAGAATCCTCAAAAAAAAAGAACAAAGAGGAGAAAATCACAAAGAACATTTGAAGAAATTAAAACTTTAAATTCATAGATGAAGGTATTCCAAAGGGGAGTAAAAACAAAGAAGATCATATCAAAGTACATCGTAAGTAAATTACTGAAAATAAGTGATACAGAGGAAATCTTAAAAGCAGCCATAGAAATTAGACACATTACATACAGTGGAACAAAGATGGTAATTGCAACAGACTTCTCATCAGAAACTATGCAAGCTGCTAGACAATGGAGTGAAATCTTCAGAGTACTAAAAGAAAAAAAATGTCAACCTAGATTTCTATACCTGGTGAAAATATCTTTCAAAATTGAAGGCAAAAATAAACAACCAGCTCAAAAATGGGCAATAGACATTTCTCCAAGAAGATATGCAAGTGACCAATAAGCATATGAAAAGATGGTAAACATCATTAGTCATTAGGAAAATGCAAATCAAAACCACAGCGAGACACCCATTACACTCATTAGGAAGGCTGTTATAAAAAAAAGTGGAAAATGACAAGTGTTGGTGAGGATGTGGAGAAATTGGAACCCCTGTGCAATACTGGTAGGAATGTAAAATAGTACAACCGTTGTGGAAAACCGTATGGCAGTTGCTCAGAAAGTTAAACATAGAATTACCATGATGTAGCAATTCTGCTCTAGGTATACCCAAAAGAATTGAAAGCAGGGACTCAAACAGATTCTTGTACACCAATGTCCATAGCAGCATTATTTGCAATAGCCAAAAGGTGGAAACAACCTGTATTAGACAGGGTTCTCTTAGGAAACAAAAACAATAGGATGTGTATATATATAGAAAGAGATTTATTATAACAGTTGACTCACACGATTATGGAGACTGGGAAGTCCAAATCTGCAGTGTGAGCTGGCTGATGGTGCAGTTCCTGAGCAAAGGCTGGCAGGCAGAGACCCAGGAGAGCAATGGTGCATATGAAAGCTGAGGGCAATCTCCTAGAGAATTCCCTCTTACTTGGGGAGGCTGGTCTTTTTGTTCTAATCAGACCTTCAGCTTATTTAATGAGGCCCACCCACCTTATGGAGGTAAGGCTACATACTTAGAGTTCACGGATTTAAATGTTAATCTCATCCAAAAACACCCTCCAAGTTGACACATAAAATTGGTTATTATACAATCTATATGTCCATCAACAGATGAATGGATAAAATATGGTCTATACATACAATGGAATATTATTCAGCCTTAAAAAGGAGTGAAATTCTGATACATGTTACAACATGGATAAATTTTGAAAACTTTATGCTAAATGAAATAAGCCAAACTCAAAAGGACAAATATTGTATGATTCCACTTATGTGAGGTGCTAGATGAGGTAAATTCATAGAGACGGAAAGTTGAATAGTTGTTACTGGGGTTGGGGGAGAGGAGAATGGGGAATTTTGTTCACTGAGTACAGAGTTTCAGTTTTGGGTGGTGAAATAGATCTGAAGATGCCTAGTGATGATGGTTGCACTTAATGCCACTAAATTGTACGTTTAAAAATAGTTAAATGGTAAATTTTATTATATGTATTTTTTACCACAAAAATTTTTAAGTGAAGGCAAAATAATTTTTCCAGGCAGACAAATGCTGTGAGAATTGATTGCTTGCAGAACTGTAATATATTAATGTTAAAGGGAATTCTTTAGGCAGAGGGAAAATGATACTACATGGAAATTTGAATCTACATAAAATAACGAAAAATGTAGGCTATAGTAAATAAGAATGTGAATAGAAGACTTTTTAATGATTTAAAGTTTCTTTAAATATAATTGCTTATGTAAACATAATAAATATGTTATGGGGCTTATAAAATATTAAGGAGCAAAATATAGTATATCACAAAGGACAAGGGAAAATGGAAAGATCCAATCATAAGGCTCTTAGAGTATACATAAAGGAATATAATATCATTTTCAGATAGACTGTATATTTTATATACTAGGGCAGGAGTGGCCCAACTTTTCCTATAAAGGGCCAAATAGTAAATACTTTCAGTTTTGCAGATATGGTAATCAGAATTGCAAGATATCCTCCAAGAGTCCCCACTCCCCGACCTTCCGTGTTGTACACACCCTACACAGTCTCTAGGCTGTCTGTCATGAACTTCACTCTTGTGATTGGGTTGTTTTATAGGACACAGCTGACTTTAACATAAGGAGATCAACCTGGCGGGCTGGAGGTAGTCACTGAGCCTTTTCTCTGGCTGGTGGTAGAGGAGAAGTCAGATGTTCAAAGCACAGGGGACATTCAGAGCACCATTTCTGTATTAAAGAGGAAGGGACTCATAGAAAGGAACTAAGAGTGATGTCTGCTGTAGCCACTGAGGAATCTGAACCTCAGTCCTGGAGCTGTGGGAGCTAAATTCTGCCAACAGCAAGAGTGTGGTTGAGAGTGGACTCTCCCCTGGAGCCTCCACATGACAACTCAGCCTGGCTTACACCTCAGTTTCAGTTTTGTAAACTTGAACAGAGAACCCAGCCAGACCTTGTGAGCTATTAAATAAGTCTAATTTTAAGCTACTAATTTTGTGGTAATTTGCAGCAACAGAAAACTTGATATAGCAGGCCATGTACAGACTCTGTCGTAGATTTTTCTTTTTCCTCACTGTTTCTGGGAAAATAATAAAAAACGTGAAAACCATTCTTAACTCATGAGACATCAAATAATTAGTCTACAGGGTGGGTTTGCCCCACAAGCTGTCATTTGCTGATCCCTGCCCTAAAATAACCACTAGGAAAATATAGAGGTCTTACCAATAGTGGAGATAAAATGGAATCATAAAAAAATTTAGTTAATCTAAAAGGAGGCAGGAATAGAGGTAGAAAGGATAAAAGAACATATGTGACAATTTAGAAAACAAATATAAAGATAGATTTAAACCCAACTCTGTCAATATATCAATGATTACACTAAATGTAAATGTTCTAAATGTTCCAATTAAAGGGCAGAGATTATCAGAATGGTTAAAATAAGACCCAACTCTATGATGACTACAGCAGACCTATTTTAAGTGTAAAAATCCAGGTCGGTTGAAAATTAATGAAAAATATATAATGTGATAACACAAATGCAAAGAAAGTTGCAGTTGCTGTATTTAGATCAAAGTAAACTTTAGAACAAGGATATTATTAACTAGAGATTTTATACTAATAAATGAGTCAGTTCATCAAAGGACATAAAAATCCTAAAGATGTGTGCACATAATAACAGAGCTTCAAATATCTGAAGTAGAGACCAATAGAACTGAAAGGAGAAAGACAGATTCACAATAATAGTTGATATATCACTGCTCCTCTTTTAGTAATTGACGGAATATGTTGACAAAAAATCAGCATCGTCGTTGGCAATGTGAACAGTACTGTCAACCAACCTGATCTAATGAACATTTGTAGAGCACGCCCTCTGAAAACAGCAAAACACATACTGTTTTCAAGTGTGCGTGGAGCGTTCACAAAGGAGACCTTACACTAGGCTGTGAGAAGAATTCTCAGTATTCAAGGGGACTGAGACCAAACTGACTACAGTGAGATTACACAAGACGTCAAAACGGTACATATCTGGAAAGATTTCCAAATACTTGGGTTTTATTAGCTTACTTCTTATTGATGAAAGAAGAAAGCACACAAGGAACATTTTTAAATATTTTGAACTAAATGAAAATGGAAATATACTCTAAAAATTTATGGGAATAAAGTAGTGCTTAAATGGAGGTCATTGGCAAATGGAACTCTCATATATTACTACAGGAATGCAAAATAGTACAACCACTGTGGAAGACTGTGTAGCAATTTCTTACAAGGTTAAACATAAACCTAAAATGTTACTCAGCAGCCCCGCTTGTAGGTGTTTACACAAAAGAAGTGAAAGTATATACCCACACTCAGACTTAAGTGTAAATATTCACAGGAGTGTTATTCTTACTAGCCCAAACCTAAATGTTCATCAGTGGGTGAATGGATAAGTACATTGTGGTAGATCCATAAAATGGAATAAAAAGGAGCAAGCTGCTGATACTCACAGCATGGATGAATTTTGAAAGCAATTGATAAGTGAAAGAAGCCGGTCACAAAAGACTACTTAGAGTGTGCTTCCGTCTATATGAAATTCTTGAAAAGGTGCATCTGACAGAAAGTGGGACAGTGGTTGCTAGGGGCTAGGTGGGGATAGATGACAGAGGGGCCTGAAGAAGTATGTGGTGATTGCCTGGTAGTTACGTGATTATGTATGTTTTTCTAAATTCATCATATTTCCTATTTTCAGTTGGTGAATTTTATTATAAATCATTTATTCAGCAATAAAGATAATTAAAATATCACTTTCTACATGGGGGAAAAGATTTAAATGAATAATTATTAGAAGCAATAAATAGAATGTGTGTTTTTTATACATACAAAATATTTTTTACATACTTATAGCTACTTAGAAAATATAGTGTGAAAAATCATATTCATAATAGCAAACAAAAATCATACCAAGGAATAACTTTTATCAAGAAATGTAGAGAGAATTATAAAACATTATTGAGGGATATTAAAAAAAGGTTTTAATAGGTAAGAGTCATACATTTTTCTTGAATAGAAAGAATAAATATTATAAGGAAGGACACATTATCAAAATCCTAATTTGGGAGTGGAGGAGGGGAAACAAGGTAAAATTTTGCAGAATATCATCTGGACAAATGACTAAACAGGAATAGGAAAAATTTAAAAGGAGTTAAACTGGGGGGGGTTGTTTTAGATTAAAAAATACTTTATTATGGGAAATATTAAACACTGTACATGAGTGGAGAGAATGGTATAATTATCTCCCTATTTCCATCACATGCCTCAATAATTTTATCTTTCATTCTCTCCCCAGTCCACTGAATTATTTTGATAATTTGAGATAGTAAATTATTTTGATAATTTGAGATAGTAGATAATTTCTTCTATATATATTTCAGCATCTATTCCTAAAAGCTAAGAAGTGTTTTCAAAAATATAACTGCTGTATATACCATTATCACTTTTTGAAAAGTCAACTTAGAATTCTTTGGTACCATTCAAATATCCAGTCAAGGTTTATGTTTCCCATTTGTGTCATAATTTGTTTTTCTGTTGGTTTGTTTGAATCAGGGTCCAAATATGGTCTATACCCTGCAGTTGGTAGATATATTTCTGAAGTCTATTTTAATCACTCTCTCTTCTTTTATGTGAAGCTGTTCAAAAAACCCAGGTCACTTGTAGAAGTCCTCGTCTGATTTTTGTATTTCATATCCTCATAGTCTACTTGAACAAATTTCTTGGCCCCTTTGTTTCCTATAAATTGCTAATTAGATGTAGAGATTATGAGATGTAGTTTTTTGGGGGGGTTAGGATTCATCATAGTATTATACCATCTCAGGTATACAGTATCTCATTTTTTCCCTTTTATTATAGTAGTAATCATTCATGGTCATCGTCTAGATTCGTTATTTCATTAAGGGTTGCAAATGATTTTAGTCTAATTGTGTTATTCCTATTTATTTATTTATTTGTTGGGATACTTCTCTAAAGAACCCCACCCCCACCCCACTGCTATTTGCTATTTGCTTACCCTCATCTCATATTGGAAAGATGGATAAATATTGGATTGTTTTCCTTTTTTTAAAACCTGTTTTCAAATGATGAGCTGTGGCTTTGCATCTGCCAGAGGTGACTAACAGAGTTGAATTTGTTTAAGTATCAGTATGTGCTCACACATATAAACATTATCGATGTCCTGACAATTATCATTCTTATTGAACTCACCTTGTCCTGTCTTATGCATAAAGGAGCCTCTTTATACTGGCTCCTGAATTCTCTGATCCCAGTATTCTTATAGTTTCTTTCTCCCTGGTCTGAAAAGATGTTCTTGACTTTTTTTGCCCTAGACCTGGAATCAGACATTTTTCCAAGAAATTCTTATTCTTTTTAGTGAGAAATGGTATTTAGAGACCACAATCTATATGCATGAATGTTTATTACAGTTGGGTTGGCAATAGCCTATAGGTATTTATGTTAATATATTTAAAGTACTTAAATCTCCAGTAATTATAAAAGTGTGATATTGACACAAAAATAGGAAGATCAGTGGAACTGAATATCCAGAAATACGCAGAAATGCCTCATTGAATTTAAAATATGATAAAAGTGGCATTCTGTGTCATTAGGGAAAAAATTGATTATTCAGTGAATGCTTAGGGACATCTCTTTGCCCATTTTACAGGAAATTAAGGTGGATCTGTACCTTATCCCTTATATAATAATTCCAGATGGATCAGTGATTTAAGTGTGAAAAGTTCAGTCATGAACTTATTTACTTAAATTAACGACAAAACATTTAAAGCGATGAGTGGCAGAACTATGGGAAGTAACAGACAAAGCCATGCTCATAGTGAGACATTTTGATAAATCAAGTGCAATAACTGACAGGATGGCAAGTCTTCAGTCTTTTATTGATTAAGCAATTATTTATTGAGTGCTTCATACATGCCAGGTACTGTTTGACACATTTGCTGTAGCAGAGAGCAAATGGAGTACTTAGCATAGGTCAGGCACTGTTTGAGGCAATGAGGAATAGCTGAAACAAAACAAGAGGGTTGCTCTTATGGAGCTTATGTTGTCTTAGGGTGGGGAGTTCAAACAACTAAGTTAATAAACTTAGTCTAATCGTTATATGTGGAGCCCACCAAACAGTGAATGCAGATTTCTTTCCAGCACTCACTTATAAAAATTAACGACATGCTAGCCATAAAACTGCCCTGAAAAAATTAATACAATGGGGGCCAACCTGGTGGGGCAGCAGTTAAGTGTACATGTTCCGCTTCAGCGGCCCGGGGTTCACTGGTTTAGATCCCAGGTGCGGACATGGCACTGCTTGGTAAGCCATGCTGTGGCAGGCATCCCACATAAAAAATGGAGGAGGATGGGCACAGATGTTAGCTCAGGGCTAATCTTCCTCAAAAAAAAAAAATTTAATACAATGAATTGATGTCAAACTGAGCACATTGTCTGATCATGCTGCTAATTAAGTTAGAAATCAGTAACAAAAAGATAAAACTTAAGAAAATCACAAAATTCTTAGATGGAACTTTAAACAATTTTTAAATAGAATTTAGCAGTATTCATGGATTAAAAAAATCAAATGGAAATATAGAAAGTAGTTAGAATTGAATGGTCATAAAAATACATAAAAAATTTGTGAGCTACAACTAAAGCAATTTTTAGTAAGAAATTTTTATAGTCTTAAATGAAAAAGAAATGTTAGCATTAATAACTAAACATATTAAAAAGATTAGAGAAGGAGCAGACTAAACTGAAAGAAAATGGAAAGAAATGAAGATAGGAACAATAATTAATGAAATAAAAAACAGGGGTACTATAAAGTAGCTCTAAAATAGAGCTACTCAGTAGAGCAGCTCAATATTTTTACAGGTGTGGAAAACCAAATCAAGCCTTGTCGTGATATCACAAGAATAGGAAAGAGAAAGCACAGAAAACCAACGTTAGGGGGCTTTTCTGTTAACAGAATGGTGAACTCTATGCCCACACTGCACGTCTCCTGAGGGTAACTAAAAATGGTGACGTGAATATGATATAAATGAAGAAAAGTAAAAGCATGAATGAGCTGGCAAGAAAGGCATTCACGGAGACTGTCAGCTAGACATGGAACCCGGGATAATAATCAGAGCACGAAAGCTGGGTTTAGCCCAAGGGAATTGGCCAAGCTGGGTGAACATCACCTTCCACATTCTTGCTTTCATGGTCTCGTGGAGACAAAGCCCAACTGCATAAAAGTGGGACCCCAAAAGATTAAACCCTCAGTAAGAGAATACTAGACTTAAGCTCAACCAACCCAGCCACCCCAGCATACCTGCCACTGCCATCACCACCACCACCACTTCTAGAAAGCAGGAAGGAAATTTGCCTATTTGGAAAAAACAACGCTATGTTGAAAAAGAAAAAAACAATTTGGATCTTTGAACTTATCACCATCTGATGCCCCTTACATGGGTTTGTAGCCTGAGTTCACACTTATCTGGATGGTCTGAGAAAGTGCAAGCTAAACACTGTGTAAGCTGTGACAGGTTTAGGCAGTGGCAGATAGTTGTGCCTCCAGTTGCCTGCAGGTGCGTATCCTCTCTGGAAGAAGACTCCTGCATGAACTCAGAGCCCCAAATCACAAATTTAATTAGAAACAAGGTCTCATCAATAAAAACTAGCAGAAAAACAGACAATAAAATCAGGTCTTCAGATGCTTCAAATTATGTTGATTTTAGGTAGAGAATACAAAATATGGGTGGTTAGTATGTTTCAAGAAATAAAAAAGGAATTGAAAATATGAGTAAGGAAGATACGATGAAAATGATCAAGGATGTATGAAAAAGAACCAAGGAGGGGCCGGCCCAGTGGTGCAGCAGTTGTGTGCACGTTCCTCTTTGGCGGCCCAGGGTTCACTGGTTCAGATCCCGGGTGCAGACATGGCACCACTTGGCATGCCATGCTGTGGTAGGCATCCCACATATAAAGTAGAGGAAGATGGGCATGGAAGTTAGCTTAGGGCCAGCCTTCCTCAGCAAAAAGAGGAGGATTGGCAGCAGTTAGCTCAGGGCTAATCTTCCTCAAAAAAAAAAAGAAAAAGAACCAAGGAGAAATTCTATAAATTAATCATGTAATGATTAAAATTCAAAGCTACCAGAGTAATAAAATCAACAATTCGACAATAGCTGACTATTCCATAACTGTGATGGAAGGAAAATGATAGTGTAATACTTTGAGTGTTCTAAGAGAGAGTAACCATTAACCAGAATTTTATACACAGCAAAACATCTTTCATGCATATGGATGAGATAAAACCATTTTCAGACAAAATCAGAAAGTAACATATGGCACCACTATTTCTTCACCACTGGAAATACTTAAGAAAGCAGGAAAGAAGAGAAGAGAATCAAAAAGGCACACCAAAGGAAGCATCTAATATAAGATGGTAAAACTAAGTCTAAATGTATCAGTAATTAGAATTAAGTGTAATTGGATTAAATGCTCTAGTAAAAAGACAAAGATTGACAGACTGGTTTTGGAAATAAAGGTCTTGTGATGCTTATAAGAGACACCTAAAATAAAGATATAGAAAAGTTAAAAATAAAAGGATGGAAAAAAGATGCAACAATCAAATTCTAATCTGAATAAAGCTGGTATAGCTTTGTTAATTTTGGAAAAGGTAGATTATAAGGCAAAATGCTTTGCTAAGAAAAAAAAAAGAGGACCATGAATCTCTAATGCCTCTGTTAAAATACAGGCCCCAAAATATATAGCAAGCATTGGCAGAAAATCCAAGTAGAAAATGACAAGTCCACAATCACAGTGGGAGATTCCAGTGTAACATTCAATAATTGATAGGTCAAACAGATAAAAAAAATAGTATAGAATAGGTGAATAACATGATTGACCAATGTAATCTAATTAATGTATATACAACATTGCGCCAAAAAAGTGGGGAATAAAAATTCTTTTTAAACACAGTACATTTATGAAAACTAACCAGATATTGGGCCATTAGGTTAGTTTCAATAAGTTTCAAAGTATTGATCAGACCACACTCTGTGACTATAATGAATTTGTTAGTATTCAATTTAAAAATAACTGCTTCACACCATTTAGAAGAGCTGAAATCAAAAAGACCAACAATACAAAGAATTGTCAAGGTGTGGAGCTGCTGGAACTCCTTACTGCTGGTGGGAGTATAAAGTGACACATTCGCTTTGGAAAGCTGTTTGGCCTTTCCTAATAAAATTGACCGTGTGCACACCTGTTACCACGCAGCTTCACTCCTGTGAATAAAATGCTCATAGTGTAATAGCCTGAAACTTGAAATGTCTACCAGCCGCAGAATGGCTGAATTCATTATGTGTAGTCACTCACTAGAACATTGTATAGCGGTGAAAATAAGTTAGTACAATTGCCTGCAGCCACACAGTGTTGAGCAGATGAAGCTAGAAGTAAGACAATACACACTGTATGATCCCATCTATATAAAGTTCAAAAAAGACAAGTCTATTTATTGGGTTAGAAGTCAGGATAGTGGTTACTTTGGGGAGAAGAGAAGCTTCAGTAATTTGGAGGGGCACAAGAATGGCTCTGGGATTCTGATAATGAATTATTTCTTGAACTTTTGGCCTTTCCATGGGTGTTTTAACGGTGGGGTCATTCATTGGGTGGTATACTCAAGATTCTTTCCTTTTCTGTGTGCATGTTTTACTTCTAAGTTTAAAAAACTTAGAAGCTACATAATTTGGATATCCAGAACCATACACTTCTAAATAATAATGGGTCAAAAATATATGAATATTCTTTGCTAAAACTAGTAAGTAAAACTTTGAGAAACAGGATGTTTGTGTAGCTTCAAAGTATCTCCCCCCCTAATACGCATCGCTTAACTCGGATTGCTTTAACATGTCCACTAATGTTTGATACTCCTCTCTCCTTGAGTATGGACTTCTAATGAATAGAACATGGAAAGGGAAGAAGAGTAAGCTCACAGTGAAGAAATCTGGCAAATACTACCATAACCAAGTGATTAAGGTTAATGACTTATTGTCACCAGCGATAAGTCAAGTTGATAGCATGTACCCGGATAGCATTTGTTGAGGACACATCACCTCTGTGGTGGTCTTCTTCCAAATTTAGAACCTCAGTCTATTAAGGAGAAAGCCTCAAGCAAACCGACGGTACCCGCTGCAAAACATCTGACCTATTCAAGAACGAATAGATCTTTAAAGACAAGGAAAGGCTGAGGACGTGTCACAGATTGGAGGAGCTTGAGGAGACAGAAGTAAATACAACATGGTGTCCTGAGTTGGATCCTGGAATAGAGGAAAGACAGTAGTGGAAAAAGTAGAGAATCCTAAAAAAATCTGTAGTTTAGTTAATAGTGTCAGAAAAGAATTAAAGGAAAACTTAAAGCCTTAATTGCATGTACTAGAAAATAAGAAAGTCTTAAAAATTACTGAGCAATGAATTCAACCTAAGAACACCAGAGTAAATCTGAAGAGAGTGGAAGACGGGAAATAAAGTTAAGGGAAGATATTATTGAAATAGTGAGCATGGCTGTAATAAAGAGCATCAGTGAAAGCAAAATTTAGTTCTTTGAGAGAATAGTAAAATTGACAGATAACTGTCAGGAGTGACTCAAAAGTGAGAGGAAAAAGAAACAAAAATATGTAAGGAATGAAAAGAGGTAAAACTCTAGATGCTTAAGAAATAAGAGAAATAAGCAAATTTATACTATTACTTTTGAATTTCAAGATGGAAAGAATAAATTTCTATTAAAATATCATTGACCAAAAATGACTCAATATGAAAGAAAAAATCTGAATAGCCCTTTTACGATAAATGAAATTCCAGAGACACCCTGCAGATTAGGCTGGCATAACCTTGGCACCAAATTCTGACAAGATAATATGAGGGGAAAAAAATGGCCAGTCTTATTCATAGGCATAGCTGCCAAAATCCTAAACAAAATATTGGTAAACCTAGTACAGGAACATTTAAAAATAATATCATGGGTTTTTTTGTTTCCAAAATCAGTGCAGCTAAGAACAGGTGCTGTAGAAGAGGGCGTGGGGCTGCAGTTCGAATGGGGTCTTCAGAGTAGGTCTCGCTGCAGCTTGAATGGGGTCTTCAGAGTAGGTCTCGCTGCAGCTTGAATGGGGTCTTCAGAGTAGGTCTCGTTGACAAGGCGACAGTGAGCAAAGGCTCAACAGAGATGGTGAAGAAGTCATCTAGATGGGGAGGAGTTGGTAAAGGTCCTGATGCTGGAGAAGGTCTGGAATCTTCAAGGAACAATGAGAAGTCAAATGCGGCCACGTTAGAGGGAGGGAAGGTGAGAGTTAACTTCGGCGAGGAAAGGGAGACGCAGCTTGTAGGCCTCGTGACCGCCGTGAAGACTTCGGGTGTTAATCTGAAATGGGACGCCGTGACCAAGTTTCTGTGATGTGTGTTTATTTTTTATCAGTTTAATTGGCATATAGAGATACCCTGGTTTTCAGTTTTGTCTTTGTTAGGAGATGATTTGGTTTTGTGTGTGGGTGATGTTCTACCTTTTCTGTTTCCATTTGTTGGTTTGCGTTTTTTTAAATCTAACAGCTTTATTGAGAAATAATTCACATACCGTACAATTCACCTATTTAAAATGTACAGTACAATGGGTTTTAGTATATTCAGTTGTAATTTATTATATTTAGTTGTATACCTGTCATCACAATCTAATTTTAGAACCATTCTGTCTCCCCTAAAAGAAGCCCCGTACCCATTAGCAGTCACTGCCCATTTCCCACACTCTTCTCCTCCACCCTCAAGCCCCAAGCAACCACCAGTTTATTTTCTGTCTCTCTGATTTGCCTGTTCTGGATATTTGTATAAATGGAATCATACAATATGTGATCTTTTGTGTCTGGCTTCTTTCACTTCGCATGATGCTTTCAAGATTCATCCATGTGTAGCATGTGTCATTTCATTCCTTTTTATTGCTGAATAATATTCCATCGTACAGATAGAGTACATTTCATTTACCCATTCACCAGTTGGTGGATGTTTGAGTTGTTTTCCCTTTTTGGCCATTTTGAACAGTGTCATGATGAACATTCCTGCGCAAATGTTAGTGTGGACATAAACTTTCATATTTCTTGGGTGAATGCCAAGGAGTGGAATTGCTGGGTCGTGTGGCAACTTATTGGTTTATTTTAACTTCTTGTGCAGATGTAGCATTGACCTTCCATATTTGTATCTATTATTTGTATCTTAAGATAGTGTCTTTCATAAATGTCTCATATAATTTTTCTCAGTGGCTTTTGTTTTGTTATTCCCTTTATATTGTTGTTAAACAAAACTTTGGGTTTTTAAACACAATATTGTATTCAATATCTTGTTTCTGATAACTGAATCCATTTATTAGACATCACACATGGCTCTAATGGCATCTGGGATTCTGTTTTCCTCTATTCTTTAGTAAAATCAAAAATGTTTTCATTATTAATTCTTTGACTTTCTGGAGCTGATTTCTCATTTTCTTTAAAGATGTCTTTAGAGAGGAGGAGGGTGGTGAGGATTTCAGTGAGGTGGAGGCGGTAGTGAAGAGAAAGATTTCCAGAAGGAGCAAGGTGACAGTTGCCCTTTGTTGGCTTGCTTAAGGGGCTCCCGGCCAGACAATGGAAAAAATGGTGCAAAGGGAAAGTGGTCATTAGCAAAATGCCATTTCACTCATTACAGCTTTAAGGTCGCTGGCTTCACTTTCAGGGCACACTTACGAAACCTGCCTGTCTTGTGATCCTTCCAAGGTCCACAGGTTCTGGAATTTACTTTTCCTTCATTGTCACCTTCCTTCTCCCCCTTTTAAAATAAAGCTTATTACACACTAGGATTGTGAGAGATGGTCGGAGGCTCTGTGATTTCCAGTCATACTTATCACATTTAATCACAGTATCTTCCTGGTTTTCAGAAATGACTTTAAAATCAATTGAAAATGTCAGTGGCTTTAGTGTAGTCTGTTTAGAAAGCAAGAAATGTGCAAAAGTCCTGGGTCTCTTGCCTCCAATTTGGTGCTCTGGGTTGTGAGATTTGATTCCACAGAAATAGGTCTGTAAAATTAGATGGTTGGCTACAGCTGCAGAAAGTAGCCAGGCTCTAGGGCGTCTGGGCTGTTCATATCTTCAGTTGGGGATGGGATGAAGGAATAGTGAAGTTTCTAAGGAAGAATAACAGCCATAGATTTTATTTAGGTTATTGTGCTACAATTCTAGTTTGTCTTTGATCTTACATGTACTGTCATGCCATTAATAGCCAAAACTTTTATAATTGTAGTTAAAAAAAATTCTCCTGGGTTCTAGACTGCTTTCTGCTGCTTAGTAGTGGTGTAACCTTCAGCAGATTACTTATTCTCTTTAGATCTGAGATTCCTCAGCTACAAAATAAGAATTAAAACTGTCTCTACCTAATAGAGTAGTTATAAGGATTGAAAACAGGTATTTATATTTAGCACAATGCCTGGAATACATATAGTGCTCGTGAATTTTAGCTCTCATTATTGCTCCTAGCAGAGTCCACATTGTGCTAAATTTGCAGGTGAGCATTAGCTCATCGTTTAGCTGTGGTCCAAGGACACTTGTTTTTACATCCCGTGTCCTACGTTTGAGGCTAGGTTGGAGAATGGAAGAATAGAAACAGTGATCCTTTAGTAGCTAATCTTGTCAAATGGTTCTCCGAGAAGAAAGGTGGTTGAACGAATTAAGACCTTACTCTTAAAACTAAGAGCAATTGGAAGTAATGTCCGGTTGGAAATAATGTGTTTTCGCTTGTCAGTGGAGTAGAATCACACTTTTTCATAGTTAACAAAATAAAATGCAACATTGATATTCAGGAGCTGAGACTCATTCAGGTCATCCACTAAGCAGACTTCCCAAAATAAGAACAGGAGCTTAGAGCCAACTTTAGGTAAAGTAAATAATGTGGAGGAAAAGAAAGCACGGATTAGCTTCCTCCATCATTGTCAGCAAACATACAGTAAACTCTCACTCCCATCACTTAAACAGAGGAGCATCTGAGTTGCCAAAAGTTAACTTAGATTTTAAATGATAATTTTTGGAAAAATTAAATTAGTGTGTCATCACAGTCCAAATGACTTTAAGTAGAAGGCTATTTTCTGTCAATGAAATATACTGATTGTTTAAATTCGGTTGTTCTCAGTGGGCTCAATATTACCATTGTTTGTTTGTTTGTTTTGAGGAAAATTAGCCCTGAGCTAACGTCTGCCACCAATCCTCCTCTTTTTGTTGAGAAAGACAGGCCCTGAGCTAACATCTGTGCCCATCTTCCTCTATGTTATATGTGGGATGCTGCCACAACATGGCTTGATGAGTGGTGCTAGGTCTGCACCCGGGATCCAAACCGGCAAACCCTGGGCCACCAAAGCAGAGTGCAGGAATTTAACCACTACGCCACCGGGTCAGCCCCAATATCACCATTGTTTTTATCAACTGTGTTTCCAAAAGTAAAGACAGGTTTCGGCCCAGCTATTTGAGTTGCTATTGATTTTTGGATTAACTGGTTTTTTTAAAAATAAAAATGTTACAGTCTTTTTAGTAAAAAGCTCTTGAGGGTGCGGCCAGAAGTAGAAGTACATGCCGAGTGAGCTGTTGATTGCTGATGGCTCTCTCGACGCGATAACGGTCTAATGCTAAAGGTGAAATGTCTTTATGACACAGTGTGAATGAGCTCATTGCTCCTCATGAATATTAAAGCACCTTCAAAATCCAGTTCAGATATCTCCTCCTCCATGAGGTCAGCCCTCATCCCCAAGCCGTAAGGAATCCTTTCCTCTTTTGAATTCCAAAAGCATTGTTTATACCTCTGTTAGTAGTTATAAATCAGGCCTTGCAACACAGTTATTTGTATTTCCTTTTCCCTAATAAAATATAAGTGCCTTAGGATACAGACTGTGAAACATTCAGATAAACTTAACAGATAAATTATTGAATATCTACTATATCCAAATTGTGCCCTTAAGTATGGGTGTTAACATGGGTATTACTCAGCTCCTGTCCTTGTCATTTTATTCCTTGTAGTACCCAGTCTCCCTCTTGACTTTCTCTCTCTTTTATTCCGTGATGCTCTTTTTTTTTTTCCTCCAGTTACTCTTACCACTACTTCGTGGCGTGTTTTGTGTTTTCCTCTGGTAGACTTCTGAATGATGAAGATGCCCAGGCTGTGTTCCTCACTCTCTTCTCTTTTCAGTCTTCTCTCCAGGTGATCTCATTTATTCTTATGCATTTAAAATATCGTCTTTATGTCAGTGACTCCGTTTATGTCTCTAGTCCAGGCACCACTTCTGAACATCAAGGCCACGTATTCCAATTGCATTTGAAGTCTCGTGGGTATCAGAAAAATAAATATCTGAAAGAAAACCCTGGTCTTTCCCCCAAATCTTGTCCCACTCTTTAGGAAAGCACCTTCATGCACCCTACTGGCAAGCCAAAATCCTGGAGGTGGTCTTAGGCACATCTTCTCCTTCATTCTCCACTTTGAGTCCGTCACCAAGTCCTGTTGATTCTACCCCAAAATACATTCTTCCTCTGGGCTCTACTCTCCATAGTGCTGCCTGCACCCGTACCCACAGTGCTGGTGGAATGGCCCCTTTTGGCCCCTCTGGTCTAATGACCACAGAGTCATCACAGTGATGTTTTAAAATCATAAAGCAGAGCATGCTTTCAAATCCCTCCTTGATTCTCATTGTTCGTAGGATAGGTTTTAGAAATCCTCAGCATGGCTTCAAGACTCTATGTAATCAGGCCTTCTTTTCCAATCCCTTCTCATGCCGCACACCACCTCTGTAATCCAGCAATGCTAGCATTCTTAAATCCAGAGATTTGCTGAGTTTTCCCCTCCCACAGTTTAGGGTTTGTCTGCAAGCTCTGCCTTTTTAAAAAATTATTTTATTTTATTGAGGTCATAATATTTTATAACATTGTGAAATTCCAGTTGTACATTATTGTTTGTCAGCTGCCATATATATCTGCCTCTTTACCCCTTATACCCACTCCCAAACCCCCTTCCCCTCTGGTAACCACTAATCTGTTCTCTTTGTCCATGTGTTTGTTTATCTTCCACATATGAGTGAAATCATACAGTGTTTGTCTTTCTCTGTCTGGCTTGTTTTGCTTAACATAATACATAATACATAATTTTGTCTTTTTTTATGGCCGAGTAGTATTCCATTGTGTGTGTGTGTGTATATATATATATATATATATATATATATACACACACACAACATCTTCTTTATCCATTCATCAGTTGATGGGCACTTGGGTTGCTTCCACATCTTGGCTATTGTGAATAATGCTGCAGTGAACATAGGGGTGCATAAGTGTCTTTGAATTGTTGATTTCAAGTTCTTTGGATGAATACCCAACAGTGGGATAGCTGGGTCATATGGTATTTCTATTTTTAATTTTTTGAGAAATCTCCATATGGTTTTCCATGGTGGCTGCACCGTTTGTATTCCCACCAGCAGTGCATAAGGGTTCCATTTTCTCCACATCCTCTCCAACATATGTTGTTTTTGTCTTGGTAGTTATAGCCATTCTAACAGTTGAAAGGTGAAAGCTCATTGTAGTTTTGATTTGCATTTCCCTAATGATTAATGATGTTGAACATTTTTTCATATGCCTTTTGGCCATCTGTATATCTTCCTTGGAAAAACATCTGTTCATATCCCCTGCCCATTTTTTGATCAGGCTCTTTGTGTTTTTGTTGTTGAGTTGTATGAGTTCTTTATATATTTTGGAAGTTAATCCCTTGTCAGATATGTGATTGACAACTAACCCAGGTGCGCAGATCCACTGCTGTCTCCTCCTGGATCGCACCAGCTGTTGTGCTTTGTGGGCAGGATCTCCCCACTGGGTCCAAGCCTGGGCTGCTCCCTATCTCCACCACCTCCCTGGGGGTAGTCCTTCCACCTTCAGATGTATCGCTGCACAGGTCTCTCAGGCATCCTGATGTGCAGTGTGAGTATCCTCCACTGATCAGTGAATGTCCATTTTGTTGTAACTCAAAAGCGGGAGAGATGAAGGGAGCACTTACGCTGCCACGTTGCTGAGATCCCTGGGCAAATTCAGCCTTTGGAGGACTCCGTTCTACCAAGTGAAGCCCCACTAACCCTCTCAGCTTAAACATCATTTTCTTAGCAAGGCTTTACCCAACCCCTCAGACTAAATTAGATCCTGTTCACCTTTTATATCTTGAAGTATCCTGAACTTTTCCTTTGTATCACTTGTGGTAATTGGTAAGATTTATTTTATCTGATGATCATTTGCTCAATATATGGCTCCCCCATTGTTCTATTGAGAACCTGTAAGACCTATTCTGTTGTTCTATAAGACCCTATAAGGGCAAAGATCGTGTCTGTTTTGTTCACACTTCAGACCCAGGACCTGACACATGGTGGAGAGTCAGTAAATATTTGAGGAATTGGTAGAATAAATAGGAAATAAAAGTTCAAAAGCACATTGAAATACGGTGTAACAGAATGTGCTTAACACTTAATATATGGAAGTAACTTTCTGATACATGTGAAGACCTTTTGTTTGTGACTAAACCAGGCTTCTGCTGTTTTTCTGATCTATCAGATTTTAGTGTTGTTATTACCAAAGAATGTACTTGGCAACAGGAAAAAAATATTTTTTATCAGTTTGACAACACATATTTATTCATCACCTACTGTTTGCCTGGTACTGTTCTAGAAGTTCAGGGCACCGCTGGTGGGACGTGGCTTACTTTCTCCTGGGGGACAGACAGGAAACAGGTACAGAGAGGACTTCCGCTCTTGAGAAGTACTGTAAAATACATAGAGAGATGGCAGGAAGAGGGCAGTTACAGTGGTCTTCTTTGAAAAGGCAGTGCGTGAGCCAAGACCTGAGTGAGTAGGAGTCAACTATTGAGTATCTGAAGGAAATCCTGCCAGGCAGAGGGAACAGCACGTGCGGAAGCACTGAGGCAGCTCCTGCCTGGCATGTTTGAGAAACGGGGTGGCCAGTGGTCCTGGAGCAGAGTGAAGGAAGGGTGAGGACAGAGTCAGAGCCACCTTGGTTTGAAGTTCTGACTCTCTCCTTACTGGCTGTTTATCACAAAATGGAGACAATTGTCATGTCCAGCTCAGAGGAATATTGCTAAATAAGATGATGAAGGTAAATATTAGTGATAATGTACATGATTGGTAATGTAAAAATAATTAATCTACCTTCCATAGAGTTTCTGTCAAGGAGAAACTAGTAGAGTGAATGTTAAACTAATGACTGATTATGTGTTTAATAGTTTACTAATGGATTATCTTTTAAAGCAGTGTTGCTAATTATTTACAAACATTCATATTTACATTGATTTCTCACAAAAGGTTAAAAAGCTGAAGAGAGAGCTCTCACAGATGAAGCAAGAATTGCTCTATAAAGAACAAGGCTTTGAAACGTTGCAACAGTGAGTATAAAAATCCTAAAATTGACTTTAGAATAATTCAAAGCCCCCTAACTAAGACGAAGGAAATAAAAGTACTTTACATAAGAGATTTCTCGAAGAAACATAAAGTAAAAAGCTCAAAGCTCTGCACCAAAAAACAAAAAAGCAGTCAACTGACAAGCAAGAAACTTGGGAAAATCTATACACTTTGAAAATGTCTGAAGTTTTTAGTAATCATTAGAGATCCAAAGAAGCTAAAGTGAGAAACTTGACTTGTCTCCTGGGTGCTGGCAGCCTGTCTGAGATGGGGGCGTGCAGCCAAGGCAGTAGGTGCAGGGAGCGTGCTCCGCGTTCTGCTCTGGGGCCAGACTCTGAGCTCCACTGCCCTGGGCCCTGGTGGAGGCATCTCTCTGCCCTCCGTCAGCCCCAGGCGTGCCTGGACCGTGGCTGAGCTCGGGAGCAAGTCAGGATCGTGCGCAGAGGAGCTGGGTGAGTTCCTCATTTGCCGGGTGCCTCCTGCCCTTTCCAGTTATGTACTGAAGTCTGATGGGCCATTGGCATAGCTCTGGGCTGGGCCAGGTGAGATGGAAATGTAGATGGCAGAGGGGAGCGGGGCCTGGAAATCCCTGCTGCATTGCCAGCCCCCAGAAGCCGCTGCTCTCACTGCTGATGATGCCCGGCCTAAGTAAGCCCTGACAGGCACACTGAGACTTTCTAGCTCTCACAATTCCCAACACAGGGTCTCTGATGCAAGAGAAGCAGCCGATGGTTTCACAGCCACATGACCACAGAGAGGATCAAAGGCGTTATCCCTTGAAAGGCACGCAGCTGCTTTGTACCTTCCTTCTCCATGATGCAGGGCTCAGTGCCACCCGTTGTGTGCAGTCTTTATGGGGATCTCCCTGATGGGTTTCATGTCCAGGCAGGTTCCTGCTCTTCCCTGCCTCTCCCTCAGCAGCAAGCCAAGGCAGCAGGGCGTTTCCCCATTTACAGATCCTGTATGTTCTCTGGCCAGGCAAACATGAGCTGATGGTTCTGCGTGTTGGATGATGAGCTCCATCTCGGGATACCCAGCCAGGATGCCTGACCACCAGTCACGTGACTTTGGTTTCAGATGTTTGGTTTTGTGACTCACTCTTCCTTTTTGCCTATTCCCCTCATGTAATCCTGACCATGATATTCTGTCAGATGCTCCTCCCGCCCTGGTGGTTCTCAACTGCTTATTAGAATACTCTGAGGAGCTCTTTAAAAAATACCTGTCTCTGGTCTCCACCCCAGGTAGATTTTATGAGATCTCCAGGTGGTTCTTGAGTACAGCTGTGTTCTAAGAAGTTCATCTGGTTGCAGAGCTTGCCTAAAAACTGGGCAGACCTGGGATGACCTAAATGTGTTATTTAGTAATTGTATATCAACATAAAGGAGGGCTTTCTGGTAGGAGTGGAGGGAGAAAACAAACTCTGAAGAGCGCCACAAAATGTTTAGCCATACGTTAAACATTTTTAAGGCACGTGAAATTATAACTCATGTCACCACCCGAGATTAAAGGTTAGCCAAACTTGCTGTTTTTGTTATATTGATGTAACAATGCTGTATTGTTTCAAAGCAGTTTGCTTGCAAGCAATTTTTATAGGAATCTAAGGCATGTTTAAGAATCTGTCAATAACATTCCACAAGAAAACAATGGACATTTGTTGTGGAAATTTAGGCCTTCTCTTACAATGATTCTAATCCCTTGAACCAAGAGCAGGAGGATATGATATCTACCATCAGAGACATCTCTTGTTGATGTTAACTATAGACAAAATAAAGCTGTTTGCATTCAGATGTTAACCACCATACTAGTAGAACCTTGAATAATGATTGATTGAACCCCGAGACCATACTTTTCAAGAAACCACATTCCTGATACTATAAAGGGACGTTTACTTAGGGTTATGAAAGGAAATATATTTCAGGAAAAGATTTAAATAGAATCCCACTGCAGGCTTTTGCAACTTTTCACGTATTCACAATAGAATGGAATATTTTTGTTGAATCTGGAATTATAATGTAATTTAAAGTCAGGCTTCATTTTACCTGGTGTAATAGTTTATGCTGGATGAATGAATGTAGTTTTATGCTCTATGTTATTCATTTCAGTCTCTGGTTCCCAAATTTGACTTTGGCCTAAGCGAGAGTGTTGCTTATGTGTAGATGGATACCAGGAAGGAGCATATTTCTACTTTGCCACCTCCAGTGTTCACTCAAAATTGGAAAATGGGAGGTGATGAAACACCCAGCAAGCCAAAAGTATATGCAGAGTCTGTGAAAGTTTGGCTCTAGGGGCACATATTTTCCAGGGAAAGCATGCAAATGATAATCTCTTCTCTTTCAGAAGAGGCTAAGATATGGGAAAAATTAATTATAGGGCACAAACCAAAACTTTTTAAAAAATTTGTAGGGAAAAATATAAATGGCATTTCTGAAATTAAGAACAGAAAGCTCAGTACTTTGCTTTAAAAATCAGCACGTAATGCTAATATTTTATTTTATTGTCAGGGTCAAATGAGAGAAAAGTTGGGAGATGAAAAGTGGAGGAGAAAAAGGAGAAACTCGGAGGAAAAGGAAAAAAGCAACATTTAAAAGTAGAGAGGTTGACAGGAGGCAAAAGAAAGGGAAAAAAGGCCAAAAAGGGTTCCGTGGCGCACGCTGCGCCGGGATGGCTCGTTCTTGTCGTTTTTAACTTGTGATTGAGCATTGGATAGCCAAGAAGTTTTTGTCTATTTTTAAAGCTCTCTGCAGTTTAAATTAGCAGCCTGAAGTAATCCTGCTTTTATTTTCAAATGTTATGGTTGATTTCTGAATTAAACATTTGTTTTACTGTTAAATTCTGCAGGTTTTACACAAATAGGAAGAAATTACTTGGGCTCCAGCGATTTATTTTGACAGAGTTTGAGATGCCTATATTACTAGCTATTTCATAAAATCTCACCAATTTATTTTTTTTAATTAAAATAAGCCTTTTGCCTCAACTAAGTTGGTAGATATAATACTTCAGGGGGCCAACAATTTCACTGACAAATGCCTTCCCAAATAAATGGAATTAACCCATATTCAAAGTACTTCCAGTGTTCTTATCAAATATTATAAATCTAATAGTCGTAAGAGCCCCAAGCCCTGGCCTATGAGGCTAGTCGCCCTACAAGCGGAGTGTTTCTGCAAATTTAGCCCCTGAATTGGCCTCGGTTTCTTCATTTGGAGGAAGTGTGACTCGTAGATCTCCAGGGTCCCTTCCCACCCTGAACACTTGGTGTGTGTGTGTTTAATTCAGTGACTCCATTCGTCGTACTTTATTATCGAATGACCTTATGATGAAATTTATTTTCTTAGATTCTTTAAGGCTTTAATTGCTTGTTCAGCAGCATAAAATATTTAGTAAAATAGTGCTTGGGGTAATATGTTATCTACAAACTGCACTTGTTTGAGTAAATTTTGCTTGGAAGAGTGAAAAAGATGGCATTGTTTTGGTCTTTTTTTCAGATTATACCCTTCACATTAGAATAAATATAAATTATTAAATGTTTTAAACCAAATGAGCTCAGAGCCAGTTTTCTGTGATTTAATAGGTGCCATTTCTCTAGAGAGTCTGTGGATTAGACCAAGAATCTGTCCAAGAATGTGTATTTGTCTGTGGATGAGACCAAGAACCTGTCTGAGAGTGAGAGTTGTGGGCTGGCGGGCAGAGGCTGAGTCATGTGTTCTCCAGTGAAGCCCCAGTCGTTCGTAAGGAACCTTGGGCATAGGTGGCTAGGAAGAACCAGCAGAGGGATGTGAAGAAATTGTTGAACTATTTTTTAGAAAGAATTAGGTAATTTGGTTAGGCCCTTCAAACACAAAGAATTTGGTTACATGAGATCCTCTGACATAGGGTGACCATGTGAACTGTAAGGACATTTGGTGAGCAGATCTGCAGAGGAAATAAATTAGCTCATAGAGAAGCTCTTTATTCAATGTTGGTAGACAAATGAACATATCTGTCCGTCTGCCTTGTTCCTAGATTTGGACTCATTCAGCAAGGCAAGCAATTTTATCTTGACTCACAACTGTCATAAAAATAGAATAAATACTTTCCATATATTTAAAAAGAAATAAGAAACTAACCACACAATCCAATATTGTAGGATATGCATTAGTATAAGTAATAATCACTACCATTTATGAAAGGCCTACCAAGCCCTGGGCCCTGTGCTGGGTTTGCACAGACATCGTGGCATGTAAACTTCGGCGGCATGGATGAGTCCTGTAGTTCTGTGGTTGTCTGGTTGATTGGCATTTCTGTCCTTCTGCTAAATCGTCTCCCTGCGTCCTTAACCTTTCTCAGGGTGGAGCTCAGGATCAGCATGTGATGAGGTTTGAGTTCAGTGGGATCACCCAGGCAGACTGAAGACAAAAGGCTGAGCCTGAAAATGGTTAGAAACAGACTGGATGTGAGGTGGGGGATGGGAAAAGTCATAGCTAGAAGTGATTAGAAGAGAAAGGAGGAGAAACGGCTTGAAGGGATGATACTGGCATGTGAGTCAAGTAATAAAACAATCAGGACTAAGACAGCCCAGAAACCAATTCCTGCTGGTTTGTTTTTTTAACTTGTACTGTCATTCTTTAATTTCTTTTCTTTTCTTCTTTTTCTTTTTTTTTCTTTTAACAGAATTGATAAAAAAATGTCTGGAGGCCAGAGCGGCTATGAGCTCAGTGAAGCCAAAGCCATTCTAACTGAGCTGAAATCTATCAGAAAGGCCATCAGCTCCGGAGAGAAAGAGAAACAAGATCTGATGCACGTATGTTATGGAGCATTTTGTTAAGTCAGACAGCTACCTTCTGGGGCCCTGGAAACTCTCCTTGAGGCCAAAGTTCTCCACCAGAGTCTGGATGGCCCTTTGTCACACCCACCTAATTCATAGAGAATTTGGTCCCGTAGGAAACTGTTACAGGCACTAAGGCAGTTGGCTGCCATGGAGGAAAACAGATTGGTTCCAGGGTTCTGATATGTTTATTTGAAGGCAGGCTTTAGATGGCCTTTAAGACACAGGGTGGTGGATCCCAGAGCCCATATAAGGAGATTAGCATCCTGGCGCACCCTGCAACTCACTGAAAACTTCATGTGGAAGCCAGATCAGCAGGGTTATCAAAACCAGTGGTCCTCAGCCCCGGGTACATAAAGGGTATGTCACCTGTCACCAGTAAGTAGAGGATATGCCTTGAGGAGTGTGGGGAGGGTATGTGAGGAGCTTAGAAAAGCTTTTCCCCACCCCAGGTGATTCGGAGGTGCTAGCTAGGGGTTGGGTGGGGAGTGTTGACCCAGCAAGGGGCTATCTGTATAGTCACCTGAGGAAAGCTGCTAATGGCAGTGGATCCCCTCATTACACCTGTGCAGTCCTCAGCTTACGGGGCTTAGCTCCCAGTGACGCAGCCTTGTGTGCAGAAAAAAACAACCATTCAGTGATCAGTATTCTGCATTTTGAATATCTATATTTAGCGGATACAGTCAGTTTTTCAAGAGTGTATCTCTTCCTCCTCCTCTCTTCCCTCCAGCCCATAATTATCACAAGTGCTGAGAATTCTTTGTATTTCAGATATTTGAAGTTCTTTACTTAGCCGAGTAAGGTTTTAGTCTGTCTTTGGGAAAATGTTAGAGCCAGTAGTGGTGTTTGCGTTCTTAATAGAACCTCTACATTTAAGTACAATATTCAGCTATTTCATGTCAGTTTTCAAAATGCTAGTTGAATATAGGTAAATTCCTGAACCCATATAATTTTGCATTGGAGGAATTTTTAAATAACTTGCAAGAAGAGATCAAATTGAAAAGATAACAGTAATAATAGCAAATATTTATAAGTACTGACTGCCAGGCAGTCTTCTGCCTGCCTTGCATCGGAATAGTTATTTAATTCTCCCAAGAACCCTAAAGATAGGCACTGTTATTATCCTCAACCTACAGACAAGGAAATTACAATACAGAAAAGTTAAATAACTTAAAGTCACACAGCTGGTAAGTGGCAGGACTGGGTTCAAACCCAGGCATTCTTGCTCCAGAATACAGTCGTATGTCACTTAATGGCGTCGTTAGGTGATTTTGTCCCTGTGCGAACAGCACAGGGTGCCCTTACAGAAACCTCACTGGCACAGCCTACTCCACACCTAGGCTATATGGTACTAATCTTATGGGACCACCGTCGGATACGTGGTCCCTTCTTGACTGAAACGTCGTCATGTGGCACATGACTGTGTGTGGTTTTAACATATACAAAACTTGGATATATTTTGATTTTGTTCCACGATGATCTTGCTGATTAAATCAGTAATTCCTGAAAGGTGCATAATAGTTCCTTTGAAAAAAGTTAATAGAACTTGAACAAATTTATATTGGAACTTCATAATTCACCAATTTTAGATCATCTTTGATACTTCCTATAAATTTTAGATTTATACAAAGGCCAGATTAAATTAAAAGATTAGGTTCCTTTTCAATTACAAAAGCATATAAAATAATTATTAGATACAGAAATGAACAATAGAGCTGAGAGAGACATTAGATATCTTCTTGACTTTCAAACCTCTGACCATGACCCACAGTAAGAAGTATATTTTACATCAAAACCCAGTAAAACACAAATGTCTTTACCTGTAGATACATACACACACACAAACGCACAAAACAAATTTCACAGAAATATGCCTGCTCTTAATACTAGTAACGCACTCTGATTTCATTTTATAGTCTCTTCTATTTCATTAAAGAACATACTAGTCCTGACCTGCTAAATTGATTGAGTGCATTGTCATCACAGATAGGTTTGAAAAATACTAATCTTTTCATTACACAGATGAAAAAGTAGCAAATACTTGCCTAAGGTCACTGATGGTTTTCTTTTCTGTAATATATTATTTAATGTGGCCATTTAAGTTTTATCCCTCTTGTATATACATTTTTGTATCAATATCCCTTTGAAAGAAAATAAAGAAGGTTAGGTAAAAAACCAAATATCAGATCTCTTGATATTTCTACTTCCTTATCATGAGAATTGTAAACATCAGAATTAAATCCTGACTCTTCTTAAAGTTGATAATAGTAAGTTTCTTACCATTTTTATTAGTGTTTTTTAAGGAGGTTTTTGGGTAGCAATTTAGATGAGATCTTTTCCTTTTGAATAGTAGCCTGCTCACATCCTCCCTCTAAAGTAAATTCAGTCTGTTAGACTTGGGTGCAGACAGTGGGCACATTCACTCTTGATTATTCACTTTACAAACCACACGGATCGCCATAGGCAGCGCCATGCAGTCGACGGACAGACGGGCTCGGACTCACTGCTGGGACTGCAACTTCTGGGCTTCGGTTTCCTAATCTCTAACATTGTTGTGAGCCAAGAATCTCTTGGGTCCCATCCAGATGTACAGTGGCATAATTGTAGAAGTCTTCTAAGTAGGAAGTTTTCTTGCCATAACCAAAAGGAGATTGCACTATAGGTGTTCCGTGTTTCCATAATTTCTACTGCATAAAATGAGTAGTGCTTTTTCAAATAGAGACTTCTTTTCAATGGAATTTTAAAAATAAGAATTACATGTATTAAATGTGAAGATACCCTTATTCACAGACTGAATAATTCCCAGGCTGTCTTGGGAAAGGTAAGATGCCCTGTTTAGTATGATCTCACATACTTCCAAAAGTCGTGTGTATGTGCAAAATTATATTCTACTCTTGTTTTTTCAATAATTTAAAGTGATAAGGACCTACTAAAATAATTGTTTTTTCCATTGAGATTAGCTCTTTCCATTTAATTTTCCCCGGTGGGGAAGTTTTGCCCTCTTACACGTTCAGCCTTCTGAAGCCCTTTGTATTTCCTGAACAGAGTCTTGCTAAGCTGCAGGAGCGGTTTCATTTGGATCAGAGCATTGGCAGATCTGAGCCCGACCTGAGATCCAGTCCTGTGAACTCTCATTTATCTCTTTCCAGACAGACCCTTGATGCCGGGTCACAAACAAGCATTTCGGGAGATGTAAGTTATCCATGTGGAAGGGCTGGCCCCAGTGCCGTCCTTGATGGGCCTCGATTACAATATGGATGGCAAATGGAACAGGAGGTGGATAGGTGCTTTGAATCCCAGCAGTGTGCATTCAGTATTTCATGCTTATACGATTGGTTTTAAAAATCATAGCCTTATCTTTTCTGGCTAGGTGCCAAGCATATCAAGATTTGTCCATAGGAATACCTTTGTTCAAATATTCTCATGCTGTATTTATTCAGAGACACTATTGAGAGGCTAGAGACACGTGAGAATTTAAGTTTTTCCCATAAAGTTTAGAGTCATGGAAATTTAGGTCCTTTCCTATAAACATTAAGGCTAAACAGAAACATAAATATATGTCTTTAAAAACTAACAAAAAAACTTGTTTTTGTAAATCTGAAGTTGTTTATTAAAATGTTTAATGTATGGTTTATACCTGGCATTCAAAAGTATTTAATGTGGCTTAAATATTCTTAACTATTTTACATTCTCCCGTTTTGGGACCATTAGCAGCTATTTACTTTCCAGTAAGTTCCCAGTTTTTTTTTCATATTCTCCTATGCTTCTTGAATTCTGTGCCTTGAAAGTTAAAACAGGTAGAGATCAACAGTAGGTCTTACCTATTTGAAAAATTATTTTTTGAAGTTATTTAGTTTATATTTTATGCATTTGAAAGCTAAATGATGGAAACTTTGGCTCATAGAGACAAGGAAATTAGTTCCAGTTCATAAATTTTATTGACCTGTACACCCCTCATAAACTCTTAGAAACCAGAAACGTTTACCTGATATTTTTTATCTTGAATTTAATGTGTGGAGAAAATGGTGTTAAAGTCTTTGAAAAGCAGACAAGCTTGAATTAAGAAGAAATGCGTTGCCCCTACTGAGACTGGAAAGTAAGTGCCTGTTTGAGCTGGTGTTCCCAATTTCAGTGCCACCTTCTTCAGCTTTTCAATTACTTGTACTTTCGAGAAACAAAAGCAGTTTACCTTCATTCATTAGCAGAGTTAATTGACTTTTTCCCTTTTGTTTTTTACTAGGTCGGAATGAGAAGCAGATCAAATTTAGCTGAAAAGGTCAGGCTGAGCCTACAGTATGAAGAAGCCAAAAGAAGGTAACAACAGGGGTGCGGTTTGTCCAGTGGTCGGCGGGCTCACACAGGATTTTCTTTTCCAGAATTAATCTTTGCTCCTAGAGTGACATCTGCTGGGCACTCCCCACGAGTTCTCACCAAGGCTACCCTTCTGTTTTTTAGAATGTAAGGTTTTCAGAGTCTCCTCTCTGCTCCCTGTCTCTTCCTTTCCCCCTCCCCTCAAAGCTGAAGAACAAGGAAAATTAATGAGAAGTGTGGCAATGAAATGGTCCGCTTCTCTTCTGAAAGAAAGAAGCTTTGAGCTTCTACAAGACTTTCAACCAAAAGTGAGAAGGTTGGTTTCTCAGGTAGAAACGATGCAGTGGCTCAGGTACAGGACTTGACAGCAGTTGAGCAGCTCTAAGGTAAATAGCTTTAAGCGTGTTCCTTCGCTTTGGAGGGAAGACCGCCTGCTAATGTCCTGGAGGATGCTGGGGTGTCTGTGCCAGTGACTTAGTACAGGGAGAAGGCAGAGGGAGTCTTACTTCTCTCCTTTGCCTCATGGACTCCTGGTAAACGCTGTGCTGTCTTCTTACCTGTGGCTCGGCTTGGGTAAAGCGTAGGAGGCTTCACTACCCTGTCTGGTAGGCAGACTCGACTTGTTTTCATAATATAGGACACTTTGCTTATCTTGAGAGAGAAGGTCATACCGATACACTTGATTTCATTATTTTCCTTATATCATTTAAGAAGACACTGAGGAAAAAACTATTCTCCTCCTGTGGGGGCCGGAGAAGTTTATCCTGCTCCTCCTCAGGAGCGTGGAAAGCCCAGCTGAGCGCCTGCTAGAGTGCTACGGTTTCCTGCCAATAAGGAAGACCGTCAGATAGGCCTCGAAGCATATCCGTGATTACTGGTGGAGATGATAATTTCGAAGTAATTGGCCAAAGTTCTTAGAGGTTATCTGGCTTTAACAAAGTAATTGCTTGGTCTGCCTAAATACAATATTTGCCTCTGTGTAGCGTCTTACTAATATTGCTTGGTTCTTTGATTTACTGAGAGAACCCCAAGCTGTGTTCCACGAATTATTAACCGTGTGAGCTTGAGCAAGTCCCTCAGTCTCTCTGAACAGCATTTTGCGCAGCTAATTTGAATGCCTATCAGTTTTCCCAAGCAGATTGTAAATTGCCTGAGGTTAGGAAGAATTTTGTATACTTTATTGGCTGCTTCTCAGTGCCCAGCCAAGTGCCTTACCCTCAATAAGGATTGGAGATTGCTTTGTGGTTTCGTCACCTGGGGCGTGGAAGCCGCTAGTGGATGCTGTTTGTGGCCCTTCTGGCTGTGAGTACACCAGCCCTTCAGCAGCCAGAACTCCTGGGTTCTGCTGTAAACAAAAGCCCAGGATTTGTGTCTGGTTCTCTGAAGGAGAACAGCAGTCACTCAGAACGAATCTTGGAGAGCCAGGCCCCATGCCCCTAGGTTCTTTGGGACTTGACACCACTTCCCCTGGATCAGTTTGAGCGCAGGGGTTTTTTTGTTTTGTTTTTTGGTGAAGAAGATTGGCCCTGAGCTAACATCTGCTGCCAGTCTTCCACTTTTTTCTTGAAGAATATTGTCCCTGAGCTAACATCTGTGCCAGTCTTCTTCTATTTTGTATGTGGGACACTCCCAGAGCATGGCTTGATGAGCAGTTTGTAGATCCATGCCCAGGATCCGAACCCTTGAACCCCAGGCCGCTGAAGCGGAGCATGTGAACTTAACCACTATGCCACTGGGCTGGCCCCAGCTTGAGCTTTTGCTTTGCTTTGGCTACTAACAGTTCAGTCCATCGGGAGCTCACAGGGTATTTCTCTTCCTCAGTGTTCCCGGAAACCTTTACATTTTGTTCCTCAGAATTGGTGTGCCCTTTCCAAGGAAGACTGAACACCTACCTAATGCTTGGTCACACCAGTAATAGGTGCCTTTCTCTCTTTCCTTACCTTGCTGCTCCCGGTTCACTTGGTTAACTCAGTCACATCCAACATGCGGGTTCTTTCCCATTTGGTTGCACTGCTGTTCTTTTACCGTTTGGGGTTTTGTTTTAAAGATGAGCAGGTAAATCTCAAGGGTTTATGCATATGCTGAAGATGCTTTCTCTTGCTCAATTCTGAATAAGTAAAGAGGCGGGTTTTGTTTCTCTGAAACCTGTTTGCTCCTCCAGCCTTTGTTTTTTGTGTTTAATGAAGCTAATAATATCATGCTTATTTAGCAATTTGATGATTAATTTTCCAGTACGTTGAGACAGTCGTTTATGGTTTTGTGGTTAAAGCTGAAGAACGGCTGATGTTACATCTATCATAAGTGCAGACGGCAGGTGAAAATCAGAAGTGCGTTGTATACGCAGTGCCATTTAAGACGGCAGTTTTATTTTTAACTAAAACAAGAAACTTACGGCACACGAATGTGGAACTACTTCCATCTTTGTCCTGATAATGTTTTTGTTCATGTTTTTTCCTCCCTTCTACAACTTCTTCCATCAAAAGGAAAAAAAAAATTCCCCCCTTTCTCTTTTTCCTGTTCCTGTGTGTGCTGTAACAAGATCCAAAGGAATCAGCTGACATTTTTTTATAAGGATATGGATTCCTTGTGCCAGCATCAGTTGTATTCTTAGCTTACCTTGATCTTGTGCTTATGGTCAAAACAGCCACGTGCCGTGTACCTCTTGAACAGTTCTGATTGTCCTCTCAGTGCCACAGAGCAAGTTATTTGATTCAGTGGTCAGAACATTCTAGCTGAATTGGGAGTTAACGTTACCGTTTGGTGTGAAGCCCTGGAGGCAGTGAAAGCTGGGGTCGGGTGAAGTTACGACGCCTGGGAGCTTTCCCTTTGCTGCCTTCTGCCCCTCGTCCCATCCCTGCCCCCTGACTGCAGCACGTGCTGTCACTCTAGAGGGGCCACTTCAGCTGCCTGTGCTGCTGCAGGTCCACCAGCACTGCCTGCTTCTCTGCAGCCAGATGACTGTAGGCAGAGGAGAACCAGGTCGAATGCAGTAATGTCCCCAGTGCGGGCTCAATGAGCTCAGTAAACGGTGTAGACACCAATCCAGGCCCTGACAAGGCCGAGACTTCTCCGTGCACAGCTTAAGGGGAACGGGGGTGAGGAAGCCAAGCCCCACGCCCTGGTCCTGGGCCATGGTGGAGCTTGATGGACTGACTGTTTTAATCCTGGTGAGCCCAGCCACTGCTCTCCTTTCTCCCTCTTCCTTCCCTGACTGGCTAATGCCCTAGCTGCTGCCCAGCCTCTCCTGGGGACTGCCATGTTACTAAGGGACAGTGTTGTTATGCAGGGGAACAGAATCTGTAATGATAACATTTCAGGCATTGCTCACCTTGGTTTTCTTCAAAGGGCAGCCCTCCAAGTCCCCTCCCGTCCTCTCCTGTCCCCTCACACAGGCAGTCACACATCACGCTGACCTGCCTGTGGCTCGCAGAGCGCTGTGCTGTCTCGGCTTCTGTGTCCTTTGACCGTCACCCTTTTTTCAGACAGGTGGGGGTACTTCTTCTTACCATAAAGGTGGGGAAAGTGAAGCAAGTGACAGCTGAGTGTAGAGCCAGGCCCAGATGGGAGAGTGGCGCTGCTGCTCCTCCTTGGCCTCGTTCCAGGTGGTCAGCCCTCTCCGGGGAGGCTCGCAGGGGAAAGTCAGCATGTGCACCCCACACCCAGCCCGGTTTGTGTTTTCCCTCTCGTGGGAGATCTAAGTATGTGCACGTCTCTTTTATCTCTATTTTAGTATGGCCAACTTAAAAATTGAATTGTCGAAGTTGGACAGTGAGGCCTGGCCTGGGGCGCTGGATGTTGAGAAGGAGAAGCTGATGCTGATTAATGAGAAGGAGGAGCTTTTGAAGGAGCTTCAGTTCGTCACTCCGCAGAAGCGCACTCAGGATGAGCTGGAACGCCTGGAAGCCGAGAGGCAGCGGCTGGAGGAGGAGCTGCTGTTGGTGAGGGGCGCGCCCAGCCGGGCTCTGGCCCAGAGGTTCGTTCCTGCCCTGGGGACACGACTGGTGAAACCTTGCGGGTGTGGCTTAGCTGTGCCTGGAGGCCAGTTCCCCTGGTCTGTGGAGATCTCAGTGGCATCTCAGCGGACTGAGAACCAGCACAGAGGACTTCCTCTGACCCTCCTCGTGTCCCTCAGTGTCCGCTCCTCTGTGTGTGTGAGGAACGTGGAAATGCTGGGACAGATGCTGAGTAACTAAGGAATGTTGACTTAAAGCCGGGAATGAAGTGCATCCTTGACGGAGTCAGATAACAATAGCTATCAACTGCCAAGCTCTGATAAGAAGGATTATCTGGGCTGTGGCAGCAACTGAAGCTTCCTATCCAGGGTTTTATTACTCACAAGAATGCAAAAGTTTATTGCTTTCCATTTCACAAGGAAAAGACAGCTTGCTCCCTTTGAGATCTTAACAGGTCACAAAATGTTCACTTGGGTTTTTGTTTGTCAATTGAAACCCTCCTCTGACGTAGGTGAAATGTAAAGAAAAATATTTTAAGCAATTCCTGATCTTTCCGTGGGAAGGTGTAAATTGATTATCTAATCTGAATATCCAGTTGTGTAAGCAGAGCAGCTGGAATATTGTGCTGGGGAAGGTTAGTCTGTCAGTCTGGCATGCACGCGTCTGCATAGGAGCCCTGAGTGCAGGCCTTGCTGACTGGTACGGGCAGACCCCTCTCTCAGCCATAGGCCAGGTAGCCCTTTAGAACCATGGCACATCCATCCTTTAGGCCAGCGAGTATCAGGGGCTGTGCCTGTCTCAGGATGACGGAACAGAAATTCCATTCGTATAATTCCAAGTGACCTAGAAGTAAGTTTAAAATGCCCAGCCATAACCCAATTGCTTTTATTTTTTTTAACTTCTTGGCTTCTTGTCTTCTAATTCCTTGTCCTCTATAATGTTTAAGGTTGAGTGTCTACAAAATACCAAAATCTTTGAAAAGTGTGATGGGGGCAGGGGGAGGGAAAAAGCCTCGACGTTCCTGGTTGGTTGTAGCCCGTGGACTTCCCTACCCTGAGTTTAACCATCTGGGGGAGGTCACTTCTGTGAGTTAAAACGTTGATGGAGATGGTGCGTAGCTTCACCATCCCAGCTCCAGGGAGCCTGGGAAGGATCAGCCGGGAAGGCCTCTGCAGGTGACCTTCGTATAGCATCCTTGGTAGTTCACAGTGCCCCGCCTGCCCTACTTTCCTTCCCCTGCTGCGCTCACATCTTTGCCTGGTGCTGCTGCCTGAAAGCTCAGCCTAAAGGTAGGTGTGAGCAAGGCTGGCCAGGGCAGGATCCATCAACAAAGACCAAAAGGAGCAAAAAGGTGGGCTGAGAAGGCCGCATTCGTTGTTTTCCGGAATGACCTTGATGTCCTCAGGGTCTGTGTTTGCGTATCTTAAATTTCTAGGATAAAAGTTTGGCAGTGATCAGTAAATATGATGAAGTGGGTAGCTTCGTGTGGCCCATGAAGAAGACACCAGTGATATTTTGTGTATTATGTAGCACTTAATAAATGTCATATAATCACACGGGTCTGCCAGGCTGCGTCCATCTCAGCTTTCTGCTTTGTGGTATGCGACTCTGGGAAGGGCCCATGAGCAGACTTTAGATTTGTTCTGTGATGGAGTAAACAGGCGTGCGTTTGTTTGTTTGAATCAGTTTTGCAGGCGTGATGTCTTGTCTTTTTTATTAGGGCTAGAAGCTTCAAAAATGACGAATGAAGTAAGATGAAAAATACCGTTTGTTCCTCAGTGCCTAGACTGCGGCCTTTATACTTCTCTAGGCACGCACATAATCCCTGTCATCATTCCAGCAGAAACAGTGGGTTTGAACTCAGCAGGAGGACAAGCTGTAAAATACTTAGCTATCGAGTGAAGGCGGCCATGGGGTTTGGGCCATTTGGGGACTGAGTGGTCTCATGTCCCTCTGATTTGTGCTTCCTGCATGGCCCCATCCCTCACACTGGATGTTAGCAGGAAGGGAAATGTGTATGTTTTATGTTTGCAATATGCTGACTTTTCCAAGTCATTTGGAAGTCAAGTCATTAGCATTACAAAAAGTGAGCCCTGATTTCCTTTCCCTTGTCCGTGGCCAGAAGCAGAAGCAAATCCCCAGAATCAGGCTGTTGTGTAAGGTTGAGGGGCTTATACTTTCCTGCTTTAGTGACTTCAGCTTTTCTGCCTGCTTTCCTTGGACACAAAACGGCCCAGTATTTCACATGTCCAAGGAGCCGAGCCAGCTGCCGGGTGAGCTCTGGGTCCTCTGTTTCCCTGGTAAACACAACCCCATATGGCTTCAGGGTTTGTTGTTAATGCTTTTACTTTACTCCCCTGCATTCTCTCACCTTGTCTTACTCTTCAGCCTTCACGCTTTCTTCCTACTACGTGGATGTGTTTCTGCTCCACTTATTGGTGCTGTTGAATGAAACAGGGGGTCGTGGAAGGCAAGACAGTGCCTCTGCAAGCCGTGCGTTTTCTCGTGTAAAAGCTGGCGGTGGGGAGACGCTTCTGGGAAACAGCTTTCACCCTGGGAAACTGGATTTCATCACAGAACCAGTTGTGCTTCACCGACGCCAAATCCCTCAGTTTCTTCTTGCTACCTGTGCCACCATTGAGGAAGCTGCTTGCCGAATTCCCCCAAGTTTTCTTGTTTTCTGTTTATATCGTGGGTTTCCCATTGTTTCAGGAGTGGCCTCGGGCAACATTCTGAGTCGTTACTGAATTGTGGTCTCTGAAGAGCTACGCTCACATGAGTTTTCAGCCACTGAGTGTGATCCTAGAGCTCTGCAGCTACGTGCCTGCCAGCGCTGTCCGCCGTGTCACCAACTCGCCCGGCAGCAGTGACTGAGCTCGCCACCTAGTGGTCGCAGAGCCCGGGAGAAGAGAGCTGCTCCCTGTGAGGGATCATTGGCGAAGAGAAATTGCTCTCAAATGAGAGTCGTGCAGTGTAGGCTTCCTACACATCTTTCATGTGCTTTCAGTGCACTCATTGAAATGCCTCAACTCTGTGCCTGTCTGCAGCTGATGAGCGCTTGTCACTGCTCCTTATTTCCTCACAAATTTTAGGGGTTTTGTCTTAATCTTGCCAAGATGTCTTATTTGTTTCTTAATTATATGAATGTTTTCTCCACTGATTCTGAAAAGATTTTTACAGCAAGTGGGTGAGGGTATGAGTGTCATTTTTTAGTGGGAAAGGGACTTCTTAGTTCCATAGCTGACATGGAATTTTCCCCAAGTGGGAAGTTCTGAGTGGTGTGAATCAGGAGAGAACAGCCAGTGCCTCTCTCCTGAGGGCACCAACCGCAGAGGTAGGAGGGTGTGAAGACCCTGCTGCTGAAGGAATGGTGCGGGGCAGCAGGACCGGTGGGAGGAGTCTTCTCGGGGCCAGTTGTACAGACCCTGTCTCGCCCAGGAGGACTAGAAGGACAGAGCTTGAGAAGGGCTTAGAGACAGGGACGCTCCCTCTCGAGGGGCTGATGTCTGAGCAAGTTCTCCTAATCCCTGGTCCCGAGGACGCGGAGGAGGTCGCTTCCCACGAAGGACACCTGGAATCTGAGGAAGACTTCAGCCCCCACGAGGAGAGGCTTTGGTGATTCCATCAGAGACAGGAGTGGAACCCTTGACCAAGGACAGTGACAGCCACCCGGCCAGAAGGGATTCTGTGACCCTCCAGTGCCTTCTTTATGCTTCTCTCAATGAAGATGTTACCCAGACACCTGCCGAGGGGGATGCTGGGGCCGGGCCCGGGCTCTTCAGACAGCCTGGGTAGAAGAGGGAGGAAGAGCTGATGGGTGCCTGCCGGGAGCTTCGGATCTGACTGGACATGCGAGCAGGAACGCAAAAGGCGGGCTCAGTGGCGCAGAGCTTCGGATCTGACTGGACATGCGAGCAGGAACGCAAAAGGCAGGCTCAGTGGCGCAGAGCGGCCATGAGGGCTGGCAGGGCAGGGCCTGAGCAGCCCGCTGCAGGAGGGAGAGGGCCACTGCTTGTGACTGGGCCTGGATTTTACATTCCAGCACGAAGCGCCCTGATGTCAGACTGAAGCTGCCTCACCACACCAGAACAGCCTTCATTTGTGCAATATTTAGTTTGAAAACTTACTTCAAAAGTGCTTCTCCTGTTTCAGAAGACATGGATTTTACTTGATTTTTGGGCTTTCTCCAGACCTTCATGTGCCTTCTAATTCAGTTAATCTGCTTTGTATGAATATTTTTTCCTTTTTGAGTTTTTGTTTATATTTAAGAGATTAAAAAAATAGGGACTGTGCTCCTTTTCAAAATACACCTTTGAAAGCTACGAATTAAGAATTTATCACCCTTTGAAGTACCAAACAAAATGACAAGAATTCCTTTTTTTATTTTAACATATAATGAAATTGTGTTGGTGACACATCAAAGGAAAGATACCTATAAATAAAATATGGGCATGTTTCCTTACGGCCTAGAGGACACAGCATTTCGAAGGGGTTGGAAATTAGGAACATTTTCTATTCCTCCGAAGGAAAGTAGCTAATTTCTGTAGCCCCACCTTGCAGGGCCTGCTGAGGCTTTGAACAAGGGAGGTGCGTTTTGATGTCTGTGGAGCACTTTCTCGTGCATTCCTCCGTTTGATCCCTTCAACAGCCTCAGCAGGCAGACACGTAGGATCGTAACCACCATTTTACAGATGAGAAAGCTGAGAGCCTTGATTAAGGGACTGGCCTAAGGATACAGAGTGAGCAGCAAATCCAAGACCAGAGACCAGGTGGTTCTCTGGGTCTCTTTCCGCCTTCCGTTGACCACTGTAAACGAGCTCATTTAAATGTCGTCTAAAGACCTCGAGATGACATAAGCGATTCTCATGCAGGCTCTGTGTTGCAGAAACCTCTGGCTGCTGGATCTATTTTTAAGTGACTTTTCAGGTACACAATTCCATAATACTCAGATTTCTAAGAAACCTCATAAACACTTGTGCAGTTGAATTGAAGTGGATGAATTTCATGATAATCTGGTGCAGGTGATGAGATGTGCTGTAGACAGGAAAGGAAATCACTTTTATGACTCTTTCTTGCTTAAACAGTTAAGCCCAAATTAGCTCACACTGGCAATATGGACTAATTTGTTTCTTAATCGCTAAAATTCTCATCAAATTGAGATTGGAATTTTTATCACTAAATATTATTCGGGAACAGTCCTTACCAAATTCAGTACTTAGGACAATCTTTTCTAATTCTCTGTTATTACTGTCAAACATTTTCGTAATGTAAACCCAATTCACAGGCCTCTAGAAGATTCTGTGATCTTTGTTAGTTTTTTGTTGTTTTTGTCCTCACTCTTTCCCTAACTCATAAGAGCATGAGGGTTTTTTACCCATTTGAGAAAATTTTTGAATACCAAAATTTAAAACGCCCTCGGTAATGCTGGAGATGTGGTATGGATCTCCCCTTTGTTCAGCCTGGCTGTGGATGGTTCTGCCCATGTGGCTGCTTGCTGGCAGTTCTGTTTTCCCTCTGTTGAGTTCATTCGGATTCCCCTCAGGGTACAGAATATTGTGTAATAAGAATCTTTCTTTTCTTTTCCTTCAGTTTTCATTCTTTATTGTAATCATATGAAAATGTATCCATTTCTTTTTTTTCCCTAGATTGAAATTGGAAGAGCGAAGAAAAGAGCTGCTACAGAAACTTGAAGAAACTACTAAATTAACTACGTATTTGCATTCACAACTTAAAAGGTAAAGTTACAAATTTGAAGTTATGTAAATTATTTTTGTGAACCCCAGGGTCATATTTGGACTGTGTCTGAAATATGTTGTCAGAAGAAGGTATGTTTTAGCCCTCGTTACATACTGAGGAAAGTGGTGTGTTCCCCCACATCAGTCCTTTTAAAAAGGGAGGGTGGGGAGATTTGCCTTAAAATAGCCACATATTTACTCCTTAAATACACACAGAGATGAGGAAAGAGGAGTGAGCACCCGGTCTTTGTGTAACCTCTGTCTTTATGAGCTTACCTTTTTTTCTCTCAAAATAAAAAGTTTTATTCTTTAAGCAAAGTAACTGTGTTAACACTTTATGCTGTTTACACCCCTCCCTTCTCTATTTTTTAATTGCACAGTTGCTTCTGAATATCTATGCAGGTAGATTTATCAATAGGTATTTGTACCCCCCCCCCCTTTTTTTTAGCTTTTGCAGAAGGGGAATGATTCTTAATAAGAGTAGGCTTGCTGCTTCAAGAGTATGTAGAGAGCCAGGTTGAAAGTGTTGGTGAATAAACATGGGGATGTGTGGGATAACAGCAAGTTCCTTTTCCCCGTTGTTGAGTATGTTCTTTGGGGTCACTGGGTTCGTACCCTCTGGGGTCCAAAGCAGGGGTTGTGTTTGGGTTTTCCGTATCATACCAGTTTTTACAACATGTGTTTTTCTTCTCTCAGCCTCTCCGCCAGCACCCTGTCCATGTCCTCTGGGAGCAGCCTGGGTTCCCTGGCCTCCAGTCGAGGGTCTCTGAACACCTCCAGCAGAGGGTCGCTCAATTCCCTCAGTTCCAATGAGCTCTATTACACGAGTCAGGGTGACCAGATAGATGCGGATTATCAGTATAAACTGGACTTCCTTCTGCAGGAGAAGGGTGGTTACATTCCTTCCGGACCCATCACCACCATCCATGAAAACGAAGTGGTCAAGTCTCCTAGCCAGCCTGGCCAGGGTGGTCCCTGTGGGGCGGCAGCTGCAGCGACAGGCCACACCCCCCCACTGACTGAGGCCCCCAAGTCTGTGACGTCCCTGTCCTCAAGGTCATCCCTTTCCTCCTTGTCCCCTCCTGGCTCTCCCTTGGTTTTGGAAGGCACATTCCCCATGTCGTCTCCTGACGCCCCCCTCCATCAGTTCACTGCTGACTTCGAAGACTGTGAGTTGAGTAGCCATTTTGCAGACATTGGCCTTGGTGAGAATCAGGTCTTGTTGGATTCTGATTCAGGCGGAGCTTCCCAGTCTCTCTTGGAAGACAAAGACCTCAGTGAATGTGCGAGGGAGCCATTGTATGAAGGACCCGCAGGTAAATGCAGACCTTTGCTGTCATGTTTTCCTCTTGATTATTTTAAGGAGAGTGGTTGGAGGGCTACTTTTTCCACATAGACAGATGCTCCTAGTCCCCCTTCTCTGTCTGATGCTTGTTCATTTCGGCTTCATTTGAGGAGTTTTTATTGAGATACCTAGACATTTTTTCTTTATCAAATAAAAATGACCTTCCCTATTTAATAGCTTTAGTTATTAAGACTCTGTTCCCTTGTCCCAAGGCCTTCTGTGTATGCCAACTGCCTGGGAAGGGACGGGTTTTGTGAACACACTCCACGCTTCTAAAATGATTCTGTTTCTGCAATAGCAAGGCAAAGAAGAGGGCCTTCTTTTAAAAGTTGGCCTAAAACAGATTAAAACCAAGGCAATTAGCATAGCAGCTAATTAGTACCAGGGTTCAGTGTTTAGGTAGCTCAGGGAATTCTATATAAATACAATTTTGGTTTTATGCCAGACCCACCCTCCCTCCGGGTTCTGATGTCTGGTCTTACCCTGCCATCTTCTGGCCACAGGACTAGTTACAGCCCGAGAGAGAGGGCAGCGGATTGCCTTCAGACTCCTGCGTTTGTGCTCAAAGAGACAGAAACAGGGAGAATTTAATCTTTTTGTAATTGTTTTCCTTTGCAAGGCAGAAGCTTTTAATATACTAGATGTGGCTTTAAAGAGAACAGAAGGGACTCTGTTGGCAAATGATCACAGTTCTTGTGCGAGGAAGATGATCTAGTGGAGAGGTAGCCAGGACGAAGTGGGAAACAAGCTCCAGTGCCGGGCCTGCAGCCCTGCTCAGACCTGCACGGGCTACTGTGAGTCCACAGCACACAGGACAGGCCTCTTTGGGAGTATTTTCCTGCTGTTTTGAGAAGCATATTTCTTTTGTATTTATGGTCCTAGGAATTCTAAGTATTAATTGATCGGCCAATTCAGATGTTTAAAAAGATAGATGAATCCATGTTGGTTGTATGGTTTCAAATACCAAAGACTGAAGCCCCACCTGCCTGCCAGTGGCCTGAGGCAGAGGCAGAGGCGGGTGCAGAAGACATCTGTGTGGCTCGTGTGCTGCTGCCTGGCAGGTGTCAGAGCTATGAGTAACGTGTTACTGCAGTAGTCATCTGCAAAGAAAGTGAGCACAAGAGTGGTGTTTACAGAATGGCTCCAAGAAAGCAGAAACCTGCTGGGACCCCCTCCCCACACCCCCGCCTGCAGGAAGGAATGTGGTGTGCTGTGCTCCACCCCTGGAGCCAGCCAAGCCTGCACTCCCATTTTGATTGCCCCATTAACTGGCTGTGTTCTGGCAAACACGTTACCCATCTCGAGCTTGTTGTTCCTCATCTGCAAAGTGGGGATGATACAATATCCACCTTGTGGGGCCCTGGGAGGCTCAGTGCCATAATCGTCTAGGGCAACTGACCGTGCCTGAGCTCAGCACTCAGGTCACGGTAACTATTATTACCTAAGGACAGTAAGTACACAGGCTCTGCTAAACACAGTTTCTACCACAAACCACTGAAGTTATACAAGGTGGAAAGAACAAACGAGAGAAGAAAGTGGAGTGGCTTTTGTGCCATTCTTCTGTGCTTTGGACTTGAAGGGTCTTACATTCCTTGAGCATTTCAAAGCTGTTTTTGCTCTTCATGTATTTGGAGTGTTCCCTGGTGACCACTTCTCCACATGCAGTCACTTTGGAGGGGCTGGTAAATGAGGCCGAGTGCTGGAGCGGGGGAGAGATCTGCGGGAACGTCGCCCAGGCCGGTCCCCACCTGGCGGTCCTGAGCCACTGAGGTCCCTTCCTGCAGCGCCTCTGCCAGGCCGTTACCTGCTCCTGACCCCTGGGCCTGCTGTGGGGTCTGCTGAGAAGCTCTGCCCAGAGACCAGTCCCTCTGAAGCTTCCATGAGATAGCTTTTAACTTTTTAAATGTGTATTATATTAGAAAACTGCTCTTAAAAAGTCACCCAAAGGGAAGATATATCTAAGAGCTTTGTTTGCAAATAATGTTCAGTTTCATGTGTGAAAACATTTATAACTGTAAAGGCTAATTCTCTTGAGGTCAGGTCACCAACGCTTGGTCTCTTCAGGGGATGTCTGACCTGATGTCACGTGGGGGCGGGTGGCGCATGGTGGGAACACCGTTCATCTCCCTCAGCGCTCCAGAGCCTTATGCAGGTAAAGGCAAGTTCCTTTCATACACATCTTGCTCTCCAGCCCCATTCCCTGCTGGGTGACAGAAACCAAGCTGGAATAACTACGAAGTCCTTCCACAGTCAGTCTCTGTCATTGTCAAAGTCAACTTCAGGCCGCTGTGGTTATTCCTGGGGGTAATCAATAAATCATGTCATCACCTTCACCCCTCACAAAGGGGGGTGGGCGGAGAGAAGGCTCTTCATCATCAATGAAAAAGCATTCCCACTGCCAGGAATAAAAGGGAAAATGCAGCAATCAATCCTGTAATCGGAAGCCTCAAAACTTAAACATCTTAACAAGATGTAAAGTCACGGATCAGAAGGGGGCGAAATGCATACCAGAGCTGCTCCCTGCGCACTGCTCAGGATGAAAGGATTCCACAGGTCCACCGGCTGGCAGCCGAGGACAGAGGAACACGGCTGTAATGAATGCTCCTTGCTCACCGCAGGAAGCTGGTGTACGAATATGAACTAGAGATAAAAGTGAAGTGGTAGCTGGTGAGGAATTCTGCAAGTCAAAGACGCTTTTTCTTTAACTTCTGTTGGAGGAGGAGCAGAAGGGATGTCGCATTTGGCCTGTGGAGAGAAGGGGAGAGCAGCAGAGGTGGAAGTCTCTCTGACACTGAGTAACTGGAAGCTCTCCGTAGCAGAAATCTCTAATACTCCAGGGAGGCGCCCGAGCGTGTGGTAACTGCAGGGACTGCCTAAGGGGGGCAGCAGACCAGTGAGACTGTGTGCAGCTCATCCCTGCCCTTAGAATATTTCAGGACAGAGAAAAGCCGTATCCTTTCTCAGATAGTCACCGACAGCTGGCATCCCAGGAGTCTTATGAGTCATGGTGCCTTCAACCATCACATTTGTTGATTTAAATAGTAAGATCGTTGGTTCTCAGATGGAAATTATATTTTGGATTTCTCACAACCTAACTGGGTGTGTACTTTATGTTTACCTTTTCCTAATAAGGAATCTTAATTAGCGCTGTCACTTTCACCTCCCTAGATGTGGAAAAATCGTTACCAAAAAGAAGAGTAATCCACCTGCTTGGGGAGAAAACCGCTTGTGTGTCGGCTGCTGTGTCTGATGAGTCTGTGGCTGGAGACAGCGGGGTCTACGAAGCTTTCGTGAAACAGTAAGGATTGAGCAGGGGTGCCTCTCCGTGAGGCCACGTCTCCTCGTAGCCGTGCCTGTGGGCGGGAGGCTGGGAGCGTGCTGCCGTTAGCCACTCTGCTGCGGTGAGGGCTGTGGTGTGCCTGAAAATCTCAGTGTACTGAAACATCCCGTCAGCAGGGAAATGATAAACGATAAACAGGTTGGTGTACTCAAAGACGACTGATCGTCTTTAGGACTTAAAACTTAGAATGTTGGAGAGGCTGGCCAGTGCCTGTTTGGCGCGTGAAGCCTCTCGTGTTATTTCTGAGAGCCTGGAATGTGTCTGGGGGTGTGGTAAACCCAGGGAGGCTCAGGAAAGTCAGGCATCAGAAAGTCCCCTGAGGGCTTGGAGGCAGATGCCTCTTGACAAGGTGAAAAAGGATCTAAGAGTGAGCCCTCGCTGGATCAGCCCCACTGGTGGTTGAGGGGTGCTGTTGCTGCAGGTTCACTCAGCATCGTTAAGTAGCAAATAGTGACCATGCTGATCCGTCTCCCCGGTATTAAACTCTTCCTACGCCTGCAATTTCCCTGTCCCTAGGCCTAGTGAGGTCGAAGATGTTACGTACAGCGAAGAGGACGTTGCCATTGTGGAGACTGCCCAGGTGCAGATCGGACTCAGGTACAGGGAGCTGCACGTGGGGAGGGGCAGTTCCAGCACTCTCTGCAGCGACGAGTGGCCTGTGCTCTCTCCTTACTCCATCAGCTTCTCTTTTGACAGATATGATGCGAAAAGGTCAAGTTTCATGGTGATTATAGCACAACTCCGAAATCTTCATGCCTTCTTGATACCTCATACTTCAAAAGTGTAAGTAAAATCAGTGAGAAACTTAAAATTGTCCACGTAGGATCGTTTTACATTGTGATCATGCGATTCATCCGAGTGGAGATACGAAGGAAAAGGCACAGCAGGGCTGCTCATGTCCTATCAGCAGAAGACAGAGATGGGGAGAAAAGGGGAACGTGAGAAAAGTAAACTGGGTTTTGATCCTAATTCAACCATCTCATTATTAAGTATAGGAACCAAGACTTTATTTCCCTTTTCAACCAGAAATTCTGTATTGTCATGTGTTGGAGCCTGATTTTTTGAAATTTAACTAAAATTTTCATCGTTGCCCAATTGTGACTACTGTTGGTTTGGAGGAATTTTCTGATCTTTTACATGAAAATGTAGCAATTAAATTTTATTTATCAGTACAGCTTTGCCAAGCATCATATCATGCTACATGTAAGAGTACCGTGTTTTTATCATTAAGCTTTCACTTCCCTATGACCGGTCATTTCTTAAAGTTACTTCACTTTAAGTTATTTCGCTTCATCAAACCATGAATCCCAAGGACTGCTACCCAGTCTGTGGCTCAGGGACTGTTTGTTTCTTGCCAGATATTTCTAGAGACCTTCACCACCACTCACACTTTCCAGAGTCAATGTTTCAGTGACTCTCTTAAGGGCCCATGGCTAGAGAGTGCCAGAAAGAAGCCAGATTTCAACATAGCACCTCTGACTTAGAATCCAGAATTTTTATGTCCACCCTACACTTACTAATACGTTGAATAAGCCAGAACAGGCCTGGAAATAAGAGAGAGTGAGTAAGAGTGACCCCTCCCAAGACCCTATACCCAGGCAGGTGGATTTCCTTAATGATAGAATATGTTCCTCAATGAGAAGGATGTTTAGTAGAGTAAATGTTAAGAGTTCTGGATGTTTTCCCTATGGGTTTACTTTTAAGTTCACATCCTAATATTTTAAGAATTGTCAGAGAAAAGAAACTGGATCTAAGAAAAGAAGAGCTAGGTTATTCAGTAGGCAATAGAAGAATGGAGCTAGTGGATGTCTGTGTTGATGAGCATCAAAGCTGGAGGGGCTAGGATGCTGGGAGGGGAGTGGGCTCAGAGGGCCTCCCAAAATCAAGGTGTGGGGAATCCACGTTATTAGCGAGAGTGGTAAAGAGGAAGGCATAATGGAGGCGTGGCTTGATCACCCCGGAGAGCCTGCTTCCCAGGACTGAGATTAGGAATACCCATCAGTAGTATCTTGGGGAGACAGGCTGATAATACTATTTGTGATTTCTCCCTACTGATAAATACTCTGAGATATTGGCGTGTGCCATTGGCAGCCTTTTCATGTTAGTATAGCCTGTCAGGGTGAAGACAGGTCCACGAGGGATCGAGTCTCTGAGCAGTGAGAGCCAACCCACAAGTCCAGGAGAAAACTGCAGAGCCCCCGAGAACACACACTTTCTGTAAACTCAGATCGTAAGGACAGTCCTACCCAAATGTTCCTGTGACACGCTGTCTCAGTCACTCTCGCTCACCTCGTAGGAAGTCACAAGAACAGTGCCTGTGGGAGGTTTGGCGGTAGCCTGTGTAGTTCAGGATCAATGGGAGGCTGAACCGGGGAAGGCAGCCAGCTGTTGGCTGTGCAGCTGGTACGCAATTGCTTGTCCAGTTGGTCTGAACCTTCCTGAGATGGATAGCAACGTGTTCTTAAGCCCATACACAAAAGCCTGGGCCTGCATAATGGCACTGTTAGAAATGGCAACTAACTAGTATGAAATATCCTTAAAACAGTTCTTTTTCTCCCCTAACTTGGAACTTATTTTTGATTATTAATTACGACCAGCAGAGTTTGTGCTTCAACTGGTTGGCAGCAGCCGCGATGTTTGCTTGAGAGGTTCCTGACTCCCCAGACCTCCTACGGCAATAAGAGAAGAGCCCCTGCCTCCTTCCCCTCTGCCTTGGGCTCTGAACCACGTAAAACCTGATTTTTTTCATGGGGAAACCTTTTAGGGTCATGTAACTGGTTCGTTTACTCAGTTTCAGAGTAAAACTGAAGTCTGGAGAAACAGAACATTCCTTCTCTCCGTTCCACCTCTCTAAAATACTTCCTTTTATTGCCTTTCCATGAAGGCGGAGAAAAAAGATTTCTTCTGACTCTCCAGCCTTAGCAGCAGCGGCCCGAGGTCCACTAGATTTTAGTGCTGCAGCTCCGTAATTGACGTTGGCATCAAGCACGGCAGTAATACGACATTCCTCAGCTCTGCATGTGGACCTACAGTGTTCACAGTTGGAGGAAGGCACCCTTCGGAGTATGAATTAGACAAGCCTGGAAGGGGGAGGTGGGCATTTAGTGGGTGTGCTCTTTCTGGGATTTAAAAGGAAATAACCTCATGCTGTTTCCAAGGGTTGTGAGTCCTCGTATAATGTGTGCTCAGAAAATTCACTTTAAAGTAGTATTAGAAGTTACTGTTTTTGGTAACTCTTCCTCTGAATTTTACAAAGCGTAAACTCTTGAGTTCGTCATATCTGAGACTTCTGAGATGCCGGACAGTGGTATTTTTGAACTGTGGATTTCATCTGTTTTGAGTTTTCTCAGCAATATGCTACTTAGCTTTTCTTTTTCTCTAGTAGAATAATGTATTCCGTTCCTGAGAAACGGTCCTGCGCAGCCCCTTTAGCTCTCTGCATGTATCTGCTTAGTATGTGCCTGCCTTCCCAGGCTCAGAAACAGCTGACTTTGGAACTGGCTGTGCCTGGGCAGGAGGGACATGAAATCCGGCTGCCCACGGACTTTCCTCCCTGTTGCTTTCCTGCCGTGCACCTTTGCCGCAGCCACGTGGTGACCGGCAGGCTGGGCCGTTGCATGCTCTGGGGCACAGTCGGCATGGCTGGGATAAGAAGAGAGCCTCTGCACTGAGCAGGGACCCACATGGCAGCAAAGCTTAAGGGTGATAATGGACTCCATCTTCCCCCTCGTTTCTCTCTTTTGCAGATAATTTCAAACGATAGCTGTGAATCCAGTATCCTTGCAGTGCCTCTGAAATCCATTTTACTCTTGTTCTTTGCAGCTATTTTAGGGTTGCTCTACTTCCCTCCTCAACTGATGTCAGCTGTCTATTTCGAACAAAAGTCCACCCAGCCACGGAATCCATCTTATTCAACGATATGTTCAGAGTGGCCATTTCCCAAGCTGCCTTGCAGCAGAAGACGCTGCGAGTAGACCTGTGCTCTGTCAGCAGGCACCGGAGGGAGGAGCGCCTGGTAGGGCCTCATAGCTGCCATGTGAAACCACGCTTAGGACTGGCTGCTCTGAGATTAATTTCCTAGTTGCTGTTGCGCCAGCCCTCATACCACTGCAGATCTGCCCAAGGCCACATCCAACGGTGGTTTCATTTTTTATCTGAAGTAGTGATTTCTAGTTTTCCTTCTCTTATTCCAGACCTTTAAAAGATGCTTAGAAATTATGATTTTCTGTAAAATCTACTTTCTACCCTCTGGCTAAAGAAGAACTTTGGCCTGTGTTATGATAATCACTATGGAGTATGTTTATTATTCCCAGGACGAGTCTTGTGCTGGGTGCTTTGTATACATTATCTCCTTTAACCCTCATGACAATCTTAGGAAAAGGGTTACGATTACCTCTATTTTCAGATAAAGAACTGCTTAGAGAAGTAATGTGATCAGGGCCACACAGCTAGTGAATGATGGAGCCAGATATCAAAGACATCCCACACATAAGTCACTGTTACAAACTTAGATCAAGCAAGGCACTGAGTATATAGTTCCTTTGTTCAGCTCATTTTCCCCAGCCATGGTTTTAGAACTTCTCATCACTTCTCAGCCTTTTGGCTAAGACTAAGTGTGGTATTAGAGCTTCTAGGAAGACCTAAGTGGTGTTTAGAGCAGTGTGAGGTCTAAACGCTAAAGCAGAAGACTTCATACTAACCAATAGTGAGTTTAACACACATTGTGCGTAATAACCAGAAAACCGTCATGTACCAGTGAGGTCAACAGGTGTTCAGGTGCATGCGCGTGGAGGTGTGCCCATATGTCCCAAAACAGCAGGGTCTCCACTTAACTCTTGTCTGCAGTCCACTCGGAAACACAGAAACACACGGTTCACGAGGAATGAAATGTAAACAGGTGATAGATTTCTTATTAGTATTTCCTTTTCTTTATATGAAAAAATATATTTGATAATATTGTTTGACAGTAAATAAAGTTAGAAGCAAAGATAATAGACTGGTCAGGCTGTTGGAAAGGCTTAGTATAATAGATATATATGTCACAAGCTCCGTAAAGTTAATAAATGTGTTAATTGATAGCCTTTTAAAAAATGGTGCAGTTTAATTTAGATTCTGGCTGATACGTGTGATTTGGTGAAATATAAAAGCTTTTAACCTTTAATTTTTTTTGACATTCTCTTAACTTATCCAGAGAGAAAAATTTTGCTATCTGATTTCTCATTTAAGATCCACAGTAGACTTTTTGTTTGTTTTTAAATTTTTCAGTGGATAGTGGGTTTTGTGAGTAATAAAGCACTCATGGCATATTGTAAGATATATTATGGTCTATGCTTAGTCATTTATTTTTTTTCTTTTTCTTTTTTAAAACTTTTCATTTAAAAATAATTTCACACTTATTAAAAATTTCATGCTTAGTCATTAGGTTTTGGCAAAATAGTATCTCACAAAATAACCCCAGGGTTGGCTTTTTTTTTTTTTTTTGAGGAAGATTAGCCCTGAGCTAACATCCATGCCCATCTTCCTCTACTTTATATGTGGGACGCCTACCACAGCATGGCAAGCGGTGCCATGTCCGCACCCAGGATCCGAACCAGCGAACCCTGGGCTGCTGAGAAGTGGAACGTGCAAACTTAACCGCTGCACCACTGGGCCGGCCCCCAGGGTTGGCTTTTAGATTGGGATTATTTCTTATTTAGTCACACCTGAAAATATAAGACATCTCCAGGCTTTTAAAAAATCCCCCAATGCTTTATATCATGAGTATTGTATTTTTTTTCCCTAAAACAAGCTTACCCAATAATCTTAATTGTATCAGAGGGAGCAAATATGAATTTAAACATTTTATCTTCTCTCTCTCTCTTTTTTTTCCTTTCTTTTCCTGTAGGCTGGAACTCAGATCAGCCTGGCAGATTTACCATTTTCCAATGAGATTTTCACTCTGTGGTATAACTTGCTTCCTTCTAAGCAAATGCCTTGCAAAAAGAATGAAGAAGAAAATGAGGATTCTGTATTTCAACCAAGCCAGCCATTAGTAGATTCTATAGACTTGGTGAGTCAAAATTAGAGAATAAAATTCATTACAATTTAATAAAATAGTATGGAATATTCGCTTTCACTATCCTTATTTTTTCTTTCACAGCTTACCCTTTTTTCCTGGCTTTCTAACCAAAAAAAAAGAATAATTGAAGCTTTGCTTCAAGTACAGTTTGTAAGAGAATCGCTCGTTTCTGCCCGTACTTCCTTCCATAAAAGTAAACTGATGTGGAGGCTTCACTGTTTTAAGTGACCGTGGAAAGCCTTTTGATTTAAATTTACGCTTCATATACGGTGTTCACATTTTTGATTCCACTGTCAGATTATACGTTTGGATTTCTTGTTTTTTGCAAACTTTCCATTTGTAGCATTGATATCTGTAAATATTTTCTATTAAAAAGTTTGTTCTAACCAGCAGTCATGCTTCAATACTTCCAAAAAATTTACCAAGGGGCGTCTTGTGAGGCCGTCCTTCTCTGATTTGGCATTTGTGGGTATCGTTACGGAGTTCATTTATTTCGGATGATCTATGAGGAAAGGGTTTACTAAGCAAAAGTCACATAATTCAGCAACAGTGCTTTGTTGTTCATCTACTATGTGCAAGAAAGTATCGTGGACGTTATGGTGGGTGGGGAAAGGGAAACGAGCGTGTTGGTAGAGCTTGTGTTCCGTGTGCAGGTTTGTGGAAGACACTAAGTAAAGCATACGAGATGATGAAATATGGTTTCTGCCTTTAAGAATGCTTTTATAATGGTCACACTGTGTATAAGGTTTTTTTAAACAGCTTAATGCAATATAATTTACATACCATACAATTAATCTATTTAAAGCATACATTTTACCCATTAGAAGTAAACAATTCAATGGTTTTAGTACATTCACAAAGTTGTGCAACCGTCACCACGGTCCAGTACTAGAACATTGTCATCATCCCAAGAAGGCCGACACCCCTTAGTAACTCCTGGTTCTCCCTCAGCCCGTTCGCCCAAGGCAACCTCTAATCGTCTTTCTGTCTCTATAACTTTTCTTATTATGGACAGTTGATGTAAATGGAATAATACAATATTTGTTCTTTTGAGACTAGCTTCTTTCACTTAGCATAATGTTTCAAGGTACATCCGTGTTGTAGCATGTATTAGTACCTCATTCCTTTATATTCCCAAATAATATTCCGTTGCATAGGTACACAGCATTTTGTTTATCTGTTCGTCAGCTGATGGGCATTTGGACTGTTTCTGCTTTTTCACTATTAGCAATACTGCTGTGAACATTTGTATACAAGAGTTTGTGTGGACGTATGTTTTTATTTCTCTTGGGTATTTACCTAGGAGTGGAATTACCGAGTCATGTAGTAGCTCTATGTTTTGCACAGTGGCTGCACCATTTTACGTTCTCACTAGCTGTATAGGAAGGTTCCAGCTTCCTCACCCCCTTGTCACATGTTATTAATCTTTCTTTTTGATTCCAGCCCTGCTAGTGGGTATGAAGTAGTATCTCCTTATGGTTTTGATTCACATTTTCCTAATGACTAACGATCTTGAGCATACTTTCATGGACTTATTGACCATTAGTTAGTGTACCTATTTTTTTTGAGAACTGTCTGTTCAGATCGTTTGTCTATTTTTTAAATGGGCGATTTATCTTTTTTTGTCGTTGCGTTTTAAGAGGTCCTCATATATTCTTGATACAAGTCTCTTATCCCATAAATGATTTGAAGATATTTTCTCTCATTTTGTTGGTTGTCTTTTTACTTCTTAAGGGTTTCATCTGCAGTAGAAAAGTTTTAAATTTTGATAAAAGTCCAGTTGCCAATTTGTTTCTTTTATTGCTTGTGCTGTTGGTGTCATATCTAAGAAGGCCTTGCCCAACCTAACATCACAAAAGTTTGCTCCAGTGTTTTCTTCTGAGAGTTTTAAAGTTCCGTCTTATTTGTAGGTCTCTGATCCAATTGAATTGTTTTTTATATGTGATGTGAGGAATGGGTCCAATTACATTCTTTTGTTTCTGGGTATGCAATTGTCCCAACACCATTTATTGAAAAAACTATTCTTTCTGCCTTGACTTATTATGGCACTTTTGCCAAAAATCAATTGAGCATACATGTGAATGTTTATATTTCTGGACTCTAAATTCTGTTCCATTAATCTCTCTATCTGTGCTTATGCCAAGCTCACATTGCCTTGATTACTGTAGCTTTGTAATTATTTTGAAATCAGAACATGTGTGTCATCTAACTTTGTTTTTCTTTTTCAAGATAGTTCGGGCTGTTCAGGATCCCTTGCATTTCCATGTGAATTTTAGTATCAGTTTGTCAATTTCTACAAAAAAAGACAGCTGGGATTTTGATAGAGATTGCACTGAGTCTGTAGGTCAATTTGGGTCATGTTGTCATCTTAACAGTTTTAAGTCGTCTGATCCATGAATACGAAATATCTTTTCATTTATTTAGATCTGCCTTCATTTCATTTAACAATGCTTTGTAGTTTTCAGAGTCCAAGTTTGCACTTCTTTTGTTAATTTTATTCTTTTTGATGCTATTGTAAATAGAACTATTTTCTTAATTGCATTTTTAGATTATTCATTGCACAATTGATTTTTTACTATCTTGTATCTTGAAACCTTGCTTAACTCATTTAATAGCTCTAATAGTTTTTTAGTGAATTCTTTAGGATTTTCTACATATAAGTTTATATCTTCTGCAAATAAGGTTCATTTTACTTCTTCCTTTCCAATCACCTTCTATTTATTTTTCTTGTCTATTTGCCCTGACTAGAACTTCCAATACAATATTGAAAGAACAGATGTGAGCAGACATCCTTGTCTTGTACTTGATCTTAGCAAGGAAGCTTTCATCTTTCACCATGAAGTATGATTTTTGCTGTGGGTTTTTTGTAGATGCCCTTTATCGGGTTGAGAAAGTCTCTTTTTCTAGGTTGTTAAGTGTTTATATCATTAAAGGCTGTTGGATTTGACAAATGCTTTTCAGCATCTGTTGAGATGATCATGTGGTCTTTGTCCTTTATTCTCACGTGGTTTGTTGATTTTCAGATGTTAAACCAACCTTGCATTCCTAGGATAAATCCCACCTGGTCATGGTGTATAATCTGTTTTATGTGCTATTAGATTCAGTTTTCTAGTATTTTTTTGAGGACTTTTTTGTCTATATTCGTAGTTTTCTTGTGATATCTTTGTCTGGTTTTGATATCTGAGCACTTCTGGCCTCATGGAAGGAGTTAGGACGTATTTCCTTCTCTTAGATCTTTTGGAAGAATTTGAGAAGATTTGATATGAACTCTTCTTTAAATGTTTGGTAGAATTCACCACTGAAGCCTTCTGAGCCTGGACTTTGCTTTGTAGAAAGTTTTTTGTTTACTAATTCAATCTCTTTAATTGTTATAAGTCTACTCAGAATTTCCTTCTTGTGTCAGTTTCAGGAGTTTGTGTCTTTCTAGGAATTTGCCCATTTCATCTAGGTTATCTAATTTATTAGCATACAATTGTTCTTAATATTCCCTTATAATCCATTTTATATCTGTAAAGTTGATAGTGATGTCTCCTCTTTCATTCCTGATTTTAGTAGTTTGAGCTTTCTCTCTATTTTTCTTGGTCATACTTGCTAAAAGTTTGTCAACTCTTGATCTTTTCGAAGAACCAACTTTTGGTTTCATTGATTTTCTCTAATATTTCTCTTTTCTGTATTTCATGAATTTCTACTCTAGTCTTTACTACTTCTTTCCCTCTGATCACTTTAGGTTTATTTTGCTCTTTTTCCATTTTCTTAAGGTTTAGGTTATTTATTTGAGATGTTTCCTCTTTTTTAATGTAAGTGCTTATAGCTATAAATTTCCCTCTGAGCACTGCTCTTGCATCATCTCATAAATTTTGGTATTCTGTGTTTTAATTTTTATTCATCTCAAAATATTTAGTAATTTTCCTTGTGAATTCTTGTTTGACTCGGTTACTTAGGAATGTGTTAATTTCCGCATATACATTAATTTCTTATTTCCTTATGGTACTGATTTCTAATGTCATTACAGTGTGGTCGAAGAACATATTTTGCATGATTTCAGTCCTTTTAAATGTATTGAGGCTTGTTTTATGGCCTGGTATACGGTCTATCCTGGAGAATCTTCCATGTGCACTTGAGAACAACGTGTGTTCTGCTGTTGTTGGGTAGAGTGTTGTACAGGTGTTTGTTAGGTCTAGTTGCTTTATAGTGTGGTTGTGTATACATTTTTGTTACACTTTTTATCTTATTCTAATCTCACTCTCTGACTTCCTTTGTGGAGAGGAGTGATGGAGAGATTTATAACAAAGTGCACAAATCTTATGTGAATTTTCTGATGAATTTTCACAAAGCGAACACATCTGTGCAGTTACCAGCCAGATCAAGGTATAGTACATTAGCACCACCCCAGACTCCTCCCTGTGCCTCATCATAGTCATTACCAGAGCCCTAAAGGTAATCTCTATTCTCACTTCCTCTCTATATATTAGTTTTGCCTGTCTTTGAACTTTATATAATGGAAGTGTTCAGTATATATTCTTTTATGTCTGGCATCTTGTACTTAACCTTATGATTGTGAGAGTCATCTATGTTTTTTGTGTAATTGTAGTTCATTCATGCTCATTTTGTGATATGTCATTGTGTAATTATATCACAGTTTATCCATTTTGCTATGGATGGACATTTGAGTTGATTCTACTTCAGAAGCTATTATGGGTAGTGCTATTAGCATTCTTGTGCATGTCGTTTGGTAAAAATACTATTTATCTTCTTTCATTTTAGCTATTTTGGTAGATAAATAGCACTCTCTTGTGGTTTTTTTTTGCATTTCCCTGGATTATAATGTTTAATGGCTAAATGGATGTCATCTTTTGTGAAATATGTGTTCAAGCTTTTGCCCATTTTTCTATTAGGTTCTTTTTTTTTATAGGTTGGCAGAGTTCTTAATTTTACATTTGAGTGTTTTGTCAAATATATTTATTGCAAATATCTTTTCCCATTTTATAGCTTACTCTTTCGTTTTCTTAATGTAGTCTTATTTATCGATTTTTCCCTTTATGTTTAATGCTTTTTCTTTCCTATTGAAGAACTATTTGCCTACCTGAAGGTCATGAAGATGTTTTCGTGTATTGTTTTATAAAAGCTTTCTTGTTTTACCTCTCATATTTAGATATGACCTGAAATTGATCCATCTGAAATTAATTGTTGTGAAAGGTATGTGGTAGGAGTTAAGATTCCTTTCTGTCCATATGATAGCTGGTTGACCTGGCATCTGCTGAAGATTTTCTTTCGCAACTGCACTGCAGTGTCACCTTTGTCCTAAGTCAGATGACCTCTACATATGTGGGTCTGTTCCTGAATTTACTATTCTCTTCCATTGGCTTAGTGGTCTACCTCTGTAGACAATACTATAGTTTTTCAGAGTGAAGGCTTTTCAATAGTTCATCATTTAGAATGATTTTTCTGAGGCTATTCATAGATAATTGCTACCAGATTAAGGAGGTTTCCTTCTCTTTCTAGTTTGAGTTTTTATTATGCATGGATATTGAATTTTATCAAACATTTTTACTGTGTCTCTTACGATTACATGATTGTTCTCTTTTATTCTCTTAATGTGATGGATTATACATTGATTGACTTTTGAATGTTAAACCACCATTGGATTCCTGGAATAAAATAGACTTCATTATGGTGTATTTTATGTGTGTTCTTCTATATGTTGCTGGATTTGATTTCTTGATTTCTTGATTTTATGTTTGGGGTTTTTTTCATTTACGTTCATGAGAGAGATTAGTCTTTAATTTTCTTTTCTTGTAAGATCTTTGTCATTTTTTGATGTAAAGGTTTTCCTGGCTTCATTATACAAGTTGGAAAATATTCCTTCTTTTTTTTTTTTTTTTTAAAGATTTTATTTTTTCCTTTTTCTCCCCAAAGCCCCCCATACATAGTTGTATATTCTTCGTTGTGGGTCCTTCTAGTTGTGGCATGTGGGACGCTGCCTCAGCGTGGTCTGATGAGCAGTGCCATGTCCGCGCCCAGGATTCGAACCAACGAAACACTGGGCCGCCTGCAGCAGAGCGCGTGAACCCAACCACTCGGCCACGGGGCCAGCCCCAATATTCCTTCTTTTCTTACTCTCTGCAGAAGTTTTTGTAAGATAAATGTTATCTTCCTTCAATATTTGGGAGAATTCACCCTTCCATCCTTTCTCTGTGAGAAGCAGCCTTTCTCAGCCAGGTTTCTGTGAGAGAAGTAAGCCCTACAAAAAGTGTTTTCAATGACTATTTTCTTACTTCTCTCAAGGAGGGTGCATAACTTATACCCTTCTAGATGTTTTGTTTTGTTTTGTTTTAAAATAATGAATGCCTGAGGGCATTAGGGCTTAATTCTCATGGAATTCCAGTTGAAAAAGGCTGGTGGCTTATTTTTTAATTACAGATTCAATTTCTTTATTAGTTTTAGGACTATTCCGACTTTTCTATACTTACATTGGTTGTAGTATGTTGTATTTTTCACAGGATTTGTCCATTTTATATTAAATTATCAAAATTTTGACAAAGTTTTTCACGATGTCTTCTTATTATCTTTTCATAGATGCAGGGACTTTACTATTTACTCATTTTCATTCCTGATGTTGGTTATTTATGCCTTTTCTTCCTTTTTTTCCCCTCATTCTTGCCAGAATTTGTCAAATTCTTTATTTTATGCAAAGAAAAACTTGGCCTTGTTGATTTTTCTCTGTCCTTCATGTGTTTTCTATTTTATTAATTCTGCTCTGTATTATTTCCTTGCTTCTACTTTCTTTGGGCTTAATTTGCTCTTCTTTTTCTACTTCTTGAGATAGATACTTAGATAACTGCTTTGTAACCTTCTTTTCCAATATATGCATTTAAGGCTAAAAAATTCTCTTTGAGCATGGCTTTTACTGATTTTCACGAGTTTGATAATGTGACATTATCAAAATATCATTGAATTAAACATATTTTATAATTTCCATTGTAATTTCTTGTTTAATACATGGGGTTTTTTAGAAATATGTTTACTTAATTCCCAAACAGTGAGGTTTTCTAGTTATCTTCTTGTTATTGATTTCTAGTTTTATTTCACTGTTTTCAGAGAATAGAGTACATAGTATTCAATCATACAGAATAATTGAGACTTGCTTTATGTCTTAGCGTATCGTCAGTTTTAGTAAAAGTTCCATGTGCTCTTGAAGAATGTATTTTCTGCACGTCAAGTTTGTTAATTTTGTTTTTCAGATCTTCCACATTTACTGATTTTTCAGTTTGCTTATTTTATCGGTTTGAGAGGTATATGAAATCTCCAACTTGTGATCATAGATGTCCCTTTCTCCTTTTAATTCTATTAGTCCTTGCTTTATGTATTTTGTGTGTGTTATTAGGTGAATGTAAATTTAGCATTATATTGTATCTTTCTGTTCAACTGACCCTTTTATCATTATAAAATATTCCTCTTTATCTCTAATAATACCACCTGTTTTTAAAATCTATTTTATCTGGTATTATTAAAGCTATGTCAGTCTTTTTTTGGTTAGTGTTGCATGGTTTAAATTTTTCCATCCTATCACTTTCAGCCTGAGTCCTTGTATTTAAAGTTTTCCACTTGTAAGCACTACATGGTTGGGTTTGATTTATTATCCAATCTTAAAATCTTCATCTTTTGATTGAAATATTTAGTTCATTTACATTTAATACTATTAGTGGTATATTTGGGTTTGAACCTATCACCTTACGATTTGTTTTCTTTTAGTGCTATCTTTGTTCCTTTCTTTCCTTCTTTTGGATTAATCAAGTATTTTTTCAGTTTCATTTTCCCTTCTTTAGATCACTAGGAATGCAGTCTTTTATTTTTTGCCATTTCCCTGATGATTACAGCATGCATCTTTGACTTATTAGAAACTATGTTAAATTGGTGCTTTTACTTTTTCCCAGACAGTGCAAGGATTTTCAAAGACTTTAACTCCATTTATTCCCTTTCCTCCTTCTGTGCAATTATTGGTCCTATAATATTTGTTACCTATATTTTAAATCCCACAAGACATGATTATTATTATTTTATTAACAATCAATATTCATTTAGATTTCCCCACATCTTTACCCTTTCTGATGTATTCTTTTCATTTCTGCATTTTTGTGCTTCCATTTGCATCATTTTCCTTCTGCCCAAAGAATTCCCTTTAGTATTTCTTTTAGTATCTTTATTTTAACTTCATTTGTGAAGGACTTTTTTTTTTCTTTCCTGCATATTCAGAATTTTAGGTAGCCAGTTATTTCCATTGGTTTCCACTGGTTTCCATTGGTTCTGTTGAGCTGTTGGAGGATAGTAATTGTTGATCTTTAAAAGGCATTGCATCTTTATTTTCTTTGACTGCTTGTAAAATTTCTACTTTTTCTGTGATTTTTGGCAATTTCACTCTGATGTGCTAAGGTGTTTTCCTTTGTGTTTAGTCTAGTGATGTTCTCCATCATTTCATCCATTTTCTTGAACATGTTAATTTAAAATTTTAAATTCCTTCTCTAAATCACTGCCATATATTGGATCACCTGTGGATCTGTCTCTTTGCTCTGTTGTTTTTCTGGCTTTCATTCACTGGGTCCCGTTTCCAGGGGATGCTGGGTGTGACGTATGAAGAGGTTCTGGCTGGTAGCTTCCTCCAGAGAGGACTTAATGTTCTTCTGGAAGGCAGGTGCCAGTAGCGCAGATTGCCTGGATCACTTGTGGGACCTGAATTCCAATTTTTCTCTCCCTAGGACCATGAGGCAGCTGGAGTATCTGCTTACGGTTTTGTTTTAGCCTCTGACCAGCTGGTTTTTGCTTTGTTTTTCAGCTTCTTGCTCTGTACATATTCAGCTTAAGAATGGCAAATGCCTCGACAGGAATATTGCGCAGAATATTGGGCTCACTTTACAGTTCATTTTGTCTGCACCCTCGCACGCTGACTGCCTTGGTGTAGTCCTCAGCTCAGTTTTCATCTTTGCGTCTTACCAACACTGCTATGGTTCTGGGCATTCAGTCTGGTTAGCTTGTCTGCCTCATCCCTAGAATTGACACGCCCCACCCCACCCCACCCCCACCCCCCGAGGGAGACACGTGGCAGTGATGGCCACATCTCTGTGCATGTCCCTTCTCATCAGGATCTTGGCCCTCTAGGTCTGATCGCCTTTTTGTCCTTCAGTGCTTTAAAGCGGCTGGAGTGAGTGTGTTTGCTTTTTGTTTTAGTTTATTCCGCTTTTGTGTTTGATCTCAGCAGGAGAATTGGATCTAGTACCACCTTCTCTTTCACAAGTGGAAGCATAAGTCCCCGTCTGATGAGTTTTAAATCATTTCTCAAAGTATATGATGTAGATTGCCGTATGTTTTATATCCTCCAGGACGCAGTGTCAGCCTTACTTGCAAGAACGTCAGCCGAGCTGTTGGCTGTGGAACAAGAATTAGCGCAAGAAGAAGAACCCGGGCAGGACGAGGAGCAGAGGGGTCCCGATGGAGATTGGTAAACAGTTATTTCCTTTTGCTGCTGGGAACTCCAAGAGGATGTGTTTAGTCTCTCATAAGACTCTTTCAGGGAAGCCTTTATGAGTTCATATCTTATTCTGGAATTAATGGAAAGCAGTGCGGCTGCAGGGAGTTGCCCCTGGAGGAAGGACGCTCTGGTCATTAGAGAGTTGAAGGAGATAACGGTGAGCTGGCCGGCCAAGTTAACACAGGAGTGAGACTTTTCGTTCTTGCTTCAGTAGTTTTGACACTGTTTCCTGAGCTTTTTAAAATTTTAAGTCTAATCTATTTGGAAAGGAATAGTAGTTTATTGTAGAGTCATAGATAAGTTTTAGAACTGACACTCTTTTCCTTTAAATTACCAGAAGTACCATTTAGGCTCTGTAAGTCAAAGCAGATATTTAGAAAACATCTGAGTAGTCATTTCTCTATTTGTTAGCACTTTCACCCTCTTTTTCTCTTCCCTCCCCATTATCCATACCCTGTCCTTTAAAAAAAGAGAGAAAAATGGTTTTTATAGCTTTTGTCTAGATTCACGTATATGTAAAGAACTGTCCTGGTTTGCACTATGTTCTCTAAAAACAAATTTCAGTGAATGTGTCAGTTTTTAAAAATATATATGTAAAATCATTTAGATCAGCTTTATATAGTTGCATATACTGTTATGTTTGAACTACTGTTAACACATATAAGTGCATACATATATAGCATGCACGTGTGTCTATGGGTGTATCTAAAATTTTTACAAACTTGGAGTGACAGGATATATCATAAATAACACAATCTTGGACATTGGGAAGGAACAGCAACTACAGTGATGTAAAAAGGTACCAATATACTTTGTCCTCATCAAAAGCCCTTTATAGTGAATAAAAATCAGAGTACTGAAAAAAATATATATAAACATGAGTGTGATTATAAGGTTCATCATGATATCTTTAAATACTCAGCCTTCCTTGTGTATGTAAAGTACAATTTGTTTCATACACATTAAAAAAATGCACTCACTACATAAGGTAAATTTATAATTTACAGTATTCATTGCTAGTTCCCCCTGTGTTCATTTCACGACGAGACATTTAATAACTAGTCTGTGTCAGTTTGTCAGTATGTCACCAATCTTGGTAAAACTCCACTTTTAGTTATCAGTGGAGAAAATGTTTCCATTCTAAGAACATGAAACTCAGGGGCCTGCTCAGTGGCACAGCAGTTAAGTTCGCACGCTCTGCTTCGGCAGCCCGGGGTTCACCAGTTCGGATCCTGGGTGCGGACCTGTGCACCACGTGTCAAGCCATGTTGTGGCAGGCATCCCACATATAGAGTAGAGGAAGATGGGCACGGATGTTAGGTCAGGACCAGTCTTTCTCAGCAACAAAAAAGAGGAGGATTGGCAGTAGATGTTAGCTCAGGGCTAATCTTCCTCGAAAAAGAAAAAAAAAAGAACATGAAACTCACAAAGCATGAGATGTTCTAAACCATCCTTGTTCAATACAGTTTATACAGAATACAAACCGTGTTTATGTTCTGGACCCTCGCCTGTAATGCCACCCAAGCCTGTGCCTTGACTTGTTAAAGACAAGATCATATGCCATTGAGTCTTCCGTTACTTCAGTAGTAAAATTCCGTTTACACTGGGTTCTACCCCTGCTGGACCGTGGGCACAATTGATAGTGGATGTTTCTAATGCTTATATTTTTACTCACTCTTAGCAGAGAGTCACCCCATTCTGTTGGATGATTACTTTTACAATAAATGAACAACCAATACCAAGTTACATTATACTGAGTGTCAATATTTTTAAATGGTGGAGTTAAACTTTATATGAGATTTTCAGAGTATTTCTATTTTAATATCTGGGAATTAAGTCAAATTTCATGAATTTAACTTTTTAATGACAAATTATGGTGATTTTGCTGTAGATTGCTAGCAAGTAAGATGATAATTTTATTTTTCATAATCATTTTAGTAAAAGTTGCAGCTAAAGAAGTGGCTTGACTTGTCATGTGTGAGTCTGTTCCTTGCCCAGAGAGCGGTGAACATGCCTGGGCTGTACTGTTTGCAGAACGCGCCTGCTTGACCTGAAGTGTGTGTGTTTCGCTTCACTTTAGGTTAGCAATGCTCAGAGAGGCCTCAGATGAAATTGGGGCTGAAGAAGAGGCTGAAGTCAAATTGCCGGAGGGCAGTAGCTGTGCAGAGGACTCGCGTTCATGCCCGAGTGTGCCTGAGATGAATGAAGACATGAGCAGGGACGAGAACAGCTGTGCCAAAGACCTTGGAAGCCAGCCCCCCACAGGAACCCCCACCCTGGTGAGTGCCCTCACTGAGCTCTGCTCAAACAGCCCTCTCATGGGCGCCGTGCCGGCTGACTGTCTGCTCGGGAGGATTCCTTAGGATTCTGTGCCAGAGCTCATCACGACGGGCATTTGTGGGACCAGACTCTAAGAAGAATTGTAAGTGCTTTAAAATTTTTAATGGACTCAAAATATTCATTCTCCACCTAAAGTTTATAAAGAAAGGTAATAGCGCTATTTAGATCTCTGTGAAATGCTCTGTGACCATTATTAATAGCGTTTCAGAATCTCCTGGATAACACCAGGATGACTGCTTAATTGTATTAAATTTCATAAACATTGTCAGTTTATTTCAATTTCACCCATGAAGTAAACATTTGAAGTTCGTTTTGGTCACACGGCGTTCCAATTGAAACCCCTCTGGGAAGGTGGCAGAGGACTCGGTTCGGGCACAGGTGCCAGCCAAGGTATTAAGCAGGTAACACTGCTAGTTCAGTGAGAGGCATACTGAGACTGCCATCTGCAGAGGGGGAAAGTCATTTTCAAGCCTTGAGGATACTGGTGAACTTGGGATGTTGGTAAAGAGTTTAGGAAATTCCAATTCTTTATTCCTGAGAAAAATAATATTATGCCCTGACTGAAGACTTCCCTTCTATAAGGGAGCACACCAGCACGAGGCTGGTCTGGAATCAGGTTATACCTGTAAGATCAACCGTGGACACCTGCCTCTGCCTATGGAGTTTGTATTTTGAGAAACTTCTGTTTTTACTTAAGGCTTCTTTTTCATTACGTTTCTAAAGAGCCAGTAAAAATCCAAACTCAGCCTCACAGCACTTGTTATAGACCATGTATGTCTAACCGCGTGTTCTCTATAAACCTGTAACTTTGTAGTATATTTCCATGTTCTTATATTTAATTACTTTTATCATTTATTCTGAAAAACACTTATCAGAAAGTTGAATAATGTTTAGTGCTGAAGCATTCCCAAACACGATTCTTTATAGAACCACATCTGCACTCTAAGTGTACACCTTCATTTTTCAGGTCTAATCTGTCAGCGATGGCACCTCCATTTATGGGTAACCCTGTGGGGCAGCCATTATCCTGCCCACGGAGGGGAACTTCTTAAGAACTCTGCAGAAAGCCATCTCCCCGGGTTTCCATCAGGAGTGGCACAAAGCCTTTCTCCCAGAAGTAGCCTTGGTGCTAGATGGGTCTCTGTTGTAAGATTAGATATTTCTTCCATACTTAGAGGAAAGAGCGTAAATGCATCCACATCTGTCCACTCCTGACAGATTACTGACTTTTCCCGTAGGTTGATAAAGAGACGAATACCGACGAGGCAGGGAATGCCAGCAGGACAGTGCGCCCCAAGGACCGTGGCGGGCTGAGCGCTCGACAGCGCCCCTTCGTGAGGAGCAGCGTGATCGTGCGCTCGCAGACCTTCTCCCCCGGAGAGCGGAGCCAGTACATCTGCAGGGTAGGGGCCCAGTGCTGCACTGTCGGGGGTGCTCCTCCGCCGGAGACCTCCCACGCACTGCGGGCCGCGGCCCTGCGCCCCTGCCAGTGAGGGGCGCTCAATGACAGTAGACTGTTTGCTGGGACCTTCCACTTCTCACTACCAGGACTACTTACTGGCTAGGAATGATTTCATAAAATATACAAAAATATCACAGTTTGTGGTTCTTTTAGCTTGGGTTTGGGAATTTTTTTTTCTTTTCCCAAATTTAATGTCTCATTGCCTTTAATGCCATTTATTTGGCAAGTAAGTGAGATTAAGGACCTGGCTGCTAAGTATATTTAGACTTCGGTCTATACTTGGAAGCTTAAAGTAACTTGAGATTTATAATATTTTGTATATTTCTGCCGTATATCATGCATGCTTCAAACCATGTTAGTCTTGCTGAACTAAAAATTATGAATTGGGTTTTAGAACAAAAATCATCTTTTAATAATGCCTCTAGACACTGATTCAGATTCATAGTTCTGTGGAGAATATTGTGGGATTTGCATCAATTTACCAAATTCTACCTGTGGAAGTATTTATGACTTATAGTAAAATAGATTTAATATTCTAAAATGAGTTAGAAAATACTTCTGAAATTCTAAATTTTTCATTTAATTCAACAAACATTTTTATTAAGCACCTCATGTTTCTAGAGACTTGGGATTCGTCCATGAACTAGAGACCCCGAGCTCTACCCTGCAGGTTTATACCCTTGTGGGTCGAGCCAAACAGTAAATAGTACAAGTGATGAATAGGTTATGAAGTGTCTTGGATGGAGACCACTGCTATGGAAAACAATAGAGCAAGTCATGGGGCGCTGGGCGTGGTGGGGACGAGGGTCACAGATTAAGAAGGGCTCAGAGTAGGCTTCACAAAGAAGGTGACATTCCAGCAAAGTCCTGAAGCAGGTGAGGAGTCAGGGCGGCCTCTCTGTCCAAGAGTGTGATGGGTTGTGCGAGCTGTGCCCACGCTCTGATCCCGAGCTCTGTACACGCTGCAAAACTGTCTTTAAAAAATGAATATTGCTTGTTAGCTAAAAGTACGAAGGATAATTTTATTTCAAAGTATGTACAATTATCTGAACACATGATTTGTGATAACTGCCACCACAAGACAACTGTTGACATTTTTAAAGAAAATTAATTTATCTAAGAAAAGCTTAGAACAGGGAAAAGCTTGTTTAGAGGAAATTTTCTTAAAGAAATAAACTCATATTACCACTACCTGCTTTATCAATTCTAAACTTCTGCCAGCACTCCCTTATGTAGTGATTCTCCTTTTTTTTTTATCCTTTGTTGCCAGTTAAATCGAAGTGACAGTGACAGTTCAACCCTGGCTAAAAAATCACTGTTTGTGAGAAACTCTACTGAACGGCGCAGTTTGCGGGTCAAAAGGGTACGTATTCCCTCAACAAGATCCCGCTGTCCTGGACCTCTCCAGAATCATGAACTGCAAAACGTAAATACCAGAACTGTTGAGTGTCGTTGCTCCGCGCTCTTGGGCTGTTGAGTGAAACCGCTGTGATCACAAAGGTCAGTTATAGAGATGGAGAGAGATGTGCTTGAGAGCGTTCATTCATCGTGGCTGGATCCTGTGATGATTAAGGCAGGAAGTTTAGTTTGCGGCATCAATGGAGAAGGGGCTTGCTGAATGGGTTGAGCACGTTTCTACTCCTGGCTGCTGTGTCTCCACACCGTGTGCGGCTCTTAAGCAGTTGTGGGAAGAACATAACACCCGGTACCTTTTCCGAGGGGCAGACAGCTGGTAAAGGAATAACACGGTTTTAGTAACTTGCTTAAAAACAGATATCTTTAGACGGTTAAGATTAATGTGGATGGGAAAGCTCAAGTCAGGTTTTTCCGGAGGCCCCAGGTCCCTGGATGAGCTTTAAAGGATAAATCTGAGAGAATATTTAAGTAAATTAAAAGGTGGACTCTTCAGGTAGTTCAGAGATTCCTGTGTACTTACCAACAGCTGAATGCTAATGGGAAGTTATTGGTTTAGTAGTAATTTACTAAACTGTGTTATTTCAGCTTAAAATGTGCCGTTTAGTCAGTGCGAAGCAGTGTGTGCTCAGCTCTGTAGGCGCGGTGGCACCGTCTGCAGGAGTTCCCATCTGGAGGAGGCCTTCGAGGAGCGCGCGGGGCTGTCAGCATGTCGCTGGTGATGGGGGAGCGGGCTCATCTGGTAGGAGAGTCTGCAGGGCCTCGCTGGGGAGATCTGCGGCCTTGACATCTGGATAAAATCTCAAAAGAAAGTGGCAGCTTTGTGGGGGATGGATACCAGGTGCTGTCGGTAGGTGGCACGAAATGACATGGGGACAGGCAAGCACAATCAGAGGATGAGCAGTGATCACACTCAGGCCCCGTGCATGGGAAGATTGGAGTGAAGACGGGAAAGAAAGATGAATCGTTAGCTCCACCAAGGACTCTGGTGTAATGCCACTTGCGAGAAGTGCTGAGGGTGTCACTAGGCAACTTCTGAGTCCCCCGGCTTAACGTCCTAGTTACTTAAAAGTGACAAGCGTATTTCTCTTTTCTCAAGGCAAATATGCTTGCATTTGTTTAGTATTGGCATTTTCAGGAAATTTTCAGGTGTAGATCTTTCAGATTAGCAAACTTTATGCTGTAAAAGCACTTAAACTTTCATCATCTTGAATGAAAATGTTTCTCAACTCCTTTGTCAGTCACCGGCATTTTTGAGCAGCACACGCTTTTAGCGGATGGTAGCACTCTTCAGAGAAATTTTAACCAGAATTGTTTATGAATTGAGTGCAGCTGAAAAACAGTTGGGTTGCTGATAAACTTAGTTATTAAAACTATTTGAACCACATAGGTTACTTCTGAACCATTGTGTAGGAGGTGATTGTTAGATGATCTTTAAAGTAGACAGATACGGCTTGGTCGAAGTGAATGGGGAACGGTATGCTGATTTAGGAGTTACAGCATGAAAAAGATGTGGAGATGAAGTGAACAGAAGCATCTGCGAAGATCAGTGAAAGGTTTACCTGGCTGGAAAATCAATGTCCCGGGCATATGAGGCATGTGGTTCGAGGGTACCTGTGGGCACGGGAGTGCGAGAGCCGCCTCATGCTGGCTCATGAGAGCCGGTCATGCACACCTCTTCCAAGTCAGTGACGTCACATTGACAGCTTGAAAGCAGTTACGGTGGGAGTATTTACACCAAAGAAATTGGCGATCCCTACAAATCAATGAGCCAGATGTTAAACATTTACTTGCAAGCCACTGGGGTTCCTAGAGAGGCTTCATTGCATGACAGCTAGGAAGGATTTCTGATTGTGAAGAATGAGTAATGCAGTCAAAGAAAGTGTGTTTCTAAATGATTCTGCAGTGTAGTAAGTTTGTTAGAGAAAGCAGAGGCGAATGAAGAGAAGCTAACAATAAGAATGTTACAGAATGTTAGAGAGTGTTGCAGTGATATGTGGTGGACAAGGATGGAGAGGAATAGGAGACAGTGAGGCTATTCAGACTTTGGCCAAGGCTTTGAAATAAGAAGAGGGACAGACAGGCCCTCTCCCTTCCACCTCTCATGGGCACCACAATTGTTTCAGATCTTCAAGCTAGAACACTTGTCAAGTTTGAGTCCCTTCTCTCTTATATCAAACCCTACCAGTTTTTATTAGTAATCTCTTATTTTCCATTCCCATGGCCAACCATCTAGGCAAGAAATGCCGTCCTTGTTCCCCGCTGCTTGTGCAATCTCCCCCGGCTTCTCCGGATTCCTTCCTCAAGCGCGTCTCAGCCCTGAGCGATCCCTCCCCTCCCTGGCCTCCTGGGCTGCAGAGGGTACTCCTCCACAGTTCTCAGTTGCTTACTGTCTCATAGCGTCCTCTAATCCAGGTCCTCAAGGTCGGAAAGTCTGTCTCCTCTTCTTAGCATTTAGCCTACAAACCCCAAACAGATATTTATTCATACATGTTCAATAATTATTTCTTGATAAATGGATATGATTGGCCCCAGGAAGAACCCCACTGGTTCAGGGGTGAAGGTAGATACTAGACAATGGGAAATTGAGGAGGGAGTTGGAATTTAAGCATGTTGATTAGAGGAGGGAGTGAAATTTTATCCCCACTGACTAACTACTTTTTGGCTGGCACTTAGAGAAATGATAGCAAAAGGTGTAAGCTGTGAGGGTACAGTTACATGTCCCGAAGCCGAGGAGATGGACCTGGTAGCGTGTTTGTTTCTCGCAGAGACCGGGCTCTGTATAGTAAAGTGGTCAGGCTAAGCCAGGTATGCTATGGTAACAATATAGTTTTACTTCTGGCTTAGCTGCTTGGCCTCTGCAGGTTGACCGGACGCTCTGCTGCTTGTCCTCACTCAGGACCCAAGCTGATGGGCCTCCGTCTCTGGGTCTTTGCTGACCCTCTAGCAGGGGACAGAAGTGTACACATCTCACACTGGCTTTGAGAGGCGCCTGCCTGGAAGTGATACACATCACTCCCACTCACCTTTCATTGGCCAAAGCAAGTAACTTGGCTGGTTATGTCCTCCTTCAAGGGAGCAAGGAAATGCCATCCTCTCGTTTGCCAGGAAGGAGGAAAAGCAGAATGATGACAACCAATTTAATGAGTGTCTTGTTTTGTTTTCTAACCATCCAGGCGGTTTGCCAACCAGTCCTTCGGAGAACAGCCCAAGAATGCCCAGTCCGTACATCTCTAGACTTAGAACTGGATCTTCAGGCATCTCTAACCCGGCAGAGTCGCCTCAATGATGAGCTGCAGGCCCTGAGGGGCTTGAGGCAGAAGCTGGAGGAGCTGAAAGCTCAGGGAGAGACTGACCTTCCACCGGGTGTGCTGGAAGATGAGAGGTTCCAGAAGCTCCTGAAGGAAGCTGAGAAGCAGGTAAAGGAATAACACGGTTTTAGTAACTTGCTTAAAAACAGATATCTTTAGACGGTTAAGATTAATGTGGATGGGAAAGCTCAAGTCAGGTTTTCAGTGTGTCCATTCTCTTTGAGGGGCTGACAGAGGGTTAATCTTTTTAAAGCCTGCCATGTAGAAGATACCCCACTTACACCTCAGTTTTGCTAAAGTCTTCAAATCATTTTCCCAGCACTTAGAACGTTTTTTTCCCTTGTTAGAGGCCTTTTCTTTACCTAGGATATTGCCAAAAAAAGTGGTGCTGCCACCCACCAAGGTGCAGAAAAGAGGTCCCCCCAGCATCCACCCCAGCCCACAGCTGCAGCTCTGGCAGCCGCCGGCCTCCTGCCAGCAAGGGGATATGGCAGCTGGGGGACGTGGTCGTCTTCATTGATGCTCAGCATTTTTCTTTGTCTCAACATGAGACTTGGCAAATAAATACAGTATCACTTTGAACATAAGTCATAAATTTTGTTTCTACAGGTAGCTCTTTGAGATTCATTAACCACATCCATTGGAAATGTATTGCTAATTTTAATGCCCCTAAATTTTCACATTCTTTTCTACCTTCAAGGAAGATCACATTTCACATATTGGCATTCTCCTTTGCCTTTTGCCATACAAACAACTATGCAAAATAGGATAAAATCACTGATTAAAAAATAGGATATTTGTGGGGCTGGCCCCGTGACCGAGTGGTTAAGTTCGCGTGCTCCGCTGCAGGTGGCCCAGTGTTTCATCAGTTCGAATCCTGGGCGCAGACATGGCACTGCTCATCAAACCAAGCTGAGGCAGCGTCCCACATGCCACAACTAGAAGGACCCACAACGAAGAATATACAACTATGTACCCGGGGGCTTTGGGGAGAAAAAGGAAAAAAATAAAATCTTTAAAAAAAAAATAGGATATTTGTAAGGGAATATTTCTCTTGTTCCACCACCTAAATATGACCAAAATTTCCAAGAGCCTGCATATTTATGAAATCAATTGATTCTCTCAAGATTAGGATTTATATTTTGGTGCAGGAGTATATGTTCACATCCATATGTAATATCCAAATAGAATTTTCCACATAGCTGAAATATTACAAATGCCAAAACGTTATTTTCTTTCAGCCCTTTTGGATGGAAATGTGAAGTCAATTACACAGTTCCTTAAATTAATAGAAAAATCTTGTCCATAATATAAACTTCTTTCTGTGGCCCAGAGTTACTCTGGTCATATGGTACATGGTACTGCAAGGAAACCTGGAGTCGTTTAGCTCCCCAGCACTGCTAATCCTAGATGGAACTCAGAACTTAACGGATGAATTTCAGGGATCAAACTTCTACCAGCAATTTTTAAAGAAAATTTAAGCAGCAAAACATATTACATATCTGTATTATGTCCCACCTGATAGAAAGAAACCTTGGCACACAGCAGGTCCTCAGTAAATGTCTGTGCAGTGGGCAGTTGAGTGGTAGGCCTTATGTCTGACACTACAGTGAATACAGGGATAATGAGACATTGTTGTGCTCCCAGAGAGCTTATGATTTAGTAAAGGAGATGCACGCAGATACACCAGCTCCTCAAGAGAAATCATTCCCTGGTGAGATGAGGAGAGGCTTTGTGGAGGAAGTGACACTTAAACTGGTCTCGAAAGCAGGTTGTGGAACTTCGTCTCAAGGGGGTGAGAGCCTCAGCAGGCACGGGAGCCTGCAGCAGTAAAGGTCCAGGAGAGCTCCAGACCGTGAAGGGCCCTGCGCGATAGCAGGGCCGCAGCACAGCTGACCTTCTGCAAAATGAGAGATCAAGTTAAACACTGAAATGACCTGCTTTTATGTCTGTAACCTGAATAATGATCATCATCATTTTCATACTCTTGAATCTTTCAATTCAGCGTTAGCAGTAATTTCAAACTCTTGCTTGACATTAACCAACTCTAATATCATGGAGAAGCATCAGTCTTTTAACCCTGTGGGTCAAAGCCTTTCAAAGCTGGAGTGGAGTTTTACAACTAGAGGTATAAGCAGAACTTTGTATCTTTGGGGGTTTTGTTGTTTCTAGTTTGTTCTGATAGGAAATTCTGGGTTCCTAGGTGTCAATAATTATAAAAACTTTGGGACTTTTTCACTTAATATCATATTACTAAGATTCATCCATAAGCTGCTTATTACTGTAGTTTGCTTTGGCTGCTGTCTAATCTCCATTGTGTAGAGAAAAGCTCAATAAAGCAACAAGTTGGTTCTTTGGAAAAAACAAACAAAATAGAGCTCTGACAAGATCAGTGAAGAGAAGATACAAATAAAGAAAATTATAAAAGTAAAGTGAGATAGGAGTACAGATAAATTTGAAATTTAAAGGATAATTGAATACTGTCAAAAATATATGCCCATAATTTAGACAAATATCTAGGAAAATATATTAGAACTGATGAAAGAGGGGAAAAAAGGTTAAAAATACCTCTTAAAGAAATGAAAGCAGTGATTTAAAAGTCTATCCACATAGAAAACATTAAGGTCTAGATTTTTTTTTAAGATTGGCACCTGAGCTAACATCTGTTGCCAATCTTTTTTTTTTTTTCCTTCTTCTCTACAAAGCCCCCCAGTACCTAGTTGTATATTCTAGTTGCGGGTCCTTCTGGTTGTGCTTGTGGGACGCCACCTCAGCACGGCCTGATGAGCAGTGCTAGGTCTGCGCCCAGGATCCAAACTGGTGAAACCCTGGGCCACCAAAGCAGAGTGTGCAAACTTAACCGCTCGGCCATGGCGCCGGCCCCCAAGGTCTAGATGTTTTATAAGCAAGTTCCACCAAACTTTCACACAACAGAGTATCTCAATTTTATACAAACTCTTCCAGGCACTGGAAAAAGGGAGCTCACTCCACGACTCATTCTATGTGACCAACACCAAATAGACAGACATATTATGAAAAAGGAAAATCACAGGCCAGTTTCAGTTATGAATATAGATGCAAAAATTCCAACTAAAATATTAGTAAATAGAATCCAATATGTTTAAAAAATATTACATTTTGACCATGTTGAATTATGCAAGGATTTTTTTAATATTATAAAAATCTATTAATAGAATTAGTCCCTTTAATAGATTAAGGAGAAAAACCATGTGATCAACTCAGTAAAAGCAGGAAAATATTGATAAAAATCAATACTCATTCATGCTTAAAACTCTTAGTGAGTTAGGAAGAGATCAGAACCTCCTTAACCGAAAGCAGATGTGGTCCTAAATAGACAGACATTGGAGCCATTCCCTTTAAGATCAGACGCAAGCCATTCCGCACTGTCTGTTCAACATTGTGTTAGGAATTCTCACCAATGGAGGACGAGAAAAAAGTGGAAGCAGAGAGATTGGAAAGGAGGAAATAAAACTGTCATCATTTGCAGATAACATGATTGCATACATAAAAAAACCCCTGCAAATTATTACTAATAATAAGAGAGGTTAGCAAGATGGGTAAATAGAAGAATAACATGTAAAGTCTTTTGCATTGCTATATGCCAACCAGAAACAACTAGAAAATTTAATTATTAAGATGTTATTTACAACAGTATCAATATCAAGTATCAAGAAATAAAATTAACAAAAATGTGCAGTACAGTATAGGAAAAATTACAAAACCTTTTGAGGAGAAATGTAAAAACACCTAAACTCGTGGAGAAATATATCACATTTGTGTAGAGCAGAGGTCAGCAAACTTTTCCCATAAAGGACCTGATAGAAAATTTTTAGGCTTTGTGGGCCATAGGGTCTCAGTCACTACCGTTCAACTCTACCGTGTGGCACAAGCACAGCCACAGACAAGATGTAAATAAATGGTGTGACTGCTTTCTAATAAAACTTTACAGAAACGAATCACCACTATAGAGGAAGAATGAATATTGTCGAGATGGTCGATTCTCCCTAAAATGTACCGCGGATTCGATGTAATTCCCCTCAGAATGTCTACATGGTTCTTCATGGAAACTGATTCAATTAATGGAAGAACAAAGGACAAAGAATAGCCCAGATACTTCTGGAGAAGGAAAGAAAGGAGGGAGACTTTCCCTACAAGGAATCAGGTTTTGCTAAGCAGCTAAGGTACATAGATAGCATGGAATTGGTGGAGGACCCAAGAGACAGATCAATGGCCTGAAATAGGGAGCACGTGTGTGTAGGGCGTTGCTCTGTGATAGAGGTAGCCTGGCAGCCAGTGGCTAAAGGAGGGACTGTTGGATCAGTGAAGCTGGAAAAAGATTATCCATATGGAAAAGATGACTTTGGACTCCTCCCTTACATACAAAAATCAGCTCTGGATAGATTAAGGACTTAAATGTCAAAAATAAAAATTGAAAACTCATAGTAAACAATATGGGGTGTATCTTTTCCTGTTTTGATTCATGTATCTTTAGCACGTGTTCTCCATACCTAGCTGGAGAAAAAGTGGCTTGGGGCAGAATTGGTGAGACCCTCAAATGCCTAAGCGATGGGGAGCCACTGAAGGTCTCTAAGGAGGAGCTCTTTGGGAGGCATGTGAGGTCGTGACGTGTGTGTGCCATCAGCTAGAGTGGGTGGCTCCTTCCAAGTCCCCAGGGATAGACATTTCCCCCAAAATACAGCAAGAGGAGCTGAGGCAAAATCCAAGCAGTATGTCTAATGCTGATTGAAAGAAACAAGATTAAGGCATCCTTTCAAAGGGAAAAGAGTCGTAAGTATGCCGTTGTCCTAAGAGGTCTTGAAAGAAATCTTTCATTATAGAATGCTGCTAAGATTTTTGCTGATGTTGATGGACAATTCGAGGTTTGCAGGTTTTTAGGGTGTCTTCTTTTCCTTCTACATTAAAGAAATCCTTGGTACAAGTAGATGGAAACTGGAAGGAGGGTAGAACCCAACAACCACGGAGATCGTCAGGGCCGACTTCTACGCGTTGCTCGGTCTCTGAAAACCTGCCCTCAAACAAGAGTTGATGTTTGATGTGTACCTGTTTATTTTAATGATTTGTCCTGTAATGAACCAGTCAGGAATGTGTGTGTTTTCAGCTATAGGAAATTCTGGGAGGGATTTCTTGGGAAGCTTGAGCAGAAGTGTTCTCTATAAAAAAGAACAGCCTCTTAATGCAAACCCTCCCTCTCCTGGGATGCCTTCAGCCTAGTATGTAAACACTCCCGAAGGTGACGAGGCCACATTTTGCTGCTTCTGTATTCCAGTGCCTTGTGGTAGATGTCCCAGCCAGCCTGGGCGGAAGTCTCCTCTGCCTCGGTAAAGCTGCTGATCTTGCTTCCCAGGCCCGATTTTATCCTCTTTTGAGTTTTGCTTGCCTGCTACCTGCCACTAGAGTAAAGGATTTCCCCTTGACTTACTGGTGAATAGATAAATACAGCATATAAATAGTCACGAGAAACTGAGTGGTGGGCACTGCTGGTGGCCCCAGGAGCACTTGGACACCTCAGAGCCTGTGCCTTGCCCCCTTGTGGGGATAGGCATGGCCATGGTGTGGGCTCCCATGGTCCAGGCTATGCCTTGGTGGCTCTGGGACCAAGATCCAGGATCCCCAGGGTCTAGGAATATCATCAGATCAAATCAGTCAGTATTTCCTAGGGACTTGTATAAGACACAGTTTTTATGTGAGCCTCAACTCTTCTCACAGACTGTTCTGAAACAGGAGTCTTACGCTGTCCTGTTCCCTGCATCCCATGGGATGTTCACAGTCTTGATCTAGGAAAATAATGGCAGTGACAGGGAGAAAGGGGCCTATCACACATCCAGGCTGCGAGGACCCCTTGTCCATTGGTTTCATACCTGCCGTATGGTTCTTGGTGACAGAGGTAATCACAGGAACGTCAGGCAGAGTGTGCAGACACGTGTGAAGTTGAACTAAATTCCCTGCTAAGTGACCTCTTTGAAAACGGTCATCTCTGTCATTCAGCAGCCATTTGTGTGACACGAGCAGTATTTTCCCCTTTCATCTCCTAATTATTGGCACTTTGATTATCCCTATGACAAGTCATCCTCTGAAGAGTGGGTGCCGGCTGCAATATGGGTGGTGCCTTCCTGGGACTGCCTCAGAGCCAGGTCTCCCTGCAAGTGCTGCTGCCGTTGGGGAGCTGCTTCCTGAAAGCCCACGCCCCTCAGCCCGCTTCTGCACAGGGCCGCTCTCTGCTCCCAGAGCAGGCCCGCTCTCCCCGCCGGAGCCACGCCCACTCTGAGCACCTGGGCTCAGGACTGCCCAGGAGGACCGCTTCGGAGCCCGTGGGCTTTTCCAGTTTGCATCAAGAATGCAAAGATTTGAGGGCTGGCATCTCGTGAGTCTTGCCCAGTACAGGATGTAAACAGATTTTATTCCAGCTTTGCAAAGTGTCTTAAGAAGAGTGGCACTTCAGAATTCTTTTTTGTGAAATAGTGCTTTATTTTTATGTTAACTTGCAGTTGCTCAGTCGTTAAGTGACACCTGCTTATGCGTGATTCCAGCCTCCTAAACTTCTGCTGCTGATTGTAATCATCCGTACATGAAAATCATGAGTGATGATTTTCCTTAGAAACATAATTATAGCTTTTTTTTAAAAAGATTGGGACCTGAGCTAACAAGTGTTGCCAGTCGGTTTTTTTTGTTTTTTTTTTTTTCTTCTTCTCCCCAAAGCCCCCCAGTACACAGTTGTATATTCTGGTTGTGAGTGCTTCTGGTTGTGCTGTGTGGGACGCCGCCTCAGCATGGCCTGATGAGCAGTGCCATGTCCATGCCCAGGATCCGAACCAGCGAAACCCTGGGTGACCAAAGCGGAGCACGTGAACTTAACCACTCAGCCACGGCGCCAGCCCCCTGATTATATCTTAACAGAGGATTTCTGATCTGTGTTATCTGATGAACCAGCACTTACCTGGTTTCATAATCAGTTTGCACACCAGAAACTGAGGGGAAAGAAGAGCTCACGGAGGTTTCTCTGTACTGGTGCAGAGCCTGAGATAAACGCTCCTGGTCCACTGCTTCATGAAGGGGGTGCAGCCCGGAGAGCAGAGGGGAGGCGAGGCAGGAGGTGGCCACTGTGTGGCCTTCTTGTGCCCGTAGGTCCGGCCCCCTGGAAGCCATACAAACTGCATCTCTAGTCGTCCCTCAGAGAGAAGAGAAATGAAAGAATTGTTCTACCAGTGTGCTTGTGTGGGTGCCAAGCAATCTGATGGCACATTTTGGCTTCAGCAGGAAAACCCAAGGCAGCACTGGAGGCTCAGAGAGGGAGCATGAAGGGAGACACTAGCTCTGCCTTTGTGAAGGCTGCCAGAGCCCAGAGGGAGCTGGTGACCACAGGGCAGCAGGAAAGGTCAAGAGCATCTGAGCTGACCTGTTAGAAGTATCTGATTCAGAATGAGAATGTACATTTTCCACTTCTCATCCAGAGAATTCCAGCGTGACTAAACGTGAAGATGTGTCTGAATAACTAGGGGCCAGGGAGAGCTGAAATCGTTGTCTTAATTTCTATTCTGCTTTCTCTGTACCACTGCTGTTGTTTTCCTAGATTGTTACTGTGAACATCATATGAAGATGCTGTTAGCAGTTCAGTATAAAACTCTTTTTCTAGAAGTGTTGAATCTTAAATATACAAAGTGCTATATTTTTGTACACAACACAGGCCATAACTCTCTAGCTAGCCTGATGACACCCGGGGAAACAGTCACTAGTGCATGTTGGAGGTCCTTGTTTAGGGTCTAAGTGACAAGGAAGAGAGTAACTGTGACAGCAAGGCCAGGAGACCATGAGCGACCAGGGATCAGAGCCGATCCTCCCTGATAGTTTTGCTTTCTCAATACCCTTCCCCATTCCTGTCCTTCACAGCGCCACCCTCTTTCTCAACAAAATAAATAAATAACCACAAATCAGCCTTATAAAATGTCATAAAAAGTGTGCATATCTGTGGCTTTTGTTTTTTCCATGCTCGAGTAGGATTCTGTATCCTTCTCTGTAAGCTAAGAGGATTGGATTGGATGGCCATCAGGATGCCTTCTAGTTGCAAAATTCTGTGCTCTATTTGAGATAAATCTAATATGCTTTCAACATAAGTGAAGCTTTAGAGAAATGTGTGGACCTTGAAGGCTGCACAGCCTAAAAGAACCAAACCTTCAGGGCGCATGTGGCACTTTGATGGTTCTGAAGTCCACGTGAGACGTGGTTCCTTGCTGCTCTTCCGTGTCAGGGTGCCCATAGCTCAGTCTGATGCAGGTCCGAAGAGCAGGTCTTTGACTGAACCGTAGGAACCGTGCTAACCCTCTGGTGCTCTGTCTGTGCTCCTGCCTCGGCGAAGTTGTTGCAACGGGCACCAGTGAAGAAAGAGCTCACAAGACGACCTGCGTGTGTACCATTTTAGGAACAGTCTGATTCCCCTGAGTATGGATGCTGTTATGTTTTTACCAACTCTGTAATACAGACTATTTGAGTTACATACTTTTCTTCTCAGCCCTGAAGTCTGTAAGAACCAGCTCTGTGAAATATAGACTGTTTTGACTGTGCAGCCTTCATTATTAACAGAAGTTAGAAACAACCGTGGACATATCTCTCCACTGGCTCTTCATTTCCACACCCACTTCTTAATATACACGCAGACACAGCAGCACACACATCACGCGCTGCCCCTTCATCTCTACCGTCTCTCCATAGTCGTGGGGATTTGTGAGCTTTCGTCATAAAATACCTAACAATGAGCAAAGAGCCTGCCAATTGCCATGGAAAATATGGCTCCCAGAAAAGCAGTTAATTGAGGCCAGCAGCAGATCCTGGATTTGCCTCCCTTGTCAGAGAAAGCTGTCAGGTCTCAGCGTCGCTGGCCATAACCTTCCTCCTTTGTGGTTGAAAGGCTGTTTGGTACCTCAGAATAAAAACTGAATCAGAGTTGGTGTCCTCATCCAGTGTGCAGTTCTCTTAGGAAGCAGAGCAAGAAACTTGGGACTGTGAATTAAGACTGGATTGTGTTCCTTCCTCCATTAGGCTTCTTAATGTGACTGTGAGTAAATCGCTGGACTTTCTGCAGGTCAGGCTCCACTGCGTAAACTGAAGGTTAATCACACTCTTCTGGAATCTGGGGCATGAAAGTGGCTTCCGATCCTCATGAGCCAGGCAGCTTATCATGACTTGTTGGGTGAGAAGGGGAGAGGCGTGCCCAGGAAGGATTGGGTATTTTTCCAAAGGAGCCTCATGTTGCTTACAAGGCAGAAGTTTCTTTTTCTTCCTCAGAGTGTTTCCCTGTCAAAATGCCAAAGTTCTGTGATGCTAGACATTTTTTTCTTTTTTGAGGGGAAGATTAGCCCTGAGCTAACATCCACCACCAGTCCTCCTCTTTTTGCTGAGGAAGACTGGCCCTGAGCTAACATCCATGCCCATCTTCCTCTATTTTATATGTGGGATGCCTACCACAGCATGGCTTGAGGAGCGGTATGTAGGTCTGCACCCGGCATCTGAACCAGCAAACCCTGGGCTCCCAAAGCAGAGTGCTCAAACAACTACTACGCCACCGGGCCAGCCCTGATGGTAGACTTTTTAAAAGCTTAAAATGATACAGATGTTAACATCTTTAAAAGTTAGAATCTGCTAAGAAAATTATGTGTCAAAGATTATCAGTACACCTCACTCAACAAAATAAATGTTAATGATTTCAATGAAATATTCAGCATTGAGATTTAACTGCCTGCAAAGTGGGCTGCTGTTGATTATTAACAGCTGACAAAAATTTTATGCTGTCGTTGTCACCCAGACTTTTGGAGAAAGATATAAATATAGATACAGACATAAATATATAAACACAGAGACCAGCGTATCCTTCAGTGAAGTATGTTCTTATTCAGCAGGGAAAGAAATATTTTTATGTGCTCCATGGTCATATTTTGCACAAAACAAAGCCAAGTTTCAAAGTAGTTTTGCAGTTAGCACAAAAATGCTGGTATTTGAAAATAGCAGCAGCCATTAGGCTACTTGACCGTGCTCTACAGCGGATAAAACAGACCTCCCAGTTCCATTCACGGAACGCAGCAGGAGGCAGGACAGAATCCCAGGGCCTGTCGCATTTCTGCTCTGATGCCATACATTTTCTTGGGGAAACTGAGTCAGAGTTTCTTACCAAGGTGTACCCAGTGTGTGCTTTCCCTCTCTCGCTTTTCTTGATCTTTCCGTTGTGAAGTCAGCAAGCAGGTGGCCATTTGCAGGTAGATTTACTCGTGTTCTGAGTCGGCGAGAGTTAGCACAGCAGCAGTACTTTGGTGTGATTCCTCGTTTGCTCCTTGGCTGTACCCGGTCGTGGGAGAAGGCATTCCTTGGTGTTGACTACGTCAGTGGTTCCTCACCTCGGACTTAGTGAATGCCCATCCATTCACTGAAGATAAGACTTCACCAAATAACTGAAATCTCACATTTGTCCCCTTTTGAACTTGAATTACATAAATTCATGCGTTCTGAGTGACAGCTGAACTATCTCATCAATTACAAAATAATCAAGAGAGAATTGTTACCTCACAAACACGGGCCACTTTTCTAACAAAATCTTTCAAGACAGGGAGAGGAAAGGGGAGCAGTGAAAATAACTGGAAAGGGGTCCTTTGGGCTGAAAAGAGTCAGAAGCTCCTGCAGTCGATTATCATTGGCAAAGTACTAGGCACGCCCTGCTGTAGGATGTTTAACTTTCCGTAAAGTGGTATGAGTATAATTGATTCTTCGTAAGTACTTGCTGAATAAATAATTTTTGTAAACTGTCGTCTTTCCTAAAAGTGTCACAGCATTTTTATTTCCAAATTTAAAGCGAGTTTAGTGTACTTCTGCTTTAAGAGTTTTTTAAAATTTAAAAAGATTTTTTTAAGTTGGAAAATTAACACATACTTATTTTAAAAAATCCAAATAATGCAGAAAAATGTATAAAGTAAAAAGCAGAAGTGCCCGTCGGCGTCCCATTCCCCAGGGGGGACCACTGTTGACAGTCTGGTATGTGTCCTTCCAGCTCTTTTTCGTGCCATGTGTGTGTGAGTTTTTTGGAAGAGTTAGACCAACACTGGGTCATAAAGACATATTGTTCTGAAGCCTGTTCTTTTCCCCGCTTAATTCTAGTAATACACAATGAACAGCCTTCCATGTTAGTAAATGTTGCTGTAATTCATTATTTTTAAGGCATCACTGTATAGATATAATTATTTCATTATTCTACTAATGACAATTTTCAGTTATAGACGATGTGGAAATGAACATTTCTGTCCATCTTTGGGCACCTTTCTGGTTTCAGTCGTGTTTCTGAAGCATGAATACCCAGTGGTGGCCTTGCTGTCTTAGCAGTTTGGCTGTGAACTGCGGTCAAAGATCTTGTCTCTGTCATACCTTTAAGCCTGAAGACCTGGTTCTTTGACTTCTGGCCTTGAAGGTCCCTGAAACAGTGGGTGCGTCTGGGAAGACAAGATCCTTAATTCCCTTTTTGCCAGCACCAGTCTTATCTCCTTGTAAAGTTTTAACTGCTTAAGAACAGAAGTAGTTGGCTTTTTCAAGTCCAGAAGGATCCCAATTATGGGATTGTCCATCAACTAGATTGCAGGCTGCAGGCTGCCAGCCTTAGCAAAGCTGTTTTTTCTTCCATCTCTTTGTGCCGACTGCTTAGTTCCGGCCTGAGTTGATCTCTCTCTCTTAAGACTTTGCTGTAAGCTGTAAACAGCTGCAAACACCAATATTCTAAATTTCCCGAACTATTTCCATTACAGCTTCAGCTGCCACTGCCATGACCAGTGGCCACCACTAAGCAGGGCCACATTTTATATTCTGTTATCGTAGCACACCACTTGGGAGGCCACAGGGAGAGAGGCTAACAATGCTGTTGGGGGGGTCCTCCCAAATGAGCTGAGTCTCCCAGCCTCTGACTCAAATTAATAGTGTTCCCTCCCCCAACACGTAACCCCTCGTGGGGGACCAGAAGCCTGGCTCGATTCTCTCCCCTCTGTGGGAACCTGTGCATTGGGACACACACCTCCTCTCCGAGGACTCGCAGCCCTTTGACACATCCACAGTCGGGTAGAGAGAGTGGTGTCCTTGGATGAGAGCTGGCCCCCATGTTTCTTTGCCATTTGTGTTTGTTCTGTGGGTTGTCTGCTCACGCCCAGGCCCTTTGTCCTGTTGCACCGTTTGTGTTTCTCTCTGAGAGTCCTCTTTGTACACCTACCTGTTATTGAGTTACAAAGGATTTCGTCCATTCTATCATTTGTCTTGTGAATGCCTTTCAGATTATAGAAGTTCTGATGTGTGCTTGCGTTTAACTCTGTCAGTCTTTGTTTTATGGCTTTCTGGAGAGACTTTGTTGATACTCATTGTTGTAATGTTGGTTACTTTGTTGTAATCACTGGAAAAAACCCTGGGTAGTTCTAAACCTTTTGAGGGTTACTGAAGCACATTAATTTTAAAAAGATTGTCATCTAAAAACCTGATTTTCCCACAGACCTACTCATTCCTTCCTTCATTCATCCGGTGTTTGCTGAGCCCCTGCTGTGTGCGGGCCAGCGGAGGCCCTGGGGATTGTGGCTCTGGGGGCCGTAGGGGGCACAGACGAGTCCCTGCCCTGGAGCCACTCCAGAAAGTAAGGCAGGGTGAGGGGGCCTTAAAAAGCACCTCTCGCTCCTGTGCCATCCACAGGTCTCCTTGTGCAAATGGCTGCTCCTCAGGAGATGTGGCGGAAAGGCCCTGAGATGCAGGGATCAAAGAGAAGCGGATGTCAGGGCCGGTGCACCGCCGACTCGGCGCAGGGTCCCCAGCACCCCCAGTGAGAGTTAGGAGGAAAGTTCCTCTGTATCGGCACCAGAACTCTTGCTCAGAATTCCTTTTCTTAAAGCAGCTTTCCACACAAATGCTGAAAGCCAGCTCACATATTTATAAGATCTCACCATGCCCAAAATACTAAGTAAATTAAGTTAGCTTTTTATTTCTGTCAGATGGGGATAACTCATATTTTTAAGTACGCATTGACAAGACTGCTTTTAGATGACACTGCTTCCCTTCATGAAGCACATGTGTAATGTATTCTTAAGTCTCCAGCCGTTTGATTTAATATAATTCACTTTATAAGGCAACACTGCAAGCAACTTTAGACATTTGTCAAAAACAAACCACTGGTTTGAAACACCGCTTGAACCTCTGTGAATCGTGTTAAACAGACGCAGCCCTGCCCTCCTGAAGCTCACGGGCCCGTGTAAACACTCAGACCCCGGGATGAACCGTTCACAGCCAAGGGGCCTCTCAGCTTTACTGAAGTGGGAGTCAGCACGTTCGAGGAGGGTGGCGGTGGGGACAGAGTCACAGGCCCCTTCACCCCACAGTGACATTCTCGCCGTAAGTCACATAATAAGCACATTCGTACTTAAGCCTCATTTCCCACTTCACAGCTGGTTTATGTAGCTAAGGAATTGTCCTTTTGTGTCATAGCTGTTAATAAATAAACATTGATTTGGAAGGAACTCTTCAAGGAAGCCTTCAGTATTTTACAGGATTACGTGTTTTTAAACTCTAAGTACAAATTAAAATTTTGATTATTGTTTTCTCTGGTGGTGGGGTGATGGCAATGCAGAGTTGTGTGTGTGCAGGCATAGACCTATCGTGGAGAGCTTTACAGCACACGGCGCAAGCCTGCTTTTATCCCCTCCAAATCTAATTAACCACATGTTCATTCCCCCAGATTTTTAAGTGCTAAATCCCACGTGAATGAACGTTGCAGCATGGAAATAATTTAACTTTGTGACTCTGGAGAGTTAATTAAATAATTATGCTACCACTATTAAGTAGAATGTTATGAAATCATTAAAAAGTTACGGACTTCCGGTTCCTGTTCTGGTGTGTAAGGAGCTTGGCAGTTGTCACTCCACCCTAACAAGTAAAAAGCTGAACAGACTGAAAAATCAACGATGCTTCGTAGCCCTGCCGGGGAAGCGAGGTCACAGGGCAGAGTGTTGCCCCGACGCCTGGAGAGCCAGACGGGACAGAGGGTCACAGCTCAGCAGAGCAGAAACCCGTGAGCTGAAACTCTGGGGGCTGGCACCCAGATAGGAAAACCTACGCAGTAGTGATGAATTACTAGACGCTCAGTGTGGACAAGTCGGAGGGTGAGAAACTCCCGGCAGTCTTGGTGAGCCCCACACTCGAGAGTTCCGCTCCCTGGAGGTCCGCCAGGTCCTCTTAGTGAATGTCAGACGAGAACTCTCCTGGCGCCTCCCACAAGGAGAGCAGGAAAGTAACCAGTTCGAAATAAGCCAGAGCACCCTGTTCTTCACAAGGCCTGCCCTCCGGAGTCCAACCTGGAGGGGTTTTGTGAGACCCTAACCAACCCACCCTCCCCACAGAGGCGGAGCCCGGAGGACTGTAGGGCAGTGACACGGTTCTACGGGGCACTCGAATAGTGGCGCATGTCAGTATGCGTGTGTGCAAACTCGTAGACGGTCCAACGCCAAGAATGAAGCCTAATGTAAACCGTGGGCTTGGGGCGATGATGACGTGTAGGTTCATCACTTGTAACAAACGTGCCACTCCAGCGAGTGACGTTGATACTGGGGGAGTCTGTGCGGGGTGAGGATAGGGGGCGTATGGGAAATCTCTGTACCTTTTACTCAGTTTGCTGTGAACCTAAAACTACTCTTAAAAATAAAGTCTATTTTTTAAAAAAGTTAATGGTGAGGAAGAAGATTTGTTAACCTAGGAAAATATTTACAATATGGTGTTAACTTTCAATAATTATTAAACAATTTCTAGTCTTTGCTGTTGTTTCTCTCTCCCCCTGGACCTCCTCTGTCCTGTTCACGACTGTCTCCCCAGCTCCTGGTACAGTGCCTGGCATGTAGTGTAAACAGCAGCAATAGCTGAACACTGGAATAGTCCATTTAATGCTGTGTGGGGTACTGCTCTCGATACTGTAGGTGTATTATCTCATTGAAACTTCACAACCCTTTAAATGTAAGTAAATGTAAATAAGTACTTATTCTCAGTGTACAAATGAAGAAACTAAGGCACAGGGAGATCAAGCAACTTGCCCAGATTCACACAGCTAGTAAGTGTCAGAGGTGGAATTTGAACCCAGGCAGCAAGGTTCCAGAGTTTGTGCTTTTCACCACAAACTGACCCACCTTTCTTTAGAAGGCAATCGACAAACATTTGATGATTGGATTAATGAATGAATGAAATGAAAAAGGAACCTTTAATACAGTATGTATTATTCCATTTTTATTTTTAAAATATGTTCATGCAGGACCAGCCCAGTTCACAGTGGTTAAGTGCACACGTTCCGCTTTGGCACCCCAAGTTTCTTCGGTTTGGATCCCAGGTGTGGACCTACGCACTGCTTGGCAAGCCATGCTGTGACAGGCGTCCCACATATAAAGTAGAGGAAGATGGGCACAGGTGTTAGCTCAGGGCCAGTCTTCCTCAAAAAAAAAAAAAAAAAGTTGATGCAAGGTACCCAAATATCCATCAACAATAGCACAGATAAAAGATTGTGGTCCAGTCCCACCATGGAATGTTATACAGCAGTGAGTAAAACCAAGTACAACTGCATGCAGTAGCGTGTGTGATTCTCATAAATGTACAGCTGAGTGAAAGAAGTCAGACCCTAAGAGTCCCTCCTGTACTCTTCCGTTTATATTAAGGACAAAACAGGCAACAGTTACCTTCTCCCTAAGGTGGAAGTCAGAATGCTGGTAACGCTTGGCGGTGGTTCCTGGAACCAGCTAAGGAGGCTCAGGACTAGGGATGTCCTGTTTCTTCATCTGGACTGGGTACATGGGTGTGCTCAGTTTGTGCAAGTTCTTTGAGCTGTACTCTTACGTGCACTTTTTGGTATGAAAATTCTACTTCAGTAAACATTTTTAAATGGCTAAGACAGATAGAAAAAAAACGGTTGAAAAGATGAATAAGAGGTTGAAAGTGTATTCGCCCAAATGTGAACAGTAGATATTTCTTGGACGCAGTGCTAAAAGTAGCTTTTAATTTCTTTTTTGAGGGTTCTTAGGTTTTCTAGATGTGATAAAATGATCACATACTCTCTATGTAATAAGATTTTTTTTTTTTTTGAGGAGGAGGATTAGCCCTGAGGTAACATCTGCTGCCAATCCTCCTCTTTTTTTGCTGAGGAAGCCTGGCCCTGAGCTAGCATCCGTGCCCATCTTCCTCTACTTTATATGTGGGACGCCTACCACAACATGGCTTACCAAGCAGTGCCATGTCCGCACCTGGGATCTGAACCGGCGAACCCTGGGCCGCCAAAGCGGAATGTGCGCACTTAACCGTTGCACCACTGGGCTGGCCTCTGTAATAAGATTTTTTAAATGCAGTAGAACAAACTTGGCCCTGAAGCAATGACCACCCCACAGCAGCACAAATACAGCATGTGTGTGTCGTCCCTGATGGTGACACAAGATGCCCACTTCATCAGTTGCCCTCCTGTCTCTAGCCCACGGTCTTTGGAGCTGTGTAGCATGTCTTGAGGAATTTGTGATTAATGTTTTGTGGGATTTTTGTGCTTTTGTTCCCTTTGCCAGGCTGAGCAGTCAAAAGAAGAGCAGAAGCACGGTTTGAACGCGGAGAAACTGATGAGGCAAGTCTCCAAGGACGTGTGCCGCCTCCGGGAACAGAGCCGGAAGGTGCCTCGGCAAGTGCAGTCCTTCAGGTAACGGGCCCCGCCCCGGGACTCTCTCGGGGTGTGCTCACGTGCTCTGACTTATGCAGGAGTCCACCGCGGAGTGCGCTGGGAGTTAACATCAGGATGTGAGGCATCGCATCCCTCCTCCCAGTTTGAGCGTAGGAGCCTCCATGCATTCCTTCCTGAGGTGCACACCCCGCTGGCACATCCTGGCCCCGTCAAGTCTGGCTCCCCAAGAAGCCGGGGCCCCCAGCTCTGAGCGGCATTAGTACATCTCACTAAGGCTCGATGACCTACAGAAAAGTCACATATCTCCGAGGTTTTGTTAGCCACTCGTGTGACAGACGTCTCTTGGGCCCCCATGAGCACGTGCTCCTCTCTCCCAGAGGCTCCATCCCGGGGATCTGGCAGGTGAGCAGACATCACCCTGCCACGTGGAGACAGCCCACTGAAGGTGTCAGGGCTCCTGTGAGGGCAGGCAGGAGGGACCTTGACCCGGCAGGGCAGGCGTCGGGTCTGCAGAAGCTAGCCAGGGAAGGTGGTGAGAGAGGCAGCGTTTGCACCCTTGGTGGAAGCATGGGTGCGAGTTTTCAGGTGCTGGGGACGGTAGATTTGGGAAGGACATCGAGGCAGGAGCGACCAGCGGACAGAGGTGCAGAGCCTTAGCGGTCAGCACTGAGCTCCGTGCATGTGGTAGAGCTGCTGGCAGGTGAGCTGGGCTCAGACCACACAAGGCCGGGCCTGCTCTGCTGAAGGTTCTCGACGGTGGTTTCAGATGGTGAGGGAGCCAACACAAAAACAAGTGATGGAGATACGTTTTATGTGGGGCCAACATTAGAAGCCTTGTGGAGGATGGGCCAGGGCAGAAACTGGAGAGGGGGAGCCGATGAAGTGATAGAGTGATGGGAGGGGTCGGCGGAGGGACAGTGGGAGCTGCGGAGTGCGGAGTGCCGGCGCGAGGTGCCAGCATGGAGACGGGCGCTGGAGAGAGGAGCGGGTTTGTGGTGAGGTCTGCTTTTGGCCAGAACAGGTTAACAATTCCAGTAGGACAGCCCAGGTAACTGTGGCCGGAAGACAAGGAGAAGGAAAATCTAAAGCCAGGGTTAGAGGTCAGATGGGAGATAAAAACGGAAGTCTTCATCCTTCATGTGTTGGTTCCATCAACAGAAATGGGCCAGACATCCCAGGAAAGATGACCAGGAGAGGAGGCCCGGTGGGCGCTGACCACTGAGGGGCTCACAGCAAGAAAGGTGTTGGGGAGCGGCCGGAGGGGTAAGGGAGACCCAGGAGAGCGCATCCTGGAGCTGGAGGGAGAAGCACCCGGACACCCAGGAAAGAAGAGGAATGAAAAATATCCTCTGGACTGGGCGATCAGGAGGCATTGGCGACCATCCAGGGACGGTTCTAGTCACACGAGAGTAGGGCCACAGAAAAGGTTTTTCTGCTTGGTTTTTTCATTTGTTTTGGTTTGTATTTGGATGGGGGTGGGTGTGGGTGTGGGTGTGTGGTATGTAGAGGAGTCTGTAGGCAGTTTTTAGCCTGAAGGAGAAGCCGAGGAGAGTGTTGAGATGTGTGGGGATGGCGGGCTGCGTGGTGGAGCAGTCATGGGCCCTGGTGCAGAGGGTGTGGCCCGAGGAAGAAGTGGGAGGGCAGCGCTGTACTGAATGAGTCCAGAGTGGAGGGAAGGGACGCCAAGGCATCCTGGGCCTCCGACTCTTTAATGTGACAGTTTATAGTAAAGAGTCGAGTTTTTCCTGCCTCCCTTCCGCTGCAGAATCACTCTTGGAACTGTTGGAGAATGCTGCTCCTTGGGTTTTCAGAACTCCAGTGTGGGGAGAGGAATCTTTTCACGCCTTCGATGCTGTGGTCTCTTTGAGAGCAAGCAGCTCTCCAGCGTGGGAATCATACAACCCGCAGCAGTTGCTAAAACCCAAAATAAAGATTTGCCTTAACATACAAACCCATTTATATGACCAGGCAGGTGGTAAAACTGAATGAGATGGACCAGTATAAGACAGACTGTCCTGGAAGTGTGGAGGCCCTTGGTCGCTGACCCTGGCCTCGGGGGTGAGGCAGCGGGGAGGGGTGGGGCCGGGGGTACTCGGCCTGAAGCGCAGCGCGAGTCCACCCTGGCTGCTTGTGTCCCCTGGAATCAGCAGCCCGGTGTCTCCTGGTCTTCTGATTTGTCAAGGGAAGTTGGAAATCAGGAATTTTATGTGAAATATCTCAAATGTAGACACTGGCAGCTAATTCAGGTATTTCAAAAACACCATGGGAGCCAAAGAAACTCACTGCCAGGAAGTGTTCAGGCACGGGTCCCCAGTTTTCAGCTCTGCCTTATGGCCTTCAAGGACATCATGACCATGCTCACTTGCCTTTTCTAATTCCTATCTTTATCTTTTATGCAATTGAACCAATCGAAAGGATGCTGTACCACAAAAAATAACTCATTCCAATTTCCACAGTTTTTTCACACTTCCTTTTCTTCTCTCTCCTTCCCTTGGTCTTTGGAGCACTTCCACCTCCATTCTGGCTTCTTACCCCACACTTCTCCTCACCTAGACTGTCCGTTTCTCAGAGCAGAGCCCATGCTGCATCCTCCCTTGTGGCTACCGACGTGCGCCGCGTGGGTAACACGCCTCAGTAGATGTGTGCTGACGGGACACTGAACCACATGAAGGTTTCGTAGAAAAACACACATGTCGACCCTGCCTTTGGTAGCCATATAACCCTAAAACCGTATTTTTTTTAACACTCTCCTACCTCTGAGAGCCATTCTGCCCCTTTCTTTCTGAGCCTCCCCCTTTCAGGTCGTGTGTCCTTATCCCCGCCTCAGGATGCAGGATGGACTAACCTTTATGACAGGTTCCTCCTTTCCCTTCACTGGAGCCATGGTATCACCTGTCCAGTCACCCTTACCTTAGCGTGGTGTTGATTTCAAAGAATTTCCCAGTACCGTGTACTTTTCTGTGAGACAGTTTCTGTGAGAAACTATCCTGAGAAGTTTTGCGGGATCTTGGCCCTCTTGACTCCTCTACCGCCTGGTTTAGAACCCACCCGAACGGGCCCCCGGTGGTTTGAAACTGCCTTCCATTGGGCATCCTGGAAGGGAACTAACTGCCTTGGCCTGTAGGCGGGTTCCCGTCAGCCAGAGCTACCGTTCTGTCTGTCCACAGTAAAGAGGCGAAGGCGACCTTTAGTGTCACGGGGTTCTACCCAAGGAAAAGGTCTCCGAGCCAGGCTCATACAGGCTTCGCTGGCGTTCTTGGGACTGTCTTTACGGTCACAGGTACTTTCTCCATCGTATTTCAGCGGGTTTATTTCTCACCCCTGACTCTAGGGAGAAGATTGCCTACTTCACCAGGGCCAAGATCAGCATCCCGTCCCTGCCGGCTGATGACGTATGATTACATTTACATTGCTGAAGAAATTATTTTTTCACTCGTTCATTTCTTAGGGAGGGCGAAAGACTGAACATTTGTTTTGTTTTTAGGGGTTTTGGTGTTTTTTTTTTTGTAATATACATGTCAACTCTTAAAGAGCTTTTCTTTCACATCAGATTTTCAACATGTCAATTTGTAAAGCACCTTGAATGTAATTCTTATATGTTTAAAAAAGACAAAAAAAATCAGATAACCAAAATGGGGTAATCTTGTACGCAAGTGTTGTACAGTCTGTGTGTATGGCCAGTGGGCTTTATTTAGTGAAGATGGACTAGAGGCGGTCCCCAGTGTGTATCCCATTGAACCGAGTGTTGAGAGCAAGCTCGATTTAGCGGGAGGTGGTGCTCGCTTTTCCTGTGTGTTCTCATGAGCACACTGTGCAGATGGCAGTGGCGCCCTGTGCTGTTTTGTGCTCGAGAGCAGCTCGTGCAGTGTGAAGTTCAACATGAAGCATGAGCTTCAGTACAGAGCTCCCGGCCCACCTGAAACAGGTGCGGCGCTCATTTCTGTCACCTGTGTGGGAACGCTTTGCTTCCGTCAAACAGTTTCCTTTTTGTCCTTTTCTATTTGTCTAAAGAAAACAGAAACAAAATGCTGAGCGCAAGAATATAAGAATGCGAAGGAGCAGTACTCCTGGCCTCACTGAAGTTCTTGTCATTTATGACACTGAGGGGAGGGAGATGCGAGGAGAAAGCCAGTTACCCTGAAATACACTAAAACACTCATCAGATGAGCAGCTGCTGCTTCTAACTCAGCTTGACTTTGCACAGGTGTTCACATGTGAGTTTCTGGGTGGCACCAATACCGTTTCGTCCTAGGTGTGAGGATGGTGCCAACTAGAAGAATGTGGTGGCTGCCTCTGAGGACAAACTCCTGGAGATGCAGAGGGATTTGCATCAGCACTTATTTGGTGAAACCAGGAACAAAGGAAAGGCTATCTTGATTGAATCAAAGTTGCCAAAAATTTTAAAAGATACTTTATTAAACAGATTTCTGACATTTACTGGAAATTACTTTGCAGCTCTCATGTTTGGGGGATCCCAGCTATAATTTATGGTAAGGAATTGGGAGGCAAAGAAAGGAGTATGCCTGGGGAGATTATTAGTTTCAAGTATAGGCTAAGTCATTGGTTTAAAAAACACCATTCTAGATGAACAAGTTTAGAGACATAAACAGACTCAAGTGTCCTCCAGTAGAATTTTAGCTTACCCGGCCCAGGCACTTCTTAAAGAAACAGGTCCCCAGTGTAGCTCTGCCAGCATAAAGGCTTCTAAAATAAGAAGTACTTATGCGATTTAAATCATACTTATTACTCAGTCTGTTTTACTGAAAGAGGCCGTTTTTGTTTGGCCATCTTATATAGCAAACTAAATCTTTTTTTTTAGAAATGCAAATATCATCTTAAAGGAAGTGGCCCCTTAAAAACACACACACACACACACACACACACACACCCCCCACACCCACCCATGAGTTCTAAGACTAAGCTAGAACCGTCATTAGCAAGAATTTTTATTTTCTTCCAAGTAATTATATTTTGGAAAGTTCCTTTTATCAGAATCAAAATTCACATTAAGCAATTTCTGAGCCTAGAACCTTAATTATTTTTTCCTAAGTGTCCCACCACTTATATACCAATGTCTTTGAAGCTGTAACTGGACGTGACACTATGAACAAACCCAGCCTCATGAAGTGACTGAGCGCAGTGCTTCAGGACGGCCCAGTTCATTCTATCAGAGGACTAAGGCAAACTAGAGGAGGAGTACCATTCATCCTGGTCAAGGTCAAATGTGAAAGGAGTTTATTTAATGTGGAGTTCAATGAAGGTCAGCTGTTTTCAGCTTCTTAGTTTGACCATGAAAATGTTTATGGAATTATGTGTAGTTGTACCGTACGATTTTATTTTCTTCATTTATTTATTTACGGTCTTATTTATGTTCTGTTTAATATATAGTTCGGTTCTGGCCATTTTAAATGTTTGACATAGAAGAGGCTATATTGGAATATTTACAGCTTTATAAATCTTCATCAGATTAGCTGTTAACTTTTTGTAATACAGAAAGTTTCAGACAAGTATAAAAGAATAAAATCTGTCTCAGGCTGGTAGTCAGCAGTTGTGACCAAGATGCTTTTGGTTTTATTTTATAAAATTTGCTCATTTCTAACATGAGAGTCAAGCATATTTTAATGTAATCCTTTTCCACACTTTAAAAATCAGCAATAGTGTTATGTATTTATAGGCAGCTTTTAACAATCCTGTCATATTTGTACTAACCCAAATGATTCACAGTGACAAAACATTTTAATAACTTGATCACAAAACCATATGGACAATACGAATTTTAATATTATAAATACTATTTTTTAAAGGTAGAATTTATTCTGCACAGGGTAAAAAGAATGTAATATTTAGTTCTCAAGTTTGAGTTATCAGTATGTTATTACAATTTTGTATATCAGAATCTAAGTGTTACAGGTACAAAAAGAATATTGCTAGCCAAAAGAACAACATTTAGCTGAATCTCTGTAGCATGCAAATCAAATAAATTTAAAATTTTTTTTTGCTATTACTTTATCTATATTGTATTAAATATCAAAAGCTCAGGACTGAACTAAATATTTAATCAGGTTAAATTCTGAATATGTTTCTGTTTTAATTTGTCTTGTTTGTAAAAGTATGCAAATACATCACATAGATTAACTTTGGTTTCTGCACTTTTCATGTGTTTGTGGGTGGAAAAATATTCAGTGGGTTTTTTTTTTTTAAACAAAGACACATATTGCCTAATACTTTACCTCAGTGTCATTTATTGTTCAGTCAATTCCCCTGATTGGCGCAAACACAAGAGTTTATGTGAACCATGTACTGAGCAAATATAAAATCTTTCATGAAGAATTCCCCAAGCCCGCAGTTTATTGTGAATAGTTCTTGGTTGAACGCTATGCACTGCTGATAAAAAAAAGATGGAGTATTGTCGTTGTGCGAGTAAAACAAAAGGCTCCAGGATATGAGTTCTGTCATCCCACTGCCCAGACCAGCAGCGTGCTCAGCGGCCCTGGGCAGAGGTCCCCACAGGTTCTCTCCCACACACCCAGGTCCTGACCCGCAGCGCCCCCTGCATCTGCTCCCCAGAGCCAGGGGCCGCCAGGGGTGGAGGGGGCGTTGGCCGTCTGCTGGAGAGCACAGGACCCAGAAGCCAAAGCACATCTGCATGGTAGATTTTTCATGAATCTTCCAGAACACAGGATTGCCCTCCTCTGCCTCTGACATAGTAAAGGCGGTGTGGGTGAATGTGGCTGACTTTTGGAAAAGGTTCCATGGAGGCACTGAAGTCTCCAATTAGAAATAAGATGATGTGTCCATGTCTCTCACTTCTCAAGCTTTCAAAGAGCCAGCAAATTTTTTTAGTACAATCAGATGACATGCATTTTACATAAATATGCTGCAAGACTTTGGTTTCATGTAATAGGCGATCTTGAACAGTTGGAAGAAGTAAATGATTAGCAGTAACATTTCCAATTGCCAAAATGATTCATCTCTATGAATAACACCTTCAAAGATGTGTAAGTACTAATATAATGTTTTATTTACCAGTTCTGTACAATCACTGGATCTTTTTTACAACTGAGGAAACTCATCCGCAGTAATGAGTATGATTACTATTAAGTCTTGATTGGCTTTGGTCTCAGAGTAGAAAAGTGGCTTACCATCTTAGAAAGAAATTATAGCTTAAGAAGCTAATGGCCACAGGAAAAAACACATTTTAGGAAATGAAAAGCATAGTGAATGGGTGACTTTGTAGCAAGAAATCCTACCACATCCAGAGTTGACACCTGAGGAGTGGACACCTCTGATCCCGCTGGCTTAGATTTCCAGGTGGGCATTTTTCATCTCCAGGTGTTGATGGGGATATTGCATTTCTGCCACTGCATAGTGGCCCGAGGCTGGAGGAGCTGGGGTCGAGCAGGCTGCACAGTGGAGCAGACACCCTCCTAGGAGGAGAGAGAATCCAGCAAACCACCCGAGAAAGAGGGCTTCCCCAAACTCCCACCTGGGCACAATCTCTGGGATAGTCTCATCCCAGAACTCCCGGACGATCAGGTGGGCCACCCAGGAGACCGGCACGACGGTCGTGATGCCCGCCGTCCAGAACAGAAGTCCTCCCAGGATCAGCAGTCGCTTCTTGCAAGCTGGCTGTCTCTCTCCAATTCTCAAGCAGTCCAGGCCAAACCCCGAGACCAGCAGGCCCAGGAGCCCCAGCCCGTTTGACAGGAACATGAGAATCCTGGAGCCCCTGAGTTCGGCAGGCAAAGCCAGGAAGGAATCAAAGTCCTTGCACTGCATCCCCACTTCCTCCTGGATGACGCACGTTTGCCAGAGCCCCATGGTCCAGTTTTCCATTTCATTTAAGTCCAGGTTGAGGTTTTTCCATTGTGGCAGGTAGTTTGTAAGACAGGATAAAACCCATCCCAGCAAAGATAGTGAAAGTCCAGCTAATTGTGCCACGGTTCTAACTACTACAGCCATTGTCAAGTCCTGCGAGCTTTAGCCAAACTAACTCCTGCCTTTCGGTTGCTGTGAAAAGAAGTGTGACAGTGTCTTATCACCGGCGGAGCTCAGAAATATTTTTTCATTGTGTATATAGGAGGATTCTTGCCAGGGAAATAATGCTGCAAACCAGTAACGCCAAGGTGTGGCCAAGATCATGTTCGTGTCCTGTGGGCGCAATTTTATAGGAAGCAGTTTGTCCCTGAAATAACATTAAGTCGTAATAATCCTCCTTTCATTGTTAACGTATAAATGGCTTTCATGTTGTTCCCAACCTTCCTAAGGAGTGAAAGAATTGAGAAGCCTAAATGCAAAATGTTTAATTGACAGTTTTGGCTCCACTCCTACTGCTTTGTGTCTTACTAATTGCACCTGTCAAATTTTCATCTGTTAAAGTTCTCACATGTCAATACATATGTTTTGGTACTACTGAGTGTTACCATTTTTTAAAAAATACATTCAAGAAAAGTGTTACTTAATAAATAAAACCAAATAAATTGGTCTTCGCAGAAATCTCTCTAGACCTTAACTCAGGCCTGTTTTTCTTAATCCCTCTTAGGCTATGTATACCACGTCACATGAAGCAATATTGAGCTAACATCAAGTCTGTTTACCTAGTGCCTTTCTGTCAAATTCATGCATATGCATAAACACTTACTTTTTCTTTGCTTAGATATGCCTCCTGTGCTGTGGGAAAGTTAGGCAATAGGCTTTTGTGGGTGAGAACCAGCCTCTCTGTTGGTTCATCACTAAAGTATATATCCCCATGCTTATAATTTTTAATTGAACAAGGGAGAATTTCTCTTGGGGCACATGAACTGCAGAACCTGGATACCAGGCAGAATACTTTTGGAATTATCTTTTTTAAATATGAAGCTTTTGAAGGAAGAGACAAGAGGAAATTGGCCAGTATTTTTAATCTGAGAGTATCTTGATGTACCAAAAACTTTCAGCCTCATAAAATCCTGTCACATAGGGTGCCTAGTAATTTTCTGAACACAAACCACCTCTGTTCAAAGAAAACCAAAGTCATTGTTGTGGCAATAACACTCTGGGATAGGCTTAACATGTGGTTTTGCTAGTGTAGAATGCTTAAAAGATTTCAGATTGTTCATTTTTTTCTTTAGGAAACAAACTCATTATCATGTCCCGGTACCAACAAAAACAAAAAAAGATTCTGATACAGAATTAACACATTAAAGCTTAGTACCAACTATATTGGATAACCATCACCACATTTTGATTTAAATAGCCAGATCAATGGATTATTTTTGCTCATACCTATGTAATGCTTACCGTAGTAAGTTTCTTTTAGGTACAAGATTTGCCTCTTCTCCAGATTTGGAGGGGAAGGGGGGGTGATCTTGGATAGAAAAGTAGTGGTTCGGTGAGAAAATGTGACCAGCACAGATTTAGTTACATAACAAAGACCCCATTTTCATGTAGAGCCTACATCGCAGTTGATGTAGAAAGATGCGGCTCTCTGGTCTTGTCCAAGTCTTACACTTTAGGATCTGCAGTTCCATTTTCCAGGTATGGACTATGCATTTTTGCCACTGCATAGTGGCCCGAGGCTGGAGGAGCTGGGGTCGAGCAGGCTGCACAGTGGAGCAGACACCCTCCTAGGAGGAGAGAGAATCCAGCAAACCACCCGAGAAAGAGGGCTTCCCCAAACTCCCACCTGGGCACAATCTCTGGGATAGTCTCATCCCAGAACTCCCGGACGATCAGGTGAGCCACCCAGGAGACCGGCACGACGGTCGTGATGCCCGCCGTCCAGAACAGAAGTCCTCCCAGGATCAGCAGTCGCTTCTTGCAAGCTGGCTGTCTCTCTCCAATTCTCAAGCAGTCCAGGCCAAACCCCGAGACCAGCAGGCCCAGGAGCCCCAGCCCGTTTGACAGGAACATGAGAATCCTGGAGCCCCTGAGTTCGGCAGGCAAAGCCAGGAAGGAATCAAAGTCCTTGCACTGCATCCCTACTTCCTCCTGGATGATGCACGTTTGCCAGAGCCCCATGGTCCAGTTTTCCATTTCATTTAAGTCCAGGTTGAGGTTTTTCCAGTATGGCAAATAAGTTGTAATAATGGATAAAACCCATCCCAGCAAAGATAATGAAAGTCCAACGAATTGCATCACTACTCTGAAGACTAAAGCCATTGCAACAAATCTGAGGACTTCTGCCGCCCCTATAGGACAGCTGTCTTTTGTGGTTGACAGTAGTGTGACGATCTTGGTTCTATGCGGCCTGGAATATAAGCTTTGGTCATTAACTCTTTGGGCACTCTGAAATGCGTTTTTGTTCTTCTTGAATATAATGTTTCATGTAAAGGACGAAGAACTCTTAAAACTATGAGTTAGGCTTTCTGATAAGGATTTGATCTGTTACCTTCCAATTTGCTTGGTAAAATTATATCCCCAATGCTTGATGATTATAAGTCTAAAGATGAACAAAGAGGGCTCTATGACCCCTCACCCTAAAATACAACAGAAATCTTTGTGCTTCAATATGGATTAATTAGATTTTAAGTGGTGATAAAAGGCCAGCTCTTTCTACAACAGGACTTCATTGTAATACCTGAATCTGAGATTTCAGAGATGCAAAACAAGACCCTGTAAAGAAAGGTAGACTGTTTCCCTATAATCTTTATTCTTCTCGGACTTCCTTAACCTACACAAGAGCCTGGCCCACGTTCTTGAGTGTCACAGGGACTTGGCTGGGACTTGGCAAAGACGTTTCCGTCAGATTCCTTTGAAAGGTAGAGGCTGGTTTGCTGGGTTAATTAAAAGGAGAACGACAGAGGCCAGGCCCAGAGGTAGTAAGTGAGGAAGGGAGCTTCGCAGGAGCTCTCCGTTTCACGCTAAGATCTTCTCCATCCTTGTTAAGGACTTAGGGTACAGCTTGATTTCTTTGTATCTGGGAGGTGTGTTTTGGTCCAGAGCTGAGCTGTCTGCTGTTGTGTAAGCCATAGACAAAGCAGCACCTAGCATGAAGACTCCTGCCATTTCCAGACAAAAGGCCCTGGTTTGAAAACAATAGCCACAGTGGAGCTGATCTCTGAGATTGGATCTTGTTTGCTTTTTTTTTCATTTGGGCCACGCGTTGAGAGCATGATCCGTCAGGGAATCCAGGCCCTCACAGGCCAGGACAAGAGGCCACCTGCTCCAGAGTCCCCGGGCTCCTCCCCAGGTTCTGCATGGTCCAGCTCCTCTCCACAGGGCCCCTGGGTGTCCAGCACCCACGGCAAAAAGGCAGGGTCTGACAGGCCTGCATGAGATAGAACAGGCAGGTTCCTAAAGTGGAGCCACTGACCTGGAAGAGTCGAGTGTCGACTGGTAAGAGGCATCGACTGCAAGAGAAGCAAAAAGATTATTTGGAGTCTCAAGAATTGCAATTTGGAAAATGGAGATTGAGTAGAAGCTCAGATGTGCTCCAAAGAAGACAAAGGAGACAGGATTTTATAGAGGCGAAAAGAAATAAATTATACAGGTGGTTTTGTAAGATTTGTGATTGATGCCAGCAACAACTGTTACTTCTTGGCTTTATATGATCGGTTGCTAAGGCCATCTCTAAGGCAGAAAGTTCTTATCTATGGGAGTAAGCATGTTTCTTGGAAGGTCAAGATGATGGCAGTGAAGCACAGTTCAAAGGTTACATTCTGTCTGGGTAGAGATACACATAAGCCCCACTTCCCTAATGGCCTCCCAGCTCCATTTTAGAAGCCTTGACATATGTTACTCCATTTTGTTATCATCAGCAGCATTTTCCCCTTTTGGTCAAGATCTTTTGGCAGAAAGCATCATGGATCAGTGTTTTATTGACATATATATATCCCTCGTCACCAGGATGGCTCATTCCTGGGAAGTCATGTCCCATGTAGGGGGACAGCAAGGTACTCAATCATCAGTAGGAGTAACGCAGTCAATGGCTTTGGCCACATCTGAGCAATAAGGAGGTGGTCAGGAAATGAGTCTGAGGTGATGAGGATCAAGGCTGCCCTAGGGCATCCTGCCTTACATACCGATCGACATCGTCCTCCTCCAGGAAGTATAGGACGTCCTGACCTGATTCATATCCAAAGTTATACGACCATCTGATAACCAGACCCCACCTGCACTGATACCATTTTAACGACTTTTTTACATAATCTTTCCTTTGTCTTGTAAAGAAGTAACTCACATACCTACGCCTTATAAATTTAGCCCTGCCCTCAACCCAGTGTAGCTCTTCACTGCCCGTGAGTTCCGTCCCCGTGATACTCCACGCTATTCTCTGAATAAAGGAGCACTACTACCAGACCTTGAGAGTCCAAGAAATCTTTCTTTTGATTCCTCAGCTCGCCAAGCCCACATCAATAGGCATAGTGTCTATCTGGAAACAGTATCAAGTCCTTTGTTCAGAGTTGCAAGATTGGTTGATCATCTCAAGTCACTGAGCAATCGTTATTCTGGAGGTAGAGACAGACAAACAGCATCAAGAAATGCAAACCATTAGTCGCTTAAGGTGACAAAGATCATGCAAACCAGGACAATAATCATTAGTATTACTTGGAGCAGATCTAAGTGAGTAGTAGTATAAGTTTAAATGTAAGTACACATAGCAAAATTCCAGTAATCATAAACAATATTTAAAGTTCTGATCTGCTCCAAGCACCCGTACCTGAAGGAAGACAGGGAACCAGAGGGTGTCATTAAAAGACATTGGACTAGAGAGATGCTATGCTGCTTTTATAATTTTTCCAAGTTCTGATGCAACTTCACCAGGGGAGTTGATCCAGGTACAGCAGCAGGTGTAGGCTGTGGCACAGATGCCGCCCTGTTCTGTAAGGAGATAATTGAGTGCCTGTTGATTATCTAATATAACCCTTGCTATGGAATCCAGGGATCATTGTTATTGAGCAAGGCTTGAGTGGTGGATTTTGCCAGGGTGGCTATGGTTAGGGATAAAATTTTTATCAACAGGTCATCATGGACAACATTAATCCAAGGAACAAAGTCTTTGGGACTGGTAATCAATGGAGAGTAGTTGAGGTGTAAAAAGGGGTTGCCAGCTTTCCCCTAGACCTATGAAATTGCAGTTGTTTTGTTTTGTTTTTTTAAAGATTGGCACCTGAGCTAACAACTGTTGCCAATCTTCTTTTTTTTTTTTTCCTGCTTTATCTCCCCAAACCCCCCTGTACATAGTTGTATATCCTAGTTGCAGGTCCCTCTAGCTGTGGGATGTGGGACGCCGCCTCAACGTGGCCTAATGAGCGGTGCCATGTCCGCACCCAGGATCCGAACCCTGGGCCGCCATAGCAGAGCGCACGAACTTAACCACTCGGCCATGGAGCCGGCCCCGGGTTTTTTTTTTTTAACAAGAACTTTAAATGATATATGGTATCCTAAAAGGCATTGTCCTGCCATACACCAGCTGTCTAGACATTCATAAGCCCATGGTTCCCCGTAGTAATCACACACAAAGGTGTACCCAAAAGGGGCATCTAATATGCAACGCCTTCTAGTTCCATAGTAGTGTCAGTGGTCAGGAGCACTTGGAAAGGTCCTTTCCAATGGGATTTGAGGGCTGTCCTCGTCTCTTGATGCTTCCAGAATATAGTCACTGGGCTCTAGACCGTGACCAACAAGATCCTTTAAACTGGAACCTGGGAAAACTTCTTTAACCTGTCGATGATAGGCTGAGGCTAAGACATTATAACCTTACAACAGCTGGTCACATTAGCACAAGACAACAAGGGGTCAGCAGAAGGTTGTGTACCAATAGACACTGATGTGCTGGTGATTATCTCGTCTGGAGTTAGTTTCTGTTTTCCAAAGAGGGAACTGTGAACAGTCAGCAGGACCAAAGGCAAAACTTTAGCCCAGGGGAGTTCTGTCTACAGTATATAACAAAACCTCAAAGACAATAACAGGACTAGAATCAAATGTCTACAAAGGTGTAAACATAATTTTTCTCTCCACAATTACCCTAATTTCTTTTACCTAAAATAATCACAGTAAAACTAATTTATTTATATTAAAAACTTGGCCTGATTATTTATACAAGTGAAAATCAGAATACTCACTGAGAGCCAGCCCTGATGGCCTAGTGGTTAGAGTTCAGCACCCTCTGCTTTGGCGGCCCAGGTTGAGTTCCTGGGCGTGTAACCATACCACTTGTCTGTCAGTAGCCATGCTGTGGTGGTGGCTCACATAAAAGAACTAGAAGGACCTACAACTAGAATATACAACTATGTATTAGGGTTTTGGGAAGGGGAAAAAGAAAAGAGAGAGAAGATTGGCAACAGATGTTAGCTCAGAGCAAATCTTTCCCAGCAAAAAAAAAAAAAAAAAAAGAATACTCACTGAGAGTTTCTGAATTCTGGAGGAATCAGGTAGGGAGAAAAAGTAAATGTTTCATCTTTGTTCACAAAGGTATATCTTACCTAATTGTTGACAGCTTAAAGGATTTCTTTAAATCTGGAAAAGCAAAAAGTTACACCATCTTTCTCAGCTCACATAGTCTCATGTAATTTAATATTTCTTCTACTTCAGTCCAGTTTTTCCATTAGTGTTCTGAACTGTGCCTGATGATTGAGGATGATAGGAACAGTGACAATTTGAAGAAGGTGAAAGGTTTTTGGTAAGGTTTGTGTGTCTGCGCAGTGAAGTGGGTGCCTTGCTCACAGGCAACTGTGGACGGTATATCCCAACTGGGAAATACATTGTTCTAACAGTTTCTTTGCCATCGTGAGGGCATTAGCTTTTCTGAGTAATCAAAGACTTGATAAAGACAAAATACAGAATCTTTGTTTCCTAGGCAGATTACATTAAAGGTAAAGGAACTTTGTTTATAATTTCTTATTAAGAGCAGACCAATAATCTGAGAAGCCTTTGTCCTTTAATAGAAAAACCAAATTCTAATTTTGTGCCAGTATACTTTTGATATTAGAATTTATTTTTAAATAAATTCATTTTGATCTTAGCTAGCTTGACCACACATCAAAATTTCTTTTTTTTTTTAAAGATTGGCACCTGAGCTAACAACTGTTGCCAATCTTCTTTTTTTTTTTCTGCTTTTTCTCCCCAAATCCCCCCAGTACACAGCTGTATATTCTAGTTGTGGGTCCCTCTAGTTGTGGCATGTGGGACGTCACCTCAACGTGGCCCGACAAGCGGTGCCATGTCCACACCCAGGATCCAAACCAGTGAAACCCCAGGCCGCCAAAGTGGAGCATGCGAACTTAACCACTCAGCCACAGGGCCAGCCGCCAAAATTTCTTTTTTAAAGATTCCTTTTTCACAAACCTTCTACAACTTTCTATATCTTTTTAGATTTTGTCCTATCTCTTTGTTTCTTATTTTGGAACAATCATTTTATTTTAGGGCAAAATTACCTTCTTGTTTTACTTTAACAAAAATGCATCTTCATTCTTCATACCTTCTCTTACTGAAAACATATATCCTATTTTCCTTATCTACTTTTCATATACAGTTGTCTTCTCAATTTTAAAAACTTACAAAGTTTATCTAAAAGAGAAATGATGCAAGGCAGTTGTTACAGAATAATTACAGATTTTACTCTTGGAGGTTAGCATAATTGCCTATGCATTACATTAAATGAATATAAACTCTTCTATGTAATATAGTTATGTAATATAGTTAAAATAAACTGTACACTCTTAGGAAATTACAGTGTGAGATTCATTGGTGTCTACAGGTTCATCCTGACATGGCTCTGCTAGACCAGGAGTGACAGGACAGGCAGAACAAGATCCCCACATTAATGCTGAAGAGAGTTGATCTAAGTTAAGTAGGCAGAATAAAATTTTGAAAGATAGAACAACTTCGAAACTAATGGCAGAGCTATAAATATCTGGGAAGCCACCACCAGAATTCTCAGCCTTGCGAGTAATAAGGAATGGGGGAAGGTCTTTTAAATAAAGGTTGTTGCCTGGTTGTAAATCTGAAAAGACTAGGCAACAAAGTGCGAGCCTGTCAGAGAGTGATTACAGCCTGGCCTGGAGGAGTTGGCACTGTCTGTGTGCAGGACAGAAAGGGTGGGTGCTCTTGTATTGGCCTCTCCATCTGGCTGCATGGACCTTTCTGTTGCTCAGTTTACTGTGATGTAAGAGGAGTGGCTTTCAAACATGTTGGATCATTCCACAGCAAGAAATATAGTGTATATTATGGTCCAGCATATACCTACATATATAAAACCATATATGTAACTGAAATAAAAATTTAATAAACTGACATGTATTTTCTATTTTTAGTATATGCCATATATTCATTCTATCTTGCATGTTATGAAATTTTTCTTTTATTTGTATATAAATTTATAATAAATTTATATGTATTTTAGATAACATTAAAGATATGTATTATCCATTTACATTTTGATAAGTGTAGATACCACGTACGTTTTCTATTTAAATAAATGTTAATCATAATTTATCAATGGTCTGTGACCATAGTTTGAAAAATAAGGAGTTACAGGGGCCGGTCCAGTGGCACAGTGGTTAAGTTCGCACGTTCCACTTTGGAGGCCCAGGGTTCACCGGTTCGGATCCCAGGTGCAGACATGGCACCGCTTGGCAAGCCATGCTGTGGCAGGCGTCCCACATATAAAGTAGAGTAAGATGGGCATGGATGTTAGCTCAGGGCCAGTCTTCCTCAGCAAAAAGAGGAGGATTGGCAGCAGATGTTAGCTCAGGGCTAATCTTCCTCAAAAAAAAAGAAAAATAAGGAGTTACAGTAAATCCTTCCATAGTAGGAGATGCTCTCATGAGAATTCCATTGCTTCTCATCTTTCATATGGGCTCCTGCTGCTTTGCATGGACTCTTAGCGTCAAGGCACCTGTTCGCATAGAGTTAATTTACACTTATTACTCTAAGTGTTCTGATGTTTTCTCTTTGGTTCATTTGGTATCCTCAGCTCTTCTTCCAACTTTCCTTTTTTTAACTGTTTGTAATCTTTGCTGTCCAGTGAAAACTAGGAAGCAGGCAATCATCAACTCTCTCATAAAGTAGCATCCTGTAGTAGATTAGCAAATCCATAAACACATTTCATAACTTCTAGAAGCATATTTCTCTTTACAGCAAACTTTTCACTGTGGCGTAAAGCATATCTATTGATAACCCAAATATTGTTTGTCTCTCTGTAAAAAAAAGTAGAAAGCCAAAACTAGACAAACTTATGTTTAGCAGTGTCCCAGTATACCATCCTATCTGGAAATGATTTAGAAATTCACTGAATATCTATTATTTAGTTTAACTTAGTATAAACTTTTATCTTATTTTACAATTATTTAAACACGTTTTTAAGTTATGTTTGGATTAGACATTAAATAGTTAACCATCATCCAAGTCATTCTGCCTCCTGATAAATTTTGCAACAGAAACAGCAGACCAATAAACCCAGGTAGAAAAAGTTGTATATTTTCAGTACATTCTCTATTGATAACTCTGAAGATGTGCCTGTTTCGATTAAACCAGCAAATTTAAATTATCTTTTATCAAACATGATCTCAGATCACTTGAACTTGAAAAACATTTGGGTTAGTTTTTATTATATTTAGAAATAATTTATATAAGCGCTTACTTCAAGTTAATTAAATAGAGTTCTTTAGAAATGAATTTTGGTAATACCATCCAGAGGTGGAAAACTATCACACGTATATACCATAAAAAGATATGTGAACAGACACAGAGATTTTATAGCTTTTATTTTACAAATTTCAGCCACGAATCAGATAGAGTAATACAAAGCTCACTACTTGGGAAAGAATGGTTGGCTCCAAATTTTTTGCTTCTGGCCAATGGAAAAAGTTAAAGTTACCTGTTTAAAAGTTTATTTTTTGTTGTATTTTGGAGGTTGTTTTTGGGTTTTTTTCAAACTTCAGGCTTTCCTGATTGAGTTAGCCAGTTAGGCAATTGTTGGCTGTTATCTCCTTAGGTGTTTACATTCAAAGACCTGGTAAAGTTTACAACTTCAAAGGACAGAGAGAAAAATGCAAGTTTTTTAATTTGTCATAGGAGTTTTGGGGTAATTGTAATTTAAAACATTCCTTCAGTCTTAGGAATTGAATGTGGGTGAAGGAAGAGCAGAGACAGTGACAGTAGCGAAAGGAGTGTTGGCTGACTTTCCTACTTTGCAAGCCTTTGAGAGAGGTCTGACTTGGCCTGAGTTAAGAATTAACAGCTTGCAGGAAAGCAACTTTTTCGTTGTTTCATTTAGAGGCCTCAAGACACCAATTAAAATAAGCTTCCCATTCGATTCGTTTAGTTTGATAACTTTTTCCAATTGAGCACACAAGCAAACCAATTTAGGAATTTCAAAGGGGCCCCATTTAGGCCAGTGAGACCTCAAATCATCCCAAGTAATGCGAATCTGGCAGGACAAAAATCTACATGTAGAAGGTCCGTATTCTTTACACAAAACCACCAGGAGGCCCAGAGTGGGGGCTGCCCTTCAGTGGTCCCCTTAGAAGATGGACTTCCCGTTCCTAAGTGCTCACCAAAGAAACAAAGGCCCAACAAAGGAGTGAAGACAAATAGATGTTCCTTAACAAAGCCAACAACGAAAGGACAGGATGGCCAGAACTGGTATCAAAGGACACCCGAATAAAGAGTTTGAACCTCAACCAAAGAATGGAAGGTTCCAGCCCAGGAGGTCTTACCACTGGGAGCTGGAGCCACCAGGAGGAGACAATAATGCACATAACACTCTTTGCAGTTACCTTGCTCTTGTCCACGCAGTAACCCCAGAATCAGAGGTCAGTCGCTCTGAATCCCATGTCTCTGACACCATGTAACGTCATGAATAAGAGGCGTAAACTGCAAGAGAAGCAAAGCATTTATTTGAGGTCTCAAGAATTGTACTTCAGGATACACAGATTTGAGTAGAAACTCAAATGTGCTCCAAGGAAGACAAAGGAGACAGGAGTTTATAGAGGCAAAAAGAGAAATTATATAGGTTGCTTTGTAAGATCTGTGATTGGTGCCTGCAACAACTGTTAATTCTTGGCTGTGCGTGATCAGTTGTTGAGGCCATCTCCAAGGCAGAAAGTTCTTATCTACGGGAGTAAGCATATTTCTTGAAAGAAGGTCAGGATGACAGCAGTTCAAAGGGTACATTCCATCTGGGTAAAGATGTGCATAAGCCCCACCACTCTAATGGCCTCCCAACTCCGTTTTAGAAGCCTTGACGTATGTTACTCCATTTTGTTGTCATTGTCTACACCAACCTGGTGAAACAGAACCCCTGCCCATCACATTTCAGCCTTTGAGTCTAGTCCAGGATCAGAGATCTTTTATGATGTCGCTCAACAGGAGATTGGAGAGACAGAACCCAATCCGGATGTATCCAAAGTAAGCACAAGAGTCAGGTTAGATGAATGGTGCTTTCTTCAGCATTTTCCATTATTTTATGGCAAAAAAGAAAACGAACTCTTTGTTAACTTTTACAAATTCTCAGAATCCCTTAGGATATATTGCTGTCCTCACTGTACAAAAATAAGAAGTTCCAGTTTGCACAAAGAATGCGGGTCCAGGGCCTCATCACTAGGAGATGGGCTAATGGTGAGCTACAGCTTGCTGACCAGGAGGCAGGCAGGATGATGAAAGTGCTCTGGAGTGTGGGAACTGGAATTGGCCGCCCCAAGATATGTCTCTTTGGCATGAAGATTATTTTGGGCTGGTTACTTTTTAAAAAACTGCAGACAGGAGAGAAACTCTGAAAAGCAGAGTTTACTTACCCTTTGTTAAGAAACATTTACATTGTAAAGGAAATCTCCATCTGTAAATGTGTCTCCCTCTCTGTGCAGGAAGAAGGGGGGATGACCTTATCTCTAGGAACTCTTATCAATGCAGAAGGCAAGGACTTAAATCTGCATAATAACCTGACCCTTGTTTACTGTACTTGTCTGGTAATCTCCCGTAACTGACCCCCCCCCACCCCCAACATCCTCCTTTGTCTTTAGCTGAAGATGATATTTAACGTGGTGGCTTCAGCCATTTTGGGGAGTTGCTCAGTTTGCCTGAGCCTCTCCCATGTATACATGTTATAAAGCTTTGTTTAATTTTCTCCTGTTATTCTGTCTCATGTGAATTTATTTCATTCTCCGGCCAGAAGAACCCAGAGTGGGTAAAGGAAATGTCTTCCTCCCCTACAGTTGCAATCATTAACAATTACAGGGAGATGATTCTGAATATTGCATTGAAACTTTTTTGAAGAAGAAGAGAAAACCCTGAGCTAACATCTGCCGCCAATCCTCCTCCTTTTGCTGAGGAATCTCAGCCCTGGGCTAACATCCATGCCCATCTTCCTGTATTTTATGTGGGACGCCTGCCACAGCATAGCTTGATAGGCGGTGTATAGGTCCGCACCCGGGATCCGAACCGGCAAGCCTCAGGCTGCCAAAGTGGAGAGCACAAACTTAACTGCTACGCCACCAGGCCAGCCCCCAAAACTTTGCTTTAAAATGGAAGAGAATAGGCTGCTCTGTGAGATAGTGAGCTCTCCATCCCAAAGATGTTTAAAAAGGGGTAATTCTCGGGAACCGGCCCCTTGGCCAAGTGGTTAAGTTCACGTGCTCCGCTTGGGCAGCCCAAGGTTTGCCAGTTCGGATTCTGGAACGGACCTACACACCACTCATCAAGCCATGCTGTGGTGGCATCCCACATAGAAGAACTAGAATGACCTACAACTAGGATGTACAACTATGTACTGGGGCTTTGGGGATAAAAAAAATACTATGAACTCACTAATCAGGACAAGACACTCTGTTGCCTTCACAACCCCCATAGCACAAAGCCTTGAATCTCTTACATGTCCAACAAATATTTGTCTAGTAAATGGATAAGGTGGAGGCTTTGAAATGGTAGTGCATGTCAACATAGAATACCATCCTGGAAGTGCTGTGCCCATTTGCCGGTTACCTTTCGTGATGATGATGACGGGGCTGTCCTGATGATGATGGGGCTGTGTGTCTGAGCAGGACCAATGAACTTGAAAAGAAGTGAACTCAATCAACCACCTATAGCGGGATAGGAAATATTGACAAAGCATCATGTGTTAGCAGACAAGAGTGTCCTAGGCCAGAAGGGTGTCAAGACTGACGTATTCTAGGTTTTGGGAAAAGACAGGAAGGCTGCCAGTACACCAAAATCTTACAGGATGCCAGAGATGGATACTTTTTCTTTTCCTTGTTTTCATTATTTATATCTTCTAAATTTTCGACAAACTAGGTAGGATTCTCATCAGAAGAAAACGTAAATGTTATAAAAGATAAAAGATACCCTGCTGGACTAAGCTTTTTTCTTTTGTCAGATCATAATAACAGGTAACGATTATCAAATGCCTTCTACTTACCAGGCTCTGGTCTGAGGACTGGCACACATATCATCTCATTGAATCCTCACGGTCACCCAGTGGGGTGGGCACTGGCAGCAGCCCCATTTTGAGAAGACAGCACTAAAGCACAGAGGCAAGTAACTTGCCCACAGTCACAAGGTCATTTCTAGAACTTCAGACACAGGTGCCTAGATTCTTTTCCTAGAGCCCAGAAGTAGCCTGGGGCTAGGTCCCCTGAGTCTACACTTAGCAGTCTTGTTCCAAGAAGAGCGTCTGATTCAGAACCACGTGAGGGGCTTATTCCAGCTTTTCGTTTTTTTTTTTTTTTGAGGAAGATTAGCCCTGTGCTAACATCTGCCACCATCTTCCTCTTTTTTTTTGTCAAGGAAGACTGGCCCTGAGCTAATATCTGTGCCCATCTTCCTCTACTTTGTATGTGGGATGCCTGCCACAGCATGGCTTGACAAGTGGTGTGTAGGTCCACACCCAGGATCCAAACCCATGCACCCTGAGCCACTGAAGCGGAATGTGCGCACTTAACTGTTGCGCCACTGGGCTGACCCCTATTCCAGCTTTTCTTTTGGGTTCCACACCCATGGTGTGCCAGAAAATGTTTGACAGTGGCTGTCGGGTTGTGGGAGCCCTGGTTTACAGCCTTTGCCAATTTCCATGGTGTAAATACTCCTGCCATGACCAATTTCAGGTTAGTAATGTGAAGTTACTGAATGTGGAGTTAGGAAGACATGTGTGTAGCCCACCTTACATAGCATTTTTACTGTATGGATACAATAGATTTACACAATCTCAAGAGCATAGATAATAATAAAATGAATTAAAATAATTAGGAAGTGATAAGTTTTGAGTATTGATAAATAGTTTTGTTTTCAATATAATTTGATTGTAAGTTTCTGTAATTCCATTTTTAGTGATGGCTATGTTTAACAACTAACTCCCAAAATTCCTGAAAAATGAACACTTGGCTCTCTGGGGTCAGCGTGAGACAGCTCCAGCACGTCACCAGCCCAGATATTACAAATCAGAGTCTCTCAAGGGAGCTGGGGGGCAGCATCCTGCAAGTTAACGAGCTCCTGCAGGAATTCTCAGACATGCTGAAGCTCACCATTTGAAAACGCGGCCCCTTGGCTTTGTAGCAGGGAGCTCAGGGCTGACCCGTCAGAATCCTTGGTTGATCCCACCCCCACTGCAGCAGCCCAGCCCGTGGAGAAGGCCGGAGGACAGTGGTCCGGGTTTCGCCAGCCCCTTCCTACTCCATCTACCTCTTGATTTTCGCTCTTTTGCTCAAGGTGACTTCTCCAAAATATGGATGTAGTCCCTTATGCCATTCTGTTCCAGTCACCCAAACACCTGTGTGCCTCTCAGGCCTCCAAACATTTAGGACATCGGTAGTTAAAAAAAATATATATATATGTGTATATATATATATATATATACACAATATATATATATAATTTTTAAATTCATAGCACTTCTCAATTACTTGAATGAATTGGTTTGATTTTATAATTGCCAGGCAGTCTATTAGTTGAGTGCCCCTGGGACTTTCCTCAAAGGGTTTTGGGGAGAAGCAAAAAGAAAAAGATCCATCCTTGCCCATGGAGTGAAAAAAAAAAAAGCTTGGGGGGGGATGCTCAAGAGACTATAAGGAAAAATAGATCAACAAGTATAAACTAACACTGCTCTGCGAACTTAACAAATGGCACCTGGGTGTTTATACTTGCAGCATCCACCATCCTAAATTTCCTGCATCAGAGGATCTTTGGGGAGTCAGCATCAGAAAGTTATTCCCGTGGGCCTGACGTGTTGTTCGGGACCTTCTGGGGGAGAACGGACTGAAGCAGGAGGGGGGAGGGGTCCAGCCCAGCAGAGCATCTTGGATCTTGCTGTCAATGTTGCTGTCCTCCATCTCCCAGCCCAGAGAGGGGGTGTCTGAATATGCACCCCAAGAGGCATCGCCCACACATAATCACTCTGGTTTCTGAGTGACTCCAGGGTGGCCTTGCTCAGGCTCAGGCGATGGCATTTAAGAGAGGAAGTGGGGGAGCCCCAGACAATGTGAACTTGATCCCTCCTTGCATGTGCTGGCGCGGAGGACTGTGTGGATTTCCAGCAGCGGGTCTGAAAGCTCTTTTCATAGCTGGGTGTGTGTGGGTGGAGTGTTTCTGAAAGATTACTTATCTGATGTTTGTGTCTTCTGAGGCCTTAGCTGAGATTGTATTCCAAGCTTTAAAAGGACTAACGCTAAAAAAATAATGTGAGATCTCAGGTCTGGATAGTGAAGGGGACATCCTTTTGTGCAGTGGTGATGGGACCAAGAGACAGAATAAAGTGTAATAATGATAACCAGTATTTATTGAGCACTTACTGTTTGCTAGGCATTAGGATCAGGGCTTTATCTGTGTTATCTTCTCTTATCCTCTCAAGAACCCCATGATGTAGGTACCATTATTACCTCCATTTAACAGATAAGGCATCTGAGGTTTAAATCAGCCAATTAGCTTGCCCTCCATAGAGCAGAGAATTATACCTGAGCCCGTCAAACACCAAAGTCCAGCCCTTGATCACTTTATGCTGTAAAAGCGATCTTCGGCCATTGTCACAATCGCCTCTCCATTCTGTCCAGAAGCTTCACCTGCTGACCCTCGGCCTTCACTGAGCACAGGGCCTCTTCCTCCGACCAGAGTCAGGTGCTGAGGGCGCCGGGCAGGCGCAGGCTGAGGCGGAGGAGGCTTACGCTGGTTCTGTGGCTGAAAAGTTCGCAACTGCACCAGCAAAGGGGCTTTCCAGGGAGGACCACGGGACTAGACACAGAGACACAGTCTCCACCCTCTCCACAAAAAGAAACGAAAAGCCCTCTCTCTCAGGATTAACTGCGTTCTTTTCTTTGTAAATCCTTTCTAGATATTAATCTAAGCTCACAACCCTTGCGGCTAATTTCCAGTTAACAGATGGGGAAATCATTGCAAACCAGCGACAGCCTTGCTGTGTCCTCTTGAGGAGACGAGTGTCTAGAGACTCATGGGACCCCAGAGGCAGCCGCCACCTCGGACATCACAGCGCCTTCATTTCATCGGGAGCTGAGGCCTGAAGAACGGATGCACCTAGTTAGGACCAGGGTCAAAGCTAAGACCTGGCCCCCAGGCTCAGATTCCGGGGCTCTGTCCCCTCTACCATGCTGCTGGGTGCTGGCAGGAATGCACAGCCCCAGCTGGTGCCCCGGCCATCAGAGTATTTGATTTGTCTTCTCTCCAGAAGAGAGAACAGATTCCATGCCGACATTCACCGAGCACCTGCCACACACTGGAAACTGGGCAAGGAGCTGGGGGAGGGGCAGAAGCGAGGTGGGAGAGCATGACTCCAGGTAGAGGGGACAGGAGCAAAGGCAGGGCCATAGGTGGTGCCCAATCTGGGACCGCCGTGGCCCCTGTGAAGCCTGGCAAGCAGCCAGAGGGAGGATGAGCTGGACAGGGGGTTGACAGGAGGTGACACTGGAAAAATAGGCTGGGGTCACAGTTATTCGACAGATCTTCATTGAGCAGCTACTGTGTGAGAGGCGCTGTGCTGGGCCCTGGGGTTAGAGAGGTGACCCAGAAACATACAGTCCTTGCCCTTTGGACAGGGAGAGAATAAGCCAGTGAAAGGGAAGGAACAGAATTATGGCAGATTCTGATAAGATAACGTGAAAATAACATGGGAGCCAAGAACTAACAGATGAGAAAGTCAACCAAACAGAGACGTGGAGGGGCCATTCTAGGCAGAGGGAAGGTGAGCGCAAAGCCTGATGGGAACATGCCTGACGTGTTTCAGGAGCCAAGCAAAGGCAGTGTGGCAGGAGACCTGTGAGCAAGGTGAAGTGGGGCCCAGGGGAGCCCAGGGAGGCCCAGAGATTGTGGAGGTTGTGGTTGGGTTTGTTTCACTGTAATTGTTTCCCTTTGCTGCAGCCTGGAGAACTGACATGATCCATTGTGCATTTCTAAACAATTTCTTTGGCTATTAGAAGGCATAGGTAGGGCAGGGGTTCTTGCAGTGGAGATGATGTTGCTCAGTCTGAGCAGGGATTAGTGGAGATGGCGAAAAATGGGAGAATTCTGGGTGCATTCTCTGAAGGTTGAGTGGGCGGGACCTGCTGGTGGCTGTGGGGGACGAGGAACAGACAGTGACACTCAGGATTTGCATTATCCTCTGGGTGACTGATGGTAACGTGCTGAAATGGGAAAGACTGAAAAGAGAAGGGAGAGAAGAACCAAGAGACCTCTTGGGATGCGTTACATTTGAGATCCTAGTAGTCATCGCATAGGGATGCTGAGTAGATGGTGGGATAAGTGCATCTGGTGCTCAGAGACCTGAGCTGGAAACTAAATTAGGAGTCGTGAGCCTTCAGATGGTATTTAAAGGCATGGACAAGTGACAAGCACAAGCACTAAGGGATTATGAGGGGAGACGAGAACTCACAAGGAAGCTCTGAGGAGCGCCAACATCTTGGAGAGGGGTAGAGGAGATGAGCCAGCCCTCGTGGTCCAGTGGTTAAGATTCTTTGCTCTCACAGCCACAACCCGGGTTCCTTTCCTGGTCAGGGAACCACACTACCGGTCTGTTAGTTGTCATACAGTGGCGGCTGCATGTTGCTGTCATGCTGAAAGCTGTGCCACCAGTATTTCAAACACCGGCAGGGTCACCCGTGGTGGACAGACAAGTTTCAGTGGAGTTTCTAGACTAGACAGACTAGGAAGGAGGACCTCGCCACCCACTTTTGAAAAAAAAATTGGCCATGAAACTCCTAAGGAGAGCAGAGCAAGGTTCAGCTCCACTACATGCGGCGTCTCTAGGAGTCAGAAGAGGTGATGCACCACCAGCAAGAGGAGGATGAGCCAGCAAAGGTGACTGAGAGAGAAGCACTGGCGGAAAATCAGACGTGGAGGTGCAGCCGCCGGGAAAGGAGAATGTTTCCAGCCTGGCGGCGGGACCAGCTTGCCTAACGCTGCTGAGAGGTGGTCAGAGAAGCACAGAGGAGACTCCTCTGTAGGGCAGGCCTGACCTTGTATTTCCTGTGAAGGAATGTGCACCCCTTCGTGCAAGGAAGCAGGAGCTAAGAATGATTTGAAGCGAGAGATTGACATTATATCAGGTTTGAGTGAGAATGAGCTGGAGGGAGAGAGACCAGTTAGAAGGCTCTTCGGTAGTGAAAGCAAAGCCATTGAAAATGGAGAGCGAGGAAGAAATAGCGAAGGTAGAACCTCTAGAACCAGTGACCCGAAAGATGGAGAGGAAGAGATGTCGATACTAATATACAGGCTGTGACATCCTTGACCCAGATGGGCACCTGAGGAGCAGCAGGAGGGGACAGGTGGGAGGGTGGAGGCAGATGGAACTGAGCTCCATCTTGGATGTGTTGTGTTCAAGCTGTCTGTGGTACATCCCTGTAGCTTTCTGGGTCTTGTGCTGGGGGAGAAGCTGTGGCTGGAGATGGTGTGTCGAGAAAGATCAGAGAACAGTAGTTGAAGCCCTGGGCTGGGACAAGATTACTCACAGAGAAGATGAAAGACAAGAAAAGCAGAGGCTCACTGAAACCCCCACCCCCACCCCACCCCCATAGACACAACACACAGGACTCCTCAGGCTTCTAAACAGATTTATAGGATTGTTGGGGCTGCCATCACTAAGAGCAGTGCCTCTGAGAGCTACTTACGACCTTTCGGATTGTGTGGCTGGCTTTCTGGAAACCTGGGTGTGGACTCCTGCTGACAAGTTCCTGGGTTCGCTCACCAACGTTTGGGGCTCCACATGATCGGCGTCCCCCAACCTTAGGGAGCTCTGGACGTCATGAACAGAGTGGGTCTGGTCCTGTGTTCCAGAATGACTTTGAAGTAAACATCAGCCTATGGACTCTGGGAACATGGCAGCCCCGGCCAGGAGTTGGGAAACTGAGGAATTTCTGGGAAGGAAACATAAAATGTGAATTTGCATCGCTGCCTGTGTCAAGTTTGCCTGGGGCTGTTAGATCTGCACCACCGTGTTGCACAACTAGGGGTGGGGTGGGGGGCTCAATTTACATAGAATGCAATGGAAGTGCCGCTCCCTAGAATTGGGAAGACAAGTAGGCCTGTCAATTCTGTTCCTTCTCTTTAAACAAAAGACAGACTATAGAAAACTGAAAGAGTTATCGGTCACTCATTCAACAGCTGTTTAATGATCATCTACTGCTAGCCCCAGGGCCCTGGGTGGATGGGGTGAACAAAAGGAGTTGTGGTCCGTGTCTTCGTGGTGCTTGGAGTCCAATAAATTTTGGCTGGAAATACATATTCAGTGCCTACCTAGACCCCCCTATGGAAAAGCAATCAAATGAGTTAAGTACCTACAAGCATCCATGTCTGGTCCTGGGCTTCTGGAAACTGTGACCCCCCAGCCTGGCAGGGTTACCACACTCAGACCTGAGCAAGAGAAAGGCGGCAAATCGCCCCCACAAGGCAGGCGGCCCCTGAGACGGCGGTGGAGGAAGGCCCTTCTCAGCTCAGGAGGGCCTTGGGCAGCTGGGGCAGGGAGAGCTCTGCTTCAATCGTGCCTGACCCCCCAAATCTCAAGGAGCATGGAGCAAAGTGGAGGAACTCAGGTCACATGCTTATAGAACTTTCCAGAACAGTGAGCCTTCCTGGAGACCCATCTTAGCAGCGGGCTGTGTCTCAGAGACTCCAGAGCCCGCCAGGAGAGCTGGAGGACACGTACTTCCAACCCAAAGCCACGCACATCCTGCCCAGCCCAAGAGGGCGGAGTCTGGGCTGGAGCGAGGGTCTGGGGGCGGGGCCGCACCTGGGCCTTCCCATCAGAGCTCGTTGCTGCTGCCAGCCACACAGGGCTCCCCAAACACAAGGCTCTTTGTTCTCTCGACAGGTTGCTCCATTCCGGTTTCCCGAAAACAGTGTGCTAGGGGGTACTGAAAGAGATTTCTCTCATAAATCCCCTTGCAAAGGAAATCCTTGAATGCTAGGGATATTTCTTGTCGTGGCCTTTCTTTCATAAACTCCTTGTTATTTGTTAACACACCTGCTCTGCCTCAGAGGCTGCTACCAAAAGCAGCCACAACTCCACCGGGTGTGGAGCCCAGCAGAATAAAGCTGGCCTGGCCAGTTCCCAAAGGAGACACTATTTCGACCCAGTCAATATAAAAGGCCTTTGAAAATCACCACCTAACACTCCCCAAAATGGTTATATTTCAGAATTATGGTGTGGATTTTCCCCCCAAGAGACTTTTCTATAAATCAAAGATTTATTTAAAGGAAATTGAAGAGTTTGGACTCTGGAATCGGAAAGACCTGGGTTCAAATTTTAATCTGCTTCTTACACCTGTGTGACCTGAGACAATTTACTTCCCTCCTCTGAGCTCCAGTCTGCTAATCTGAAAAACAGTGATCATCATAACAATCCACCAACATTGCCGAGGTGCCCGTGAGGAGTGGGGACGATGACGGAAATCTCACGGCACAAAGATGGCTCTAGGGAAATGAGTTACTGTTTTTATCTTGTGTTTTGTCTTTCAAAGCCACCTGCAGAGACTGATGGGAACGTGCATTTCTTCTGTGGCCGGGTTATATGTTATTGTACACTGGCCAAAACAGATGCCCTTTTCCAAGGTCTTTATACAACTGGATTCTTTTCAAACTGGGGTTTGTGCCATCGGAAAAGGCTTGGCAGGCAGGGTTGGCTGAGCTGGCCTGCCCAGGAAACTTGTTCTTTCTCCTCAGACATGAGTGAATGGTTCTCTCACAGGGCCACTCCTCTCTCACGCTGTGCCATCCGTGGCAGTTTTGTGTGACTGTCTCACTTGCCTTCAGATTAAAAGGATGAGATACCCCAGTGATGGACTGTGGTTTCTGTGGTCGCCAGCCCACCTGCTTGACCTGTGCCTGAGGCTGGGAGGCTGGATCCAGAGTCAACGTTTCTTGCCAAGTTTTCTTGGGATCCTGCTTTGGGAGAAGGGCTCTAGATATTATTGGCACAAAGATTTCCGTCAGCCTTAGCTGGAAGGAAAACTTCCCTTCTAAGAGGAGAAAAGTTGACTAAAGAAATTGTAAATGTGAACTGCTTTGCATCTGCCCTGAATATTTTTATCCACTCATCCATCCATCATCCATTCATCTACCCATCCATCTGCCCATCCATCCACCCATCTACCCATTCCTTCCTGCACCAGTATCCCCATGTTGAGTGTCTATAATAAGCATGTGAGGCATGTGAGGTACAGGGGATCAGAGATGGAGAAGAGGGGTCCTCACTGTCAGGTAGCTCACAGACCATCCAGGGAGAAGGACAAGCAAAGAAGTGATTAAATGCCGTGTGGTAAGTGTGGAGCAAGGGAATGAGAGAGAGAGAAAGAGGTGAATGGTAAGGGTCCCGTATGCTGGGGCTGCACAGTTAGGAGGTTTCCCAGAGCCGATGATGTTTCAGGTCCACGCAAAGCACAGTGGGAGCCAACAGGTAGAGGGGAGGAAGAGGCAGCCCAGGCAGAAGGACCAGAATGTGTGAAGCCCAGAGAGGCTGGCGGTCACCCCTGATTCCCAGGTTGAGGAGGCCGGTGGCAGCCACCAGGGGAGAGCTGGGCTCAGGGCTTCCAAATCTTTGAGCCACTGACCCTTTGTGTAGTTGCATGAGGCCTATGGATTCCTTTTCAGAATAATATTTTAAATGCATAAAACAAAATAAAAAGGTAAAATACACAGGCTGACAAAGGAAGCCAATTACACTGAAATACAGTAATCAAAATATTTTTTTAAATAACAATGATGTGCTTTTTTATTAACACATTAAACAGGAAGACCCAGCAGAGGGACCACACGTACCATAGTTTCCGAATGGTGGTAAGTGTAATGAGTCCAGCATGTCTGCGCCAACGGCAATATCACATGAAAATATCTGTGGTTCCATTGGTGTCCAACTACTGCTACAACTAGACTACCATGGTTTGTTGCTCACCTTTATAATTAAAGGAAATGCTAAATTTCAGTTAGATGTTAGTAGAAAATGTCATTTTTCCCATTTCCAAGAACCCCTCTCTTGGAGTTCATGGACTCCAAGTGAACACACACCCGACCCAGCTCAATTGCTCCTCACGCCCCGCCTCCCCCAGCCACTCCGGATTCATACGTATTTGTTGATGTTCATTGTCCTTCTCTCCTTACTAGAAGGTGAGCTCCCTGCGGGCAGAGTCCATCTGCCTTTTCACCTCTGTACCTCCAGAGCCTGTCCGAGGCAAGCTCTGCATGTAGTAAATGCTTGTTGAATGAATGAGTCATGTCACACTAGGGATTTTAGACTTTGGAAAGGGATTGTGGGGTGGAGGTTGGAGTGGCATGATGAGAATCATCTGTGGGCAGATACAGAGATGGGTCAAACACAGTTCTGGTCACCATGGTCCAGTGTGACAAGAGTAAGGAAGAAGAAAGCGCAAGATGCCATGGGAACACAGAAGAACAGCTCCTAACTCAGAACGGGAGGTCAGGAAAGAGCTTCTTAGAAAAGATGATGTCTAACTGATAGGTATTAGCAAGTGCAATGAGATGCAGGCAGATATCCAGGCAGAGGAAACAGCAGGTCTGGAGCCTGGGAGTCAAGAAACCCCCTAGGGTATCGATGGCTCTCCAGTTGGGATCATCTTGGGCTGACCCTGAGAATGTCCACAGTCAAGAATGTGCCCCAGAACTGAAGCAGCCTCCTGTGGGGGGCCACCCAAAGGAGTGTCATGTGGATTAGTCCAGCTCAGTCAGCTGGACCGGCTCTAGGTCGGGAGGAAAGTTATCGTTTGCTGGAGGGGAGATGTTGTTGGATGTCGTAGGGCCTCAGCCTCAGCACGCAGATAGGGTGGAATTTCTCCTTTTGCAGTTGGGGAGAAGCAGGGACAGAGCAGAGCTCCCAGTCCTGTGTGGTTTGCCAGAGTAGCCGTCCACGACCAACAGGACTCCACAATGCACGCTTTCACGAAAACCAAACTTGTCACACTAACCCCAGCCATCTTCTGGAAAGGGGAGTAAGGAGGGTCTCTTAAGGGAGATTTCGCAGGTCTGGACTAACATAAAGAATTCTTGGAGTCTACCCTCAGGGACAGAATACGCGGAGTCTGCATTCATGGAGCACCAGCTGTGTGCCACACACGTGTGGTACCAGACTCCTTCCCGTCACTTATGTGGAAGAGAAACAACAACTGTGCCTGGCAGGGCTGCCACTTGGTTGACCCCCTCATTCTCCCCTTGGTGTGGCTTGCTGCATTCCTTCATGCTGGGACCCTGCACAGACCTGTGGACATCTGGCTCCATACCAAGCTGATGGATTTCAAACCCCCCGCCATGACAGAAATGTCGCTTAACACAATCTCCCATCTATTAAACTAGCACAATTTTTTTTTTTTAAGAATAAAGCACAATGCTGGCAAGACTTTAAGGAAATAAGTGCAGTCATACACTGCTGGTGGCTCTTTAGAGTGGTTCTTCTCTTTCTTGAGAAAAATTGGACAATATGTAACAGGAGCTACAGAACTGTTTGACCCAGTCATTCCACTTCTGGGAATCTGCCACAAGAAAATAATTCCAAAGGAAAAAACCTAATATGTATAAATACATACGCAGCAGCTGCAATTTAACACAGTATAAAACTGGAAACAAGCCAGACACACACAATAGGGGAAATGGCTAAGCAATTTCTGCAGTGATACGAAATACTCCACAGCCCTTAACGATGACAAGTGCATGGACCACATCAGTGCATTCAGATCTGGATATTTAAGCAATGATAAAGTGAAAGAGCAGCATGCACAGGCTGAGGGTAACTCTATTTTTTAAAGTACATAAGTATTCCCTAAATGTTACCAGATAGCCTAAAAAGAAGTAAGTTTAATTTAAATGTTTATTGGGTCCTTTCTTTGTATCACTGCTCGAGTTCATCATTTACAAAGCATATTTTTAAAAAGTAGATGTAGGGGCCAGCCCTGTGGCTGAGTTGTTAAGTTCAAGTGCTCCACTTCGGCAGCCCAGGCTTTCACCAGTTCAGATCCTGGGCACAGACCTAGCATCACTCATTGAGCCATGCTGAGGTGGCGTCCCACATGGTACAACTAGAAGGAGCCACAACTAAAATATACAACTATGTACTGGAGGGCTTTGGGGAGAAGAAGGAAAAATTTAAAAATCTTTAAAAATTAAAAATAAATAAATAAGAAGTAGATATGCAGGATCTCTTTAGAAAGAAAACCACCGAAACCTGGGAGCAAGGGAGCCCTGTGGCCGTGGCCAGGGGACGCACTGTCAGAACATCAGGCTGCTGTTCGCAATGCCGCTTCATCTCTGACTCATGCTTGCACACCTGCCTCAGACAATTCTTCAAGCATCTCTTTTCTCTGAGCACTGTGGGAACTCAGTGCAAAGGAAGCCACTTGTCTCATTTCTGCTTCACATGGTGCCGGGCAGGAATTGACCAGAAGGTAGCAGAAAATCTTCAGTTTGATTTAGAACGCCAAGATGTCCTCTTCTCCCCCAGGACCCTTGGTCTGGCTGGGCTGGCACCTGCTGCGCTGCAATGCAAAGAAGTTACACACAAGGACGTGAAGGAGCAACCACCTACTTAGTAGGATCTTTAGGGTCTAACAACTAAGAAGTTTATGAGCACTGATCCTGGTGCAAACTGGGGCTTTCAGGAAATAGCCCCCACCAGTCCTCCAGGCCACTGGGCGGCTCCAGCTCTGAGGCAGCCTAAGTCTCAGCTCACAGTAACATGGAGATAATAATTCTCTCTTCCTGGGTTGCCGTAGGCATTCGATGAAATAACGTATGTGAAGCACCAGTCACAATTAGGCATCACGCAATGGTAGTCTGTTGTATGTTAGGTGTGTAGCTGATACCACCTTCAGTTTAATTCATGCTATAATTGATCCTCAATGTGAAAAAGAAGTATCATGCACCATCAGCAGCTCACACATTATGAGTCAACTAGGTCGGTCAGAATTTCACAGCTGTAAGCCTGAGACCCTGCAAACCAGGAGTCCACAGACAGAGACGCGTCTAGAGACAGGCTTTGTTTGGTTTGCCCAGTATTATTTTTTCATTGAGACAATATTTAAAATTGTGGAGAATGCACATTAAAAAAAAAAAAATTCTGGCTTCTGTTGAAGATTCAGAAGGTTTTACCATAGCAGTGGGCCCACTGCCCCGTGGCTGCCAGCAGCTGCTGCTTTCCATGTTTGTGGACAACTCCTCATGGCTCCGCCACTGCCCCCTGTCTGATACCAAACACTTCCGCCAAATCTACTGCATTCTTTACTTCAACTAGAAAAGCTTTCATACTTAATAATTTTAATTAGTCTTTTAAACTAATGACATTTCTTTTCAATTTGCCAACAGTTTCCTTTTCTATTAAAATAAGTATAAATAATATTTTAAACAGTTCATCGGTTCTAATAGTTCTGCTTTGGACGGTATATGTTGTTCCACTTTTTGGTGTTTCTTTTATGATGTGGAATAAAATGAAATAAAAAAGATCCTGAGAACATGATGGACGCTCTGTGGCTAACCGGGACCTAAAATCAAAATGGAGTCATGCGGCCATGACAGGACTGGGACGCAGTCACGTCCTCTGTTCTCGGAGTAACCACAGAATGCACTCTTAAGCTTTTGACTCTGCCAACCTTCCTGATTTTACAAAAGTCCCCAACAGCCGCCTGGACGTAACCAATAAAACTGTCATCCGCACCAACCAATCAGGACTAAGCAGACTTGCATCCCTCATTTGCATAAGCAGACCTGACTTCCCGGAACCTGGGCGGGAACTTTTGCTACCAAAACCAGCCCCCTTTCTTTGTTCTTGCAGAGCATACTTTCGGTTTGCTGCTGTAGGCTACGTCTGCCCTGTTGCGCGCTGTATGAGCAATGAAGCTTTCGTAACTAAATTCTCGTATTCCAGAGGTTTTGGTTGACAACGATATTGTGCTCCTGGAGAGCCTAAGCTCATGTTCCCCTGGGGTATTGGCCACCCTGTTTAGGAACACCAATTAGGATTGAAAGCCAGGTCCTAGTCTGGGCACCTCCTGGGAAGCTAAGGAGTGGGGAGGATGAGCCCCCAGGCAGAGAGTCACGGTCACCACAGAACCGCTGGTTGACCACTCGTGGGTGCGCCATTCCACCATGCAACTCCTTTCCTCTCCTCTAGTCTTAAATAAGCAACATGGAAAGAAGACAGTCTCCCCATGGAGACTGAAGGGGGTGGAGGAGTGGATGCCCAGGGGCACCCTGGAAGCCTCCACAGTTTTCCTGCACCTCCTTCCCCTTCCCGTCCTGACTTTTGTCCTGCCCTGATACTGGTGCAATGGCCTGAATTGTTGCTGCTAATTCCTGTGGCAAATGGACAGGCCATGATTATTCCAAACCATCTTGGGAAGCAGGAAAAAGCAGAGCTTGTTATTTTTGCTAGATCCTCTAATCCATGCTTCTCTCTCTCTGGGGTTGGTTTGGAGGTGGGGAGCCAGTAGCCTATGCAAGTCCACCATCTTGACCGGCAAGCCTTCTGCGGTGGTCTTATTGTAGAAAACCATCTCTTTGTACCAGAGGCAGAGCTCCATGATGCTAATGAAATTAAACTTTGGGACCCTCACCTGTGTGAGTACATTCCAAACTCTGGGAGGGGGCCTAGCAATTTGTTCTCATAGCCATATTTTTTTTGTAAAATTGGCAAGAGTGAGATATTTTCACTGCAATTGGTCAAGACCACTGTCTCTTTCTGCTCTGATTTTTCCCTTCATCACCTTCCTCTCACTCTTCCTCCCACCCAGCTCCCATGTTGGTCAGCACTGGAGGGTCTCCTTATTGGGGAGATTCAACTAAAGAGAACTTGAGTTGGGGATATATCTGATTGAGGTTAGTGGAAATGTTTATGTAGCTCTCAGCTGTTTGCAAGTTCTAGGCTACTGACAGCCACCTAGTGTAGGCAGCTCCTAGGAATCCTGGTCCCCACTGTGCTGACTCGCCCAGCACCAGAGCCTGAAGCTGCAGGCCCAGAGGGCCAATGGCAGTATGAATGTGACCTATGGGAACTGACACCAGAAATATGCACACGGTGTGAGGAGAAATAAGGTTTGAAATGTACACAGCCAAAAGCTGCTCTGTGGAAGCCCTTCCAATGTTCACATGTACAAAACAGTAAGCAGAGGATTCGGTTGTCATTAACACCTTGTCAACATGGAAGCTCTCTCCTCTTTGAAAGATAGCTCAGAATGCAGTATGCTATTGTAACTGCACCACATTTCTTTTGGGGGAGGAAATCGTGTGAAATAGAAGTTATCAGAATTCCTGTGTTTGAGGGCACAAATCTCTGGGAGTCCTTCAACCCAAAGGTGCATCTGTGTATGAAGTTGCATGTTTTATGCATCCAAAGTATCAGGTCAGCTCTTGGTGTATGGGACACATCCATTGTCTTGATGGAGTCTGGTAGTTCCACATAAACCAGCACTCAAAATTGTACGAACACAATGACGTAATCTGAAGAAACAAGTATTTCCAGTGACAAAACTGCGCGTATTCATCAGTAAGTCCATGGACTTCATCTAAGAGTGATTTGATTTCCCATCTGTGCAGCTCACCGCAACAGAGAACAATTTAAAATGCGCTTGAATTGCTCAGGAGTATGACTTCATGTTGCATTTTCTTCTTAAGGTACACCCTCAAAATTCTATCTGCTTCAGGCCCCACAGAACCTAGGTCTGCCCCGTGGCGTACCCATGTCTGGAGCCACAGTGGGAAACAGCAGATGGATGGGAGAAGCACATGTTTCCATTAAAACAAAAACAAAAACAAAAACGAAAAACAGACAAAGATGTATTTATTTGTAGGTGTAAAGAGTATTCCTATACATTTAAAATGAGACTAAAGCATACGTGTATCAATATTTTTTTACAACTGGCCCACTTGACTCGTTCATGTTACCTGCCTGGCCCCTGTGAGCATCTAAGTTTGTCCCCTCTGTGTCAAAAATTGTGTAGGCTTGATTCAGAGGCGAATGGCAGCCAAGGAAGGTTAAAAGAGATGCATTTGAGCCTACGGCCACTGCTAATTTGTGCAGATTCCTGTTCAAGGGGGAGATAAGGGATGAGTAAGTTGCTGGGTAGAGCAGAAGCCTTCATATCAGACAAGATCAGCATTGGAAGTTGGTCATTTAACGAAAACAGTCTCTTAAAGTGGGGAATCATGAAAAATAATACAGGTTCACTTTAATCATATTATTTTACTTTCTAAGACATAAAGATACGTTCATCCACTCATCTTGTGACGTCAGGCCAGGCTGTTCTAAGAGAGTGGGTCAAGTGACTGGAGCATCTCTTTGATGTTTGTGCAGGAACCACACTTGAACGCAGCGTCCACCAATTCCACTCTTGGTTTCTTCAAAACTTAAGGCACTTGAGCATTTCAGGTGCAGAAGATGACAAGGTTCTTACGACTTTCCTCTAATCTTTTATTATTGTCTCACCCACACCTAATATAAGAGCAATTGTGAGCTATTCACTGTCATCAACTCTCCAAAGCATTCAAACTAGTTTTCATAGAGACAAACTGTATTCTCACTCATATTTAATCAGTTGATGTGAAATTTAACTAAATTGCAAATCAATACCAAAGAAAAATGGCACAAACAGCTTTGGAAATAAACACCACGAATTTGAGGCAAGCGCACAACTCAAATGATGAGAGCAAAGAGCCGGAGAGCAGCCTACAGGCTGAGAGCTTGCTGCCTTTGGGGCGTCCATCCCCACGCCTCCCCAAGGACTAGAGCCAGTGAGTCATGGGAGATCTTGAGGTCGAATGTCTTCTTTAGTGGGCACAAGGCAGGGTGGTACAGTGTAAAAAGCTTTGGACTCAGAATCAGAAAACCTGAACTCTAATTTGGCTCATCCCCTCACCGTGTGATTGAAGGAAATCTCGTGTCTCTGGTCCCTCCCATCTGCCACACCATCCATAGGGATGCTTCAGCATCACATGACTTTGCTTCCTAATTCACTGAGTGAATAGAAACAATGAGAAGAGCACTTGCACACGTCCCCCCAGCACACCTACCCACGCCGTGCATCTCACCTGTCTACTGTGAATATACAGTAGCTGCACTCTGCCTTCCCTCCCATTAGGATGTTGGGACTGTCACTGCCCTTTCTAAGCCAACCCCCCCTGGACCCCTTGATCCCAGCCCTCTAGCAAGTCTTCCCTCTCCCTCTGGCATCATCAACTTTTCCCTCTTCACTGGACTTGCCCATCAGAATGCCGTAGTTTCTCCCACCAAACAACAAACCCTCTCTTGACCCTACATCATGCCTCAGCTATCACCCTATTTCTCCTCTCCCTTTACAGAAAACTCCTAAAAAGACTTATCTGTGCTTGCTCCCCCCAATTTCTCTCTTGACCTCATGCCAGTCAGGCTTTTGTCCCCCCAGTCCCCTAGAATGGATCACTTCCTCTTCTTGGTTGACCTCGCAGCCGCACTGGACACCTCCTCCTGGGACCACCTTCTCCTCCTACGTTCCAGACCAGTTGATTCCTCTGGCAGCCCCTTCTCAGTCTCTGTTATGGGGTGAACTGTGTTCCCCATAAAAGATGTGTTGGAGTCCTAACCCCCATTACCTCAGAATGTGACTTTATTTGGAAATAGGATTGTTGCAGATGTAATTAGCTAGTTAAAATGAGGTCGTACTGGAGTATGGTAGGTCCCTAATCCAATACCAGTGGTGTCCTTATAAGAAGATGGCCATGTGAAGACACAGAAAGAAGACACAGGGAGAATGCCAAATGAAGATGGAGGAAGAGATTGGAGTGACGCAACTGTAAGAAAAGGAAGGCCAAAGATTGCCAGCCTGCACTAGAAGCTAAGAGATTCTCCCTTACAGCCCTCAGAAGGAACCAACTTAGCTGACACCTTGATTTCCGACTTCTAGCTTCCAGAACTGTGAGACAACACATTTGTGTTGTTTTATGCTACCCACTTTGTGGTACTTTGTTATGGCACCCCTAGGAAACTAACGAAGGCCCCTCTTCTGGTTAATGTTCTCTTTATACTGGAGTGTCCCAGGACTCAGTTCTTGGATTTCTTTTCGCCTCTACATTTGGTAATCACATCTAATCTTATGGCTTTAAATTACTACCTCTATCCTAACTACTCCCAATTTAACATCTCCATCTTGTCTCTCTCTGCTGAACTCCAGACTCATGTATCCGACTGCCTCCTCCATGTGTCCTCTTAGGTGGCCAAAAGGCACCTCAGAGTCAACGATCTCCCTCATCCCGTGGTCTTCTCCGTTTCCTAAACCACCTTTCAGTTTCTCAGGCTCCAAATTTTGCCGCCATCCTTGCCTTCTCTCTTTCGCTCATACCCTACACCCAATCTGTCAGCAAATCCTGACAGCTCTAACTTCAAACGTGTCTGGAACCCATCCATTTCTTAGCACCTTCATTGCTTCCATTTCATCTCCTTCTTGAATTATGCGAATGCCTTCCGCTCCCTCCGCTGCGCCTTCTCTGTCTATTCTCTGTCAGTAAGAAGACTTATCCAATAAAAACTGAAGATAAATTCCAGTAGTGGGGCATCCTACAGAATATCTGATCAGTCCGCCTCAGAACTGTCCAGGTCATCAAAAACAAGGAGCATCTGAGAAACTGTCACAGCAAGAGGAACCTAAAGAGACATGGCAACTCAATATCATGTGGTATCCTGAATAGGACGAAGACTGTGGAAATCTAAACTGTGCGTTAATAAAAATAATGCACCAGTTTTGATTTATTGGTTGTAACAAATGTATCATAGTAATGTAGGATGTTAGCAATAGGGGAAATTGGGGCCAGCCTGGTGGCGTGGCAGTTAAGTGCGGACGTTCCACTTCAGTGGCCTGGGGTTCACGGGTTCTGATCCCAAGTGCGGACATGGCACTGCTTTTCAAGCCATGCTGTGGTAGGCGTCCCACATATAAAGTAGAAGAAGATGGGCATGGATGTTAGCTCAGGGCCAGCCTTCCTCAGCAAAAAAGAGGAGGACTGGCAGCAGATGTTACCTCAGGGCTAATCTTCCTCAAAAAAAAAAAAAAAAAAATAGGGGAAATTGGGTGTGGGATATGTGGGAACTCTCTCTACTATCAACCAATTTCTCTCTAGATCTAAAACTGTTCTTAAAAAATTGTCTATTAAAAAAAAACTTAAGTCATTTCAGGGCAAAACTCTTTATCTGTTTCCCATAAAAGAGTAAAAGCCCAGTCTTTATGAGACACAGTGCTTAGATTCGCTTCCTCTCAGCCCTTGCCTCCTATGACTTTCCCTCCTTCTCTCTGTGGCCACCACAGGGCCTTAGCATTTGCAATTTCCTCTTCCTAGAACACTCTTCCTTCAGAGAGCCACTTGGCTCACTCCCTGACCATCAAGGCTTTACTCAAGTATCGCCTCCTAGTGAAGATTTCCCTTACCTCCCTATTTAAATCTGCAACACTCCCTAATCCTTCCCATGGCTTTCCCTACTGTATGTCTCATACCACTTATCAACGCAGAACGAGACTGCTGACTTCCTTGTTCATAGCCTGTCTCCCCACCCCAATTAGGATGTAAGCTCCATGAGTGCCCAGAGGTTTTTGTTCTCTGTGTTCCCTGCCATGTCCTCAACACCCAGAACAGTGCCTGACACATGGCTGACACTCCCTACCCATTAGCTGAACGGATGAACGAATGAAGGCCTGAATGAGCTATGCGGAAGCGGGAGGGGAGGCTGCGGTGTGTTGTAGTGGAGGGAGGATGAAAGTCCAGGGCAGGGAGCAGGGGCCAAAAGAACAGAAGAAGCAAAAGCCTTGGGCAAAGGAATGTGTGGGGCCTTTTGGATTTAACCTGACGAGGGAAAGCCAGATTACGATTCTGAACCATGAGGAACGTCAGAAAGCTACCTGCTCAATCCTCTGAAATAGTCTCAGGGATACGAGGATGGCATGTACTCAAGGTCTTTAGATGAAGAGAGTCCCAAAGTCCAAGTGGCTGCCCAAAAACCAGGAGGCATGATCAGAATGTTTGGTTGATGATTCTCGGTCTAGTAAACAGGCCGTGGGCAGGACGGGCCTGCTTGGGTGTCCAGTGAACTTCACTCACTTGGCTTGCTTGTAGGGCTCTTTGAAAATGTCTAATTATAAGCAACATGTAACTTGTGCTCCTCACTTGCCATCTGGCGACTTGGGGCAGGTAAAAATGTACCCACCCTACAGCTACTGCTTTATTGACTTGTAGCTTTTAGACCAATCTCTAAATTAAGCCTAAGCATGAAAGGAAATAGATTGGACACCATCAAAACCACCCAGACCCACCAAGACAGCCCTCTGTTTGGAGGTGCCTTCGTAGATGGTTTCAGATGCATTCCAACAAGATGCACTCGTGGTGACATCAGTGTGTTAGCATGACAGGGAAGCACGTGGAAGACGTTGATCTTGTGTCCATTTTTCATTGAGTTTTTTTAATCGGTCATTGACTGAGCTATTTGACTACATGTTTCATGTGACTTGCTTCTAGTATATGAGACGAATTGAAGTATGCTCTATTCCTAATGGCGAGAACATGGGACTAGAAGTCCTCAGACTCACGTGTTAGTCTTTTCTTTTCTTTTTTTTTTTTTTGCTGAGGAAGATTCGCCCTGAGCTAACATCTGTTGCCAATCTTGCTCTTTTTTTGCTTGAGGAAGATTAGCCCTGAGCTAATGTCTGTGCCAATCTCCCTCTATTTTATGTGGGATGCTGCCACAGCGTGGCTAATGAGTGGTGTAGGTCCCTGCCTGGGATCTGAACCCACAATCCCAGGCTGCTGAAGCAGAGTGTGCCAAACTTAACCACTACACCACAGGGCTGGCCCCTGATCCTGACTTAATTGCTTCCCGGCTATGAGAGGCATTTGAAGGCAAGAAACTTAACAATCAGAATGTCATTGGTAACTTGGTTTAAGAGTCAGGGCTCTTTCAATTGCAAGTCACAGAGACTTATCATGAACTGCCTTAATCAAAAAAGGAAATTTATCGACACACATAACTGAGAAGGTGGGTTAGACTCAGTGGCCTCAAGGTCGGCCAACCTCCCTCCCGGTTCCTGACTCTGGCACTCTCCTTTGCCTCTGTCTCCTCTCCCACTCATCAGGCTCAGGTTGAAAGGCTGTCTCTACTCCTTGTCTGTTCTGTAGTGAACTGACAGCAAACCCCCAAAGCCCTGTTGAACCAAGTGAGAGAGGCAGAGAAGCTATTCACGCTGTGAATCCAGAGGGGCTACCTCCCAATCCTTGGGAATCAACAGTGAAGGAGTTCTCCTAAGCATCTTAGCAGAGGGACCCCATCCTCCTGCACCGACGAGACTGTCCAAGAAAATAATAAAGTACTCACTGGGGTTCTAAGATAAAGGGCAAAAGATGGAAGAGGAGGTCTGTCATGGGATCGCAGGTGACAGCAGGGCTCCTGGGGTAGCTGGGGTGGACATGAAGCACAGTGCCTGGCCTCTCAGATCTTCTCTCCTGTTTGCAGCATTCTCCAGGGGTCAAAAGTCAAGGGGTGCCAGAATATGGGAAGGGCCCAGAGAGAAAATGAGAGAAAGAAACTGCAATTCAGAAGGAGAAGGAAACGTTCAAGAGGCAAAGCTGAAATGCATTTAAGGACACACATTCCAAAACAGCTACAACTTTCTTTTTTCTTTTTGAGGAGGATTGGCCCTGAGCTAACATTTGCCAGCAACCCTCCTCTTTTCGCTGAGGAAGATTGGCCATGAGCTGACATCTATGCCCATCTTCCTCTACTTTATATGTGGGATGCCTGCCACAGGATGGCTTGACAAGCAGCGCAGGTCCACACCTGAGATCCAAACTGGTGAACCCTGGGCCGCCAAAGCGTAACGTGCAAAGTTAACCGCTGCGCCACTGGGCCGCCCCAAAACACCTACAACTTTTTAATGGAAAAGCGCTCTCTAGAATGATGGGCAGGTATCAATTAGCTGCTCCAGGGCCACCAGGTGAGCAGAGGAATATCAAGGATGGACAATGTGCAAAGACAGGGTGTGTTCATTTCCCAGGGCCGCCGGAAGAAATTACCACAAATTGGATGGCTTACGACAACAGCACTTTATTCTCTCACCATCCTGGGGCCGGACGTCAAGGTGTCGGCTGTGTTCCCGCTGAGGCTTGGGGGGATTTCGTTCTTCACCTCTCCCAGCTTCTAGTGGCTGTGGGCCTCACTCCACTTTCTGCCTCTGGCTTCACAGGTCTTCTCCTCTGTGACTTCTTCTTTTTGTAAAGACACTTATTGGATTTAGGGCCCACCAGATAATCCAGGGTAATCTCATCTCAAGATCCTTAACTTTACCCCTGCAAAGTAGATTTTCCAAATAAGGTCACATTCACAGGCTCCATGCGAATGTGTTTTGTGGGAAACCATATTTTGTGGGAGACCATCCCCCAACCCACTATACAGGGACTTCCACATTGTAAGGTAAATGGAATTTCTGCTCAGACAACTATTAAAAGCTGCTTCTTTTTCTTTTTACACAGTGCTGTGGAAAAATAGTTTAAAAACTAAAATAACTTCTGAATGCCTTCCTGTTCTAATGGGTAATGAAATGCTTTTATCCATTATAATGGTTTCCAGTAACTTTTGCATGGCCACACATGTGAAAGAAATCCTGGGAAAGATGGGTCCCTATTGGTGCGGCGTGGACCTTTGCAGCCTGTCACATAGATGCAATAGATTACAGGGGATTTCAAATTCCCACCCACAGCTCAGAACTCCACCCTTTTCTTTCCTCCTGCTCAGAGACACTCTGGCTCTTGGAGACCTCATGTCTGCACCTATTTCTTTAGTCATGAGGCCTCCCCGCTGTCTGCAGTTCTCAAGCCATGCAGCAGTAGAAAAGTCTTCCCCTTGACCTTGCAAATCATAGTTAGGACAATTACTTGATCAGTCTCCCAGGTGAAAGAAATGAAAGGCAGAAACTTTTCATCAGTCCATCGTACCTATACAACGGTTGGTTGCCTAAAGATATTCTGATAAATTTTGAAGAGACGCGAAAAGGAGCAGGAGACTGGGTTTTGGTTAGAAGAAGTTGTCTAAAGAGCAGGTGGTCTACAGAGACACTGAGTGAAGGGGCTATGCTATGCCAGGAGCACTTAGGGCCCCACTCAACCCCGGAGGTATCCTCAGCATCAGAGCCTTCTTTCCAGGATGCAGACCTGGCGTGGGAAGAAATTCCTACCCTGCCGTGATCTAAGACCCGGTGTATGTCAGGGCATTTTGACACCTGCAGGCACGGTGAACCACAGCCTGGCTCTGGCGTGTGTAAGCAAACACAATTAAGTCCATTCTCTCAAAGCCAGGACGTGGCCTTTTTTGTCTGTTGTGATGGGACAGGAGCCAATGGGTGAGGATCCCACAGAAGACAGTGCGATTGCTTTAAAATGAAGCACGAATGCCCTTTCCTTTCCTGTTCAAGGGAGAGAAGCACAGCTGAGATTAAACCACCTACAACTTGACCACACCTGGGGCCTTTGTTATATTTATATAAGTGGGCAAACTCCTTTCATTCTTCCATGCCGATCAGAACACCAGGTGTCAGTCATTCAGCCTTTTTTTCTTTCTCTCTTTTTATTTTGGCTGTTTGTGTTTTTCATATTACAAAAGTAATGCAGCATCTTTTTTAAAACGTAGAAACTATAAATAAATAAAGACAAAGGAAAATCGCCTGTAATCTTACCACAGAGCAGGATCCATTCTGAACACTTCTGGTTCTGCTCCTGCAATTGCTTTTTTTATGCCTAGATACACACCCCTGTGGGTTTCTTACAAAAAATGGGTATGAACGCACTCACTGTTTTTTCCTGCTCCGTTGGCACTACACTATGTGTTTGCCTGAATATCTTTCCACAGTTGTGCCAGATCTCATCTGCCCGCCTGTATTGGTTGAACGGTGCCCTCCTCCCGAAAGACATGTCCACTCAGAAGCTGTGAATGTGACCTTATTTGGAAAAAGGCCATTGCAGTTGTGAGTACATTAAGGATTTCAATATAAGATCATGCTGGATTAGCTGGGCGCACCCTAAACCCAATGGCAAGTGTTCTTAGAAGAGAAGGAAGGAGAAAAACAGAGGAGAAGGCCATGGGAAGAGAAGCAGGGATTTGAGTGATGTGTCTGCAAGCCAAGAAAGGCCAAGGATGGCTGGCAGCCCCCAGGAGCCAGGAGAGAGGCGTGGACGGATTCTCCCTCAGAACCTCCAGAGGGGACCCGTTGATTTTAGACTCGATTTTAGGCTTCCAGCCTCCAGAACGGTGAGAGAAAAAATGTCTGTGTCTCAAGCCACCAAGTTTGTGGCAATGTGTTATGGCTGCCACAGGAGGTTAATTCACTGCTGCTCCAGACCCCCCTCCACTCTTCTCCGCCTTTTTCCACATGCCCTCTGCCGCCCGTGTGAACGCCATCCACAGGGCCCATTACTTTTGTCGTTTTTAGCTCAGTCAATAGGAGCCCGAGCCAGAGATCGGAGGGAGGGAGGAGAGTCTTTATTCTCCTGGCCTCCACTCTGCAAGGTCTCTTGGGCAGGCCTTGTCCTTGACCTTGGTCATTGCTCCTCTCCAGGCTCTCCATAACTCTCTCTGGTTACACGCTCTCGTCCTCTCTCCCACTCCATGTCCCTTGGAGACAAGCATTGGTAACAGCTCTGTGGCTTCTTGCCCCGAGTTCGTACACCATCCCTTGTGGTTCCCGTCATGACTCACACTTGCATACTTAGTTCTTTTGTAAATGAACCCTCCTTAGATTATCCTAGTACGATACACTGACTGACACTGTGCCTTAAACATCCTTTCCAACCACCATGTCTAATGGACACCCGCTAGTTCCTTATGTGCTTGTGCCATAAAAATTTACGAATAATCCATGAATTAATTTAATGAATCCTTTATTATTACACACTTTGGTAGTTCTAGTTTTTTGCTTTTATGAGGAATGTCTCAAAGAGCATCTTCACAGTCAAATCATTTGACATAGCCATGATGATTTAGGACAAATGTCTAGACAAACATTTATTTGAACAAATAATTTTAAATTATTAACAACTTATTTAATGTTACAAATATAAATTCTTTACTAATGATTTAATTATAAAGCTTTTGATGTATGGTACAAAATTGCTTTCCAGAAATGTTCCATCAGCTCACCCTCCCATCAGGAGCGTAGGAGAAGACCTAGTCCCTAGCACCAGCTCTAATCAACATTTTTGGATAAACAAGGAAACCCAAGGATTGATTGGTCCCATGTTTTGCTACAAAATGCAAAGCTGTGCGTTGCGAACAGCTGTGCCTTGTGAGGACAAAAGAAATTAGCTTTCTGAGTGGTGACTAGAGCTTCCTGGAGTGGAAAAGCATCTTAAATGAGAGAAAAACAGGTGCCACCTCTACTCCAGGATTATCAGGAGCTTGTCTGAAATAGTTTGTAATGAATGGTTTAGGTCAATGAGAGGGTGATTCCAATTAAGGAATTTTAGTGGAGAGGAGAAGGCAGCTGCTGGCTTGAGTAAGTGAATGGCCATTATTGTCTGAGATTAAAGCAGCAAACCCTTCACATAGAGAATGCATTGTTCGGAAGAACTGATTAAGAACATGTCTGAAAATGGACGTCAGCATGTATGGGAGGGTTGTTCTAACTATAGAGTTTGTGATTTACTCCTTGCCATTGACCTTATCTCGAGTGAGTTATGATATTTTCTGGGTCTCAGCCATGAGATCTCTCATTGAGCTGACCTCATTGTGAGACAATAATCAGAGTTCAGGTTCGTCATGCCATCAATCTGGGCATACCCAGGAAAAATAATAAATATGCATCTGTGTAATGCTTAGATATAATCTCATTAGGAGGCCTTTGTGGTGAGATTGTGGGAACTGAATTACAGTGAATCAATTCTATAACCTATTCTAAAATCTCAGAATCATTCTCTGCTATTAAAACAACAATTCTAGGCCAGCCCCATGGCCGAGTGGTTAAGTTCGCATGCTCCTGCTTTGGTGGCCTGGGGTTCGCCGGTTTGGGCCCCAAGTGCAGACGTACATACTGCTCATCAAGCCATGCTGAGGCAGCATCCCACATAGAGGAGGTAGAGTGACTTACAACTAAGACATATAACTGTGCACTGGGGCTTTGGGGTGAAAAAAAACCCCAATGCTGTCTAAAATTAAAATGTACGTGCTATAAACTCCCTTCTTATTTTAAGTGGCATCACAAGCAGATCTGAACCACGAGATGCTGGGTGAGTACAGAAAAGAGTTGTGACTAAGAGGGTCATCCTCAGAGCCATGGTGGGACCCTGGAGGACTGTTTGAAATACCAATGTAGCAATTTGTTCACTCACAAAATCCAAGTCCTGCAGATAGGAAAATTAACATGTATCCAAGACCTCAAAGAAATTGAGCCATGGGAAAGAGAAGATGTTGAAATTAAAGTGGAAAATAAAACCCACCATCCTAAAGACACCCCCCACCACCCCCAGATATGAGTCTACCTTGAGTTACCCATGCCCCATGGCTCTTCTTTTCTCATGTCCAACCCTTGCCTCTTCAGTACCCAAGTCTGTGTTCCCTCCTGGTCCTTCTTTGCTTCCATCCTTCCTTCCTTCTCTCTTTTATCCCCTTCTTCCTTCTTCCCTTCCCTCTTACTTGCACAGGCAAACACACATTCACCGAGGGCCTATGAAGCCCCAAGCACTGTTCTGGAGTCTGAGGCACTAGAAATGTCCAGAGGACATGTTCTGCCAATCTGCCGCTCTGCCCTTTTCCAGAGATGGTGTCCAACAGCCATTCTCTGGGGAAACCAGAGGAGAGCCCTGCTGGAGCCCAGCTGCCACCTCAGCCACGTCCTGGGTTGGTTCCTGCCATTCATCTTTATCACCCTTCCGTCCATCCACACCTGGATCTGAGCGGTTGGCCATCAGAGCCTGGCAGGGGGCAGTTACAGAGCCACGGATGATGATTCGTGGTCAGGACACCAGTCGACCTGGGAGGGCTCTGTGGCAGCTTCAGTCTAAAGAACGTCTGGATTGGGGGGAGGGGGCGTTTTTTCTAAGATACTAATGTTTGAGTAGCAGTAATAAGGACAAGTAGTGCTTATAATTTATAGCTTAAGAAAATGAAATAATCTGCACCTACCCCTATAATCTATAATTCTTTACCCCCGACAGGAACAAATTGGCAAGAAGTCAAAGGAGCAAGATGTCCACGAGGAAGAGCAGCTCCTCTGCACTTCCTCCCAGGCCTGCCCGCCAGGCGCCATATGTAGGCGCAGGCTCCAGTGAGCAAGGTGCTAGGCTCTGGTGTGTGTGACAGCAGAACTCCAGCCTCTCCTCTCCGCCTCCGCTCTCAAGAACTAACATCAAGAAAGATGTCTCCCCACCTTGTATTTATTCATCCCTGTATTCACTCAGCCCAGCATGATATTTAAAAATACGTGCTCAAGAGTCCAACTGCCTGGGTTCAAATCCTAACCCCAACACTTACTAGCTGTGTGACTGACCTTGGGAAAGCTATTCAAACCTCCTGTGTCTTCGTTTCCTCCTCTGTAAAATGAGGCTATTACTAGTTTCCAACCCAAAAGACTGTTGGGGGGACTGAAAGAGCTAAGGCGTGTAAAGCACTTTAGAATCGTGCCTGGGACGTGTTAGGAACTAAATACACATTGTCTCTTATTAGTTGAGAAATGCTTCTCAACCACCATGTTCCAGTACAAGAGATACAGCCCGTTCTCTCAGCCTATTGGAAGATGGACGAGGAAGCCACACAAGATGACCAGGGCACCACTGGGGTTCGGGGACCTAGGTGGGTGGACGTCCAGATCAGTCTGGGGTGGAGGAAGAGACTCAAGGAAGACTTTCCAGAAGGAATGACCTGTGCCCTGAATTTCTAATGACAAATAAGATCTCACTAGGTGAAGAAAGCCAGGGAAAGGAGAGAGGAGAAAACCGGAGAAAAGCGACCTTGGCTGGTGGTTCTGTAAGGTTAGAGCAGATCATGGGAGACTCCCAGTGGCAGAGAGGGTGCAGCCGAACCACGAAGGGTCTTTTCCGCCGTCCTTAGGAATTTAAGCTTTTTAGGAATTTTATTTAGGAATATAAGCCAAGGTGGGGTCCTGAAAGGTTTTAAACTAGCTGACCCCCTGAAGGGTTAACAAACCAGCATTCCACTGTCCGTCCTCATCTTTATAGTATATCTGAAAGAAAACTTGTTTTTTTTCTTTTGTCATCTCAAAAATATTTGTAGTAACACTTGTCTGGGTCTTG